>NW_011888969.1:1026223-1043091 GCF_000151845.1 Pteropus vampyrus | reverse complement strand
AAGTGGCCAGACTGGAGCGGATGGAACCCCCACTGCTCAGCTGGACAAAGTGACCTATGTCGGGCCTGGAGGCGGGGCTGCCACCCTCGGCTGCCATCACTGTTATCTGAGGTCAGCTCCGAGCTAACGCGTCCAAACGCAGTAACACGTGCACGTCTGAATTCGTCGTGGGTGATATGAGAACCGATGCTTTTGGAGACGGGGAAGTATTCACAGCAGGAGCTCCGTGATCTTAAAAGTTCATTGTAAAGTTTTCGGTTTTCTCTTCCCGTAACCTCCTCTCCTTCTGCTGTCAAAGGCTACTCAAAATGAAATCAGGCAGAGTGCATGAGCGTGGTGGCTACTGGACGCGTGGAGGGCCGTGGCACCAGAGCACTCGGCGATGGCCGAGAAGGCGCGGCCAGCGGGTGGGAGGATGATGGCCGGCAGAGGGGACGGACAGCGCCATCAGAGAGCGGTTTCTACACGCGGGACCTGGGCGTCACTGGGCTGAGTGACGAGCCAGCTTTGCTCGTCTCCGGGGCCACAGCAGACGTCATCCTGTAGTCACGAGGTGTCCTGGTAGGAACACGTAGCCAGCCCACGCAGTCAGAGCCAGGAAGCAGACGGTCCTTGTGCTCACGGCTGGCTCAGCCAGATGAGACCGCGGGGCCACCTCTTCCCTCTGTGTGCTCATAAAGTCACAACCCCAGAACTCTGGATCCACAGCATGCATCCAAGTCTCCAAATGCAAAGAGGTGGCCCCACGGTGGCACAGGCCTGTTCTGTCACCTTGGCCTTCCCTTCCTGTGTCAGCAGAGCCGGCTCTCTGACAGAGAATTCCCAGTTCCCATCTCGAGACCATGACCGAAGCACGCTGTGCAGCGGGGGAGTCGAGGGGCCGTTCCGAGCAGACCGGCTGTGCGCGTTGGTGCAGAGAAGGGAAATGCTTCCAGCGACAGACTCTCTGTGCCTGTCTCTTTGTGGGCCTCCCGCTGTTCCGTCCCCCCCACGCCCCGTCCCTCCTCCGTTCCCCTCCCTCCCGCCTCCTCCTCCTCCTCCTCCTCGACAGAGCCTCGTCCCCTGACCCAGCGTCCCTTAGTTGGGACCTACTGGAAGACAGAGCTGGATGAAATTAAACCTCCTCCCGCAGCGATCCATTCGTGCGTTAAGAGGGGCTCTTCTCTGTTAGTTAACAGGAGCGCATGGTGTCGTGGGCCCCGAGGAGGAAGGCAGAGAGGAGCGGGGATCGGGTGGGCGCGGCCGTTGGGGGCGACTGTCGTGGATGTTGCGGCTCGAGGAGGCCGCCTGTGAGGGCTTAGTGCAGTCCGCGTCGTCATTAACACGGGAGCGCGTCCCCTTCCTTCTCCAGTGACACTTACATGGAATTGGTTCCACTCGTCACATCACATGTGCTACCATGTCTACCCAGCAGGTCCCTTTGAGGCTCAGACCCCAGATTTCTGTGGAAGTTTGTCCGACGTCCAAGCACCATCCCCGGCTTACAGGTGAGGGAGGACCTGCCC
This sequence comes from Pteropus vampyrus, assembly GCF_000151845.1. NCBI lineage: Eukaryota > Metazoa > Chordata > Mammalia > Chiroptera > Pteropodidae > Pteropus > Pteropus vampyrus. The sequence continues at coordinate 1,041,586 of NW_011888969.1, read as the reverse complement.
ACCTGGTCCTTGATGATGGCGAGGGCAGCCGCCAAAGCGGCACGAGGTTCTAAGTGGGTTCACCCGGTTTCCTGATAAAACCCACTCTGTCAAATGCAGAGAGAAGGGTGAAAACATGACACCGGGGTTTTGTCTCCTCACATGACCGAGAGACGGTGAGGAACGTGACGTTGGTCGCTGCTGACCTCCTGCGCGTGGGCCTCTTCGTCCCAGACCGGGACGCGGAGGACGTGAGGGCGGGGACGGGCGACCAGACGGATGGAGACGCTCCGAGCACTCGGCCTGGTCACGACCTGCGCTCGCAGCGGTCCTCCTGCGCGGGCTCTCAAGGGTCTGTCTGCCCGGACGTAAGCAGCCGCGGACTGGCACTGCTGCCCTCTCCACGCGTGCCCGCCGCAGGGGACAGCGCCCCACGCACAGCCGACAGGCGAGTCATCCCCAAACGCTCCCGGCCCGCGGACGGGTGCAGAACCCGTGACCGACTTCCCAAGGTCGTTCGTGCAGAAGGCAGCTGCGTGCGGGGTCTGAATGAGGATCACACGTGCCCGTTCTAGTCGGGTTGGAAAACGCTGCCCACGGGTTGGTGAAGTGCGTGTGACAAAGTCCCTGAGGAGGGCAACGGGTGATTCCGACGATAACCGACCCTTCCGTGCTCACCGAGGCCTGTCGCCCTCACGACAAGCCCCGGTTGCAGATCCGGACAGTCATAGTCAAGGGTTCAGTGACTTCCGCAAGCCACAGAGCCCAGGTATGGGGGTGGCCAGGCCTCCAAACACCCCGCATTCACTCGAATGCCGACTGTCCATGGGGAGCTGTGCCCCGAGTGATAGCAAATCGAAGATACCAGCACCTCCCGCTCCCCTTCTGCCCCTTTCTCAAAGGGTCTCCCACAATCCCCAGTCACCTACACAAGGAGTGAGTCTCTTCAGGGCCACCTCTGAGTCCCGGGATGCCCTGCTGGGACCTGGCAGGCCCCGGTCCAGCTTCCGTGTCATGTCCAACACCCTGGCTGGTCCTCTGCAGTGGGCAAGGCCACACTTCTTGACTGGGACAGTCAAGGGGCCAAGTCTGGTCAAGTTCTTCCCAAGGAGCAGGCGCCACAGGGTGGGTGGGGGCCCAGCTCTAAGTTCAGCTCTGGCCTCTGGGGGCCTGCTGAGCCTGCCACCCCTGGGTGCCTGGCCCTGGCTGCTCTGAAGGCCTCTGTCCCCCCGTGGCCTTCCCGCAGCAGCTCTCCCAGACACTTCTCACATGGACCTGACTCCGGCCCTGATCCGAAATAGAGGAGGACATTTCACTTGCCCCCCGGCCCGGCCGGCAGAGCTGGTTCACTGATCTAAGCTCGGCGGATCGCTCGCTCTCCAAACCACCCTGCAACTGCGTTTTATAAGAAACCTCTTTGTTCTTCACAGTATTTATTATTTAGTCGCCCTCACGGACGATTGGAGCTTTCGGCTCTAATTTACTTTTCTTCCCGACTTCTTTAGAGAAAACAAGCCAACTAGAGAAACGCCTTGTTGTCTGTCAAGCTAACAAAACTGTCATTTTCAGTTTGCAATTACTTGTTGTGTCTACTCATGTGTTACACCCCGAGCTTCTTAAGTCAAGGGGCCAAGTCTGGTCAAGTTCATCATCTTCGTCCCTGGTGCTCACGCAGTGGTGACACTCGATGCACGTCTGTGGGTGAACTTGGTGTCTGCCACGGCAAATCAAGCCGCTCCCTGTCTTGGGAGGTGAGCGCGAGTGGACGGAGGGCCGCCGCTGGCCGCGGTGGTGGGCCCTTCCTGCACTAGTGGAGGACTCGAGGGCGGAGTCCGTGGGTGGCATGTTCTTTTTACCTCTGAGGCGTCATGGCTGTTGAAAGCTCAGGCTCAAGAACTAGCCTAGTGTGACTTAGAATCCCAGCTCTGCCTGGGGAAGGCACTGTAAAATGGCCGTGCTGACCCACGAGGCGGGGTGAAGGTGGGTGCACAGTGCCTGGGGGTCCCCGCCGTCCTGGTGAGAGTCCCTGTCGCACGTTAAGCAGGCCATGAAGGAAGGAAGCGGCAGAAGCCCGTGACCCTCTGAGGAGAGGCCATGCCTTCGGGCCGGCTGCCACCTCCAGCACCGGTCCCTGTCCCCCTGCATTGCCTGTTTATGTCACCTCGGCCCCCCTTACAGGGACACCTGCACCTGAGGGCGAGTGCGCCCGAACTGAGAACCGGGGACTGACTGACCCCTGCTCCGGGGTCACCCCCTGTCCAGGCCGCGTGCCGGAGCTGGAAGGGGTGGCGGCACATGCACGGGCTTCGGCTGGAGGACCCCGATGGGCCCGGAGTTAGGGATGAAAGCAGCCAGGCGGGGCGGGACCCCGTGGCTCTGGCAGCCGGCTCCAGCGTCGCCGCAGCCTGGCGAGGCGCCGTGAGCATGAGCCCGCAGAGCATGGTCGCGTGCGGTTGTGCTCTTGCTTTTGGTAACCAGGGTGCTATATTCCCATGAAAAAGGCCGGGACAACGGCGACGATGACCCTGCTCGTCTGACCGGTTGCGGACAGGCATGTTCTTCTATCTGGCGTTGGTGGTTTACACACTGCCATCATCTCCCGTCACCTAGCTTTCCTGTGACGACACGGCCCCCTCCGAGATGCCCCAGAAAGCACCCCTGGCTTCCCCTGGCAGTCACAGAATCCTCAGGGGAGAACATCGAGACCCAGATTGGAGGAGGAGGGGGACATTTCATGACCAGTGTGAAAATGTTGCTGTGGCTATAAATTAAGAAGCGAAGTCACTCCCGTACTGGGTACTGACATACCAGGGGTGGCAGAACCTGCCTCTGAAACGCGCTGCACACCACGGCTGGAGGGGCCGTGCCTCTGGCCGCGGTGGGGGGCGGCCAGCGTGGGGAGAGCCAGGGCAGCCTTGGACTTGGAGCCTGAAGACGGGAACGGGGCGGGAAAGGGCTTTGGGACATAAGGGCTGCCTTCCCAGAGGCTGGAGCTCCTGCCCTCAGCGGCTCGGGCCCGTGGACGTGCGGGGATGAGGAGGGGGCAGGCACTCCTGGGGCCGGGGTCCCGCCCGCGTGGCTCCGAGCCCGTTCCCGGGGCTTCCTGCCTTCTGTCCACTTTCGAGTTGCCCTGCGCCACGCTTTAGATCCCGCGTTTCTTGACTTTCCAACCTTCCGATCAGCGTTTTCCTGATTTACAAACAGGGACTCGTCTGTAGCAGGAAGCTGCCTCCCAAGGAACGTAGAGAGACCATCCTTTGGGATAATGAACCGTTGTTTCCAAGGGCACGGGACAAGCCACCAGCAGCCTCGTAGGGCTTCAGCCTGGGGAGTGGCTTCCAAGTCACGTCGAATTCCCCGGCACCCAGTTGGGGGCTGGCCGTTCACGTAATTCACCCAGCTCCGGGCGAGCCACCACCCTACGCTGCAGGAAGATTTATTGGACCCTCCCTATCATCCTCAGGCAGCCGCAAATGAAACGATAATGGATTGGGGAGCATTTTGAAAGAGGCAAAGACTTCACCCACATAAGGTGTGACTTTACTGTCAACGTGTAGGAAGTTTTGAAAGCAGGTGTATTTGTCCAGACCCATTCTTTCAAGGAAAAACAAAACCAGTAAACAATGCCAAAATCTCAGCTGAACAAACAGACGAACAACACAAGAAACAGGTTGACCAGTTGGCTTCTTTAAAAAGTTGGTGGCAAGTGTTCTCAGTCATCTGAATTGTCACAGGAACCTGTTTGAAGTCTGCCGCTGGCACACCTCTGATACGTCCAGCTACGGTCCCCCCGGCTAAAGTCGCAGGCGCGTGGGAGGTAATTTACTGTTTCTTGGTAAATGGTGATGCCACTTTCAATCAACCCTCCCCAACACGACGGAATATTACTGACCACACACAGCTTCTGGCTCCTCACACTCCTCTCTCTGCACAGCAGGAAGCTGGGCCCCCAGAGGCCCCAGGCCACACCGTGGACGATAGCCCAGCCCGTCCCTGGAGGGAGCCAGGCAGCTTAGCTTTTGGGCTGGGGACCGAGACACCAAGTTCAGCGTACCACTGCCTCTCCGAGAGTCACCACCCACCCCGGCTCTGGCACAGGAGCCAGGAACACCCCACATCCCTGCTCCCGCTGGGGGGGCCGCCATCCTGCGCCCCGAGCCAGGCCTCGGTGTGCCATTCCAAGTGGGCTGGCTGATGGGCCCGCATCCATTATCATTAGCGCCCCTCGGCACGCAGGTACGTGGGAGGCTGCCAGGCGCGCTGTGGCTGGCTGCGCTGGGGGCCACGCTCCACTGCAGACGAGGGGGGTCGCACCTGCCGCGGGGCACGGGGGCCGCCGCAGACATCCTTCACATCTCACGGACGCCCGTTCCGTCAGCATGGCTGGCCGGGGACGGAGCAGCCAGCCGCCCGCTCCGTCCCCACCCCGCCTGCCCCAGGCTCCGCGCTCAAGTGCATCTTTGAATGGCTTTTCAAAGGAGCCTTTTAAAAATGTAACCGCTGCCTATTAGTCATTCAGTCATTATGTCAGGGGCTTAAACATGAAGATTAAAAAAAAAAAAACAACTTCGCCTCAAAAATGAACTTTTTTGGCAATTACGGTGGAGCCGTGAAATATTAATTGTCCGCTCGTGGTGCCCCCTCCGCCGCCCGGCAGGTGTGGGCTCTCGCAGGGCTTCCTGGGAACTGGTGGTGAAGCATCGGCGGAGGGCTGTGGGTGTCCAGGGGCCTTTTCTCTTTCTGGGCACAGATGACCTCCCTATCCCTATGTCACAGAGGAGGCTCATATTTTCTAAACAAAGACTGACATCCGAAAACGGAGCTCGGACCTGCCCCAGCCCTGGCCGGTGACCTCACAGACCATCGGCAGCACCGCGGGGGACCCTCTGGGCTTCCTTGGCCTGTTTCCGCCCGGCTGTGCAGTACCCCGAAACCACACGCGCACATCTGTTCCTTTCTTCTAGTTGGAGAATCTTTGTGCCTTGGGTCAATCTGCAAGCCTGAAGTCGCCGAGCTCGTGAGAAGTTTGTCACTGTTCCCCGAGATTTCTACCTGCTCCGTGGCCCCCGGGGTTCCCAGCTGGGGTCCGAGGACCAGGGCCCTCGGTTTCTCTGGAAGGCTTGAGGAGAAAAGAAGACAAGTTTCCCCTTAGGTGGAGAGGCTTTTGGGACCCAGAGGGAAAGAGTATTCAGGCCACTCAAGGGGAACCGTGTCCTCTCTGATGGAAGCCACCGTTTGCCAGCAGATGTGGCAGGGGAGGGGCCCCACCTCGTTGGTTGGGTCCTGCCGTGACCCCTTCTCCTGCTCAGTGCTCTTCCGGCCGGCAGAGGCGCCTGCCCCAAAGCTGTAGTCCGCCCTCGTGGGCCTGGCCGTCTGCCGAGTCCCCAGACGCCCTGCCCCTATTTGCAGCTGGGGCTTCCCTGCCCATTCACAGCCACAAATTTGACTCTATTTTCCTGGCTGAGTGTCCTTAGGTGAGTCACTTCCCCTTTCAGAGCTCAGAGATACCTGTACCTCCCTCATAAGGATACTGTGAAGATTTAACAAGGTCACATAAACAAAGGGCATAGTAGATGCTCAGTAAAAAGGAGTGCTTCTCCCCTATTCTCCCCTTCCTGCCTCTGTTCATCAAGCCTGTTCTCAGGAAAGAACCTGGTATCAGTCATTTACACTTTAGCATAAATTTAAGAGGACTCATTATATCCACAATGGGAATTTGAAGTTTGGGAGGGCTCTAGTTGAGGAATACAAGAGTATCCTGTCTGTGACCTTGAAGTCTTACACTTATGGGGTGGAGGGCAGTAGGTTACTGGCAGAGGGCTTCCTGGGTGTGACACTCCACCACTCAGGCTGAGGTTTGTATGAACTTAAAGTAGTGCCCAGAGCTTACAGGGAACCTCGATGTCTGAGGGTGATGACAGGGTGACTTGCAGGAAGGCAGTCTCAGTGGCGGGCGGCTTTGAAGCAGCAGTTTCCAGTGTCCTTCCCGATTGCCCAGTGGCTCTAGGCTTCCTTCTGAGCTCTGTATGCACTTTTCCAGGTGACCCCCTCCCACCGGCCCCCAGGGTTGTCTGTCGCAGCGAGCTCCATAAGTGATTTTTCTTTTCCCGTTCGGACATGGAAGAGGTCAGATTTAAGAACTCTGTAACTTTCTGAAGCTCGGCAGGTAAACACTGGGGTGACAGACAGCGTGACGGCCATCGCGCCGGCTGCCGCGCCCCGTGATCGTGCGTGTGCTCAATAGGGAAGTGTGAGGACCGAGTGGTGGTTTCCACCCATGACGAAAGCTTTCCCTGACTTTTCAGGTGTGTTGTCAAGTATTTAACGGAAGAGCACGTTCCTTCCATGCTGCGTCTGCGCTGGCCGTCTCTCTCCGGGAGCAAGTCGGCTCCCTGCCCTCCGCTCCAGTCGCAGATGCCCAGCTCAAGGAGGCCGTACCCGCCTGGGCGATGGGGCCGGAAGGGGTGGTGGGGTCACATAAGACGATCCCGTCCCAGATAGAGTGCACCATCCGTAGATTTTCCCATGAGATGTAGTGTCGCCTTCAGCCCTAAGCTCGCTGTGCAGACGAGGAAGGTGACAGGCTAACGAAACTTTGAGTGCACCATGATCCTTGGATATTTCGAAGTGAGACCCACATGGCTCGTTCTTGGAAGTCAGGACTTGGCAGGAAAAAGCCCGAATCCTCTTGAGGTGCCAGGACGAGCTCGCCGTCCAAACCAGGCTTTGCTCTGTGCCTGCGAGCTCCTCCTCATGGGCACCGTGCTGCCTTCGGCCGAGCCTGGGGCTTCCCTCTTGCCCGGAGCGTAGGGCCTGGATTCTAGGGCGCAGTTGAGGAAAACATATTCCGGGCCTTTGCTTTTCAAGACCAAACTCGAATATGTCTAATGGGGGCGGCATCCCTCCAGATCTCCGGCGGGGCCCCCTGGGGCGTGGTGATCTTCCGGGCTTTCCCAGGCCGGTGAAGGAAGATGCCACTTGGAAGGTGAGGCCCTGGCAACAGGTGCGTGACCACACACATGCCACTCTGGTTTTGGATAGTGAAGTCAGTGAATTCTGTTTAGATGCAGGATTTCGTGTTTGCTCTAAAATCAGCTGTTTACCTGCTGTACCATCTTGGGGTGTGTGTGTGTGTGTGTGCGTGTGTGTGTGTGTGTGTGTGTGTGTGCACGTCTGTGCGTGTGTAATGAAGATTCTTAAAGTCCCGGTAGGTAAACTCAGCCCCTTTGTAAAGATGAACCTGCCAGCCCTCGGCCCACACCGGTGTCCCTTCGTCCCCCTGCTTCTGCGTGTCCGGCCACGAGGCCGCCCTCTGCATGCTTATGTGGCTCTCATGTCAGTGACTGCACGGCTGATGATGAGTCATAAATTCCAGCCTGCAGATGACAAGGTGGAGCCTTGGAGGTGACTTAAGGCCCAGACTCGGCCCTCCCCACCTCTTGCCGAGTTTCCGGTGGGACCGCGTAGACAACATTGTGTTTTTTCTCCAGCTGTTGCCCAGGCTGCTGCTGACCTGGTGACGCGCTGTGGCGACCCCGCCTGACGTCGCCGGCCAGCCCCACGCCTCCTGCCCGGCCAGGCCCCCACGCAGGTGGTCAGCCGAGGCTCTCGGGAGGCCCAGACCGGCTCCTCCTCTGCGGACGGCGGAGCAGCAGAGAGAACGCCGTTCATCGACCGACAGCACGCTGCGCTGCCACCCCGCTCGATCGCTGCCACGGTCGCGTAAGGTGGCTCCACGTTCACTCCCACGTGACGGCCAACAAACTGAGGCGCGTGAGGGCGGGAGGGGGCACCGCTGCGTGTCGCAGAGCTGGGGCTGGAGCCTGGCGGCCTGGCTCCTGGGCACGCTCCCCCCGTTTGGCCGGGCTGTCCTGGGAGGAGGGAGCCCCGGCCTCGGCCTCGGCCTCGCCTCACGGGCTTCCTCTGTTTCAGAGGCATCCTCGTTAGAGTTGGAAGCTCCCTCGTTAAAAACAACGCTCCGAAGGCCACGTTTGGAGCCAGGGAAGAGAGCGTTCCCTTGGCTGAGCAAATCGCCTAGTAGCCAGTCCGGACTCCCCGGCAAAGAGAGCCAGCCACGGGGTGGGCGGCCCGAGCTGGGGCAGTGTCCGGCCACCACTGCCACATGGACCCCGCCTCACAGCAACAGCCCCAGAGCCCAGGGAGCACCCCGGAAGCCCCCGTCCTGTCCGCCAGGCCTGCGATCCCCTCTCCCGCTTGGTGTCCTGTGACGCGGGCATCTACGTGCACAGAAAGACCACATGAGCCACAGGGAACGGGCTCCTCACACCCCGTTGTGTGTCCCCAGTGGGGCCTTGGCATGCGGTCTGGCCGGCCGGCCCACAGTGCAGACGGGACCTCCCGGGGATTAAAAAGAAAGAGCAGAACAGGGGTGACAGGTAAACTGCAGCTTTGTCGGCCGTTCCTAAGGCAGGAGGGGAGGGCGAGGTGGGTCTCTAACTCCCTGGCTCCGTGGGCTGCGCTGCACCCAGGCCTTCCCCAGGCGCTGCCAAGGTCCCCTGCGGGCCCTTCCCACGGTTTCAGGGAGCAGTGCCGCCCGGGTCTGACCTTCTCGGCCGTGGCCTCTGCCCGTCCCCTGGTCCCCTGGGACGCCGGGTCGGTGGCCAGCCGTCCGGGCTGCGTGTGTGGGGGGTAATGTCCCCGGCGTGGCGGGTCAGAGCGCTGAGCCAAGGCCAGTATTCATCGACACAATAAAGCCAGCGAAAACCTGGGCAGGTGAGAGGAAGCCTCAGCGCTCGATCAGAAACACATGTCTGCTCCAGGTCCAAGGAAGAGACGACGGGGAGGCAGGTCTGTAAATTACCCAGGAAGCCTCTTCCACAGCTGATTCTCCCTGACAGTTTTACTGGAGCGCGTGAAAATGAGCGTTCAAGATGTGATCGCAGACTGTGATCCCTTCCCGGAATTCCGCTCTGGTTTCAATGAAATGGGGACGCTGATTGGAAGTGAAGGCGCCTTCCGGTTTGGCCCTCGGCTGTTACGTGCTCGTCGGTAAAACGACTGGATTCCACTACTACTTTTCACAGTCACCTTCTGAGGTCGTCTCCGGCACGGGACACATTGGAATGATTAAAACAGCCCGGCTCCCCGTGCTGGGTGCTCCCTGATGTAAAGCGGCCCAGGTGCAGCAGACAGACGCGGCCCCCCGGTAAGTCCGTCCTTTCCTCGCGCGAGGTCACCTCGCAGGAGCAGCCCGTGCGGAATGTTAATGGCGGAAAAAAATGAAGTAACGATGCTCCTGGAGCAGTCACCCGGGGGGGCAGATGAAAGTCGGGTGCGAGGCAGAACCTACACTTCGCGTGGGATCGTCCGGTCGCGCCGCGTTCTGGGCTGTTCTGCTCGGATCCTGTGCTTGCGGCACTTACGTCTGGGCTCTGGGGTCCCCTTCCTTCCTCCCCAGGGAGGCCCCTCTCCCGGTCAGCTGTGCGCTCTGAGCTGACCTGGGTCTTGCCCAGCGGGGTGGGATTATCGCGAGCCAGCTGCAGATGCCCACCTCTCCCCTGTTCCCCAGCACCCCCGCCCCTCGCCCCCCGGCCCATGCTCAGAGGCCATTCCAGGATTGCGGAACTCGGAGTGCCCCCAAGAAACGGGAATTTGATCGCTCGATCCCTCCAGCACCCTGCTCCACAGAGCTGCACAGTGGCCCACGCTGGCTTTTCTGACCGGCTTCTCTGCTCTTCGCCGGCCGAGGCGGGTGAACAGCTCTGCCTCCGAGTCTGCAGCACGGTCCTCCCAGCCGGCGGTGTCAGGGACAAAGCGATGACAGACCTCACTCTGGCTCCCCCGGCCTCTAGTCACCCAAAGCTATGGCGGGGTTTTCAGTGGGAGAAAATGGATCTAAGCGCTTGGGAGATGGGCACCGTGGGAGTCGCCGGTTCGCTTTGCAATGTGTTTATGGGGTTGCAAATGTTGCCGTTTTATATGCAAAACCTACATCTGATTTCCTCCCGGCTTTAAAATCATGAAAATAGTTTTCATGCCGTTAATTTGGGATGAAACACTGTTGTGTTTATTTTTCATTTGGGAATTACCCAGCGGCCTGCTTAGTGGTTTTAAATGCTGAAGGGTGTGCAACTCGCACGTACCTGTTACGTATGTCAAAAATAAAGCCCATTTCTTGATATGATGGACAAGGCGTGCCCCTATGTTCAAATTAAAGGTGTTTTTCTGGTCATCGGCTGTCTGTTCTTGGCCAACCAAAACGTCATGCGAGGTGGACAGCAGCAGCAAGTCTGCCCTCGTTGTAAGAAGTTGCCTCCGACGGTGACCGCCCAGTTAGATGGGGACCGTGACTTCGTCTGCGACCCTACCCCCTGAGTCCTGCTTCAGAATCTAAGACTCTGCGGCCGCCATGCCTATTGCAGATTGGGGTGACAATGGTGTAATACTGCAGCCACTGGGCACACGCGGCTCTTCAAATTTAAATTAGCGAACATTAAATAATGTCCCAAACCCAATTCCTCTGTCGCACCCTCCGCGTTTCGAGTGCTCGGTGGATGGTGAGTGCGCCCCGCCATATCCGAGAGCTCACGTCGGCCCATTTCCGTCATTGTGGGAGAGTCTGTTAGGCTCAGCGTTTTATCACGGCCCTAAGAAAATCATGAAGAAGATGGACTCTCATTTCGGGCCACATTTAATTGAAATCCTGCGCTATGATTGTGGACCTGTGAGCTCTTGACAAACTTTGATGAAAGTGGAGATTTCCCATGTGGGACCGCAGACTAAATTTGACCCGGAGAATTTTGAAGATGAGCTTGGTTCATGGCGGTTCTGCCAAAATACTTGTGACAGATAGGAGCCGAATGGAATTCTGAGCAGTGGCAATATCACACGTCCTCAGGTGCTCAGCTCGCGGACGTTAATGACACTGGAAGAATGTTTCTCATTTTCTGCAACATTATTTTTTATTTAGTGAGTCTTAGCTGTCTTGCATCTGGGGACTGTCTGCAGGTTCCGAGCACTCTCACCCTAGGGCCGGATGATGGGTCCCCTGGCTCGGCCCTGACAGCGTCCCATCCTCGTGCTCGGCCAGGAGAATGCCTTATTTCCAGTGGCCAACACTCTCGGACTTGGGCTCTGTACTGAGAGATTATCTTTATTCACTGCAACTGCCGGGGCAGTAATGCCCGCCTCTGCTCATCCTTCAAGAGCCAACGAGCTTGATGGAGGGCCTCTTACAAGCCAGGTCAGCTGTCTAACTTTGTTCTGCCACCATGGCTTTTCCAGTGGCTCAAGCCTCTAGGGACTTCTCTTCTCTGGTTGCCTGGCTCGAGCAGATTACACTGAGGTCGGGCCAGTTACCTCCCTGCTGTTACTGCATGTCCAGCGCTGGGCCAAAGACTGGCAGAGCGATGAGGGTCGGGGTGCCCTCGCGTGAGGTGGGCCGTCTGCGGGCCCCTGGCCCTGGCCAGGACAGTGGGCTTCCGAGGGGGCCGACTCCTGAGCAGAGGGTGGAGACGTTCAGGGAACACCTGGGAGAGCAGGTGAGCCATGATGACGACTCACTTTGTCAGCCGGTAGTCACGGGTCACCTGCCGTATTCTTGCGAGTGGCCTGGGTATCCCCTTGCTGGCTCCCAGTGATCTCCAAAAGCTGTGGCTTTAGTGCGGTCAGGCCAATACGCAGAGGAGGACATGGAGGTTGCCTGGATAAGTAACGAGAGTAACGAGACCTGGGTCACGTAGCATAGGACCCGCTGGTTCCAGCCCTGACGCCAGGTTTCCTTGACACCCAGGCCACACTGCACGCAGCAGTGACATGCCATCTCCAAGGGCGAGATCATTTTTATTCACTCAGTTGTCTGGTGAATCCCAAGAGGGCCGAGTTTTCCCAGGACCTGGCGGGGGGTGATGGAGGCCACCCAGTGGGGTTCCACTGTGTCTTCTCCGCAGGCAGACGGAAGGCCCCAGGCCCTTCCCGTGCGTGTGGAGGGGCTGCTTCCCCACCGCTGGAGAGACCGTCTTCATATCCAGGGCCCACGAGCCCCGAGATGACACCTGTGAGCTCCCATCGATCTCACTGATGGGTGCGTTGCCTGAGGCCAGCGAAGGCGAGCAGGCTAAGGTCCCAGGGAGCCAGGCGGGAAGCCCGGGTTTCCTGCCCCTGCCCCACCCGAGAGCCACTGGCTGTGCAGCCCCCGGGCTAAGACACCACACGTCTCCTTGTCTGCCGCGAGCACCTCTGGGCCTGCCCAGGTCTCCCTGGGAGCCGTAACCTGCCAGCATGGACATCCTGGCCCCTCCAGGTGGCCGTCTCACTGCAGAGTGGGAGGTCCGAGCGCCCGCCTCACCCAGGAGGCGATGCCTGGGGGCTGCGAATGGCAGGGACTCGGTGCAGCTAGACGTGCTTGAGTGTCAGGGGTTCGGGGTGACGTGTAACCCGCAGAATCCGGAAACAGAGCCACAAGCCCACTTCGGTTCCGTGCCGCACCCTCTGGCTCTGTTTTGAACCACAGTGGAGAGAAGGCTCATCAGGTCTGCTTATGCCTCTGGGCTTCTTAATCCAGTTCTAGTAACTCGAGAAGCTTTAAATCAAGCCGTCGTTGACAATCTATATAACTCACCGCCACGAAGCGAGTACTGTCTGCACCTCCCCGCAGGTTGGCTGGAGACCTTACTCGCCGCCCCTCCCACATCGGTACAGGTCCAGCCACGTGTGTCCATGTGACTCGGCCTCTGCTCCTCTCTCATCACAGCCCGATGGCACTTTATGGTCATCGTTTGACCGCTAAGGGCTGTAAGCGCTGCCAGGGCCTGGCTTGCTCCGTACACTTTCACAGAGTGAGCCTGGTACAGGGCCTTCGGGTCGCTGATGATTTAACGGAGAGCCGGTCTTGCCCTCATCTGCATGGCCCCGTGGGGTGAGGGTCCTGTGCCTAATCTGTGCCCCATGCCCTCCCGGATCCCACACTGTCCTCCGACACCTCTCTCGGGTCGGACGATGCTCCACGGCCACCCGTGGACCCCGCTCCCCAGGGGCCCCTTCTCCTTGTGCGAATCTTACAGACATCACGTGACACCCGAAGGAGGTCCTGAGCCGGCCTGCTCCGTGCCCCGTCACCGTCCTGCCTCGTCTCCAGTGCTCCGACAGGTGCCTAAGCCCCCAGCACGTGGTCGCTCTGGCTAATGCAGGCCGACGGTGTGTTCGCAACGGTGCCCTTGCATCTTCGAAAGAGCCTCCTCTTCCCTCTCCACGTCGCTGGCCTCCTTCGAAACGCCAGTGCCAGGAGCGAAGCAAGAGGCCGTCACGCGGCTGCCGGTGCCCCGAGCACCCTCCACCTCTCAGCTGCTCGGCTCTCCCACGCCGGGGAGGGGCGTCCGGGGCGACCGCATCTTCTCCAAAATCTTCATCCACAGTAAACACTGCTAACTACCAACTCATAAAACATATCAGCTGGGTTTATGACTTTTAACCGTCTTTCCAATTGTGCCATAAAACAAAGGCAGATGCCAGTTTAAGGTGTTATTACTGCCAAGGGCCGGCTTCTTCAGCAGCACCTGCTTAGCAGCCGCCGGCTTGTTTATGGCCCCTGTTTTTATAGGTGACAGTTTAAGGTGGCTCTTCTCCGGTTACAAAGAGTTCTTCGTAATGGAGCAGAAGTGGCACGCGCAGTAGGTGGGCCCGGGCGCCCGCCCGCGGTGGGGAGGCTGGGTCGCGCCGGTTCACCTGGGTTTTTAGCTGACAGCTTCGCCACACACATCAGGCTCTGCCAAATGCTCTGCCATTAATTTATGATTTAAAGTAATTAACTTTTGCTGATTAAAGTAATTATTTCAAGTGCATTGCACTCGGGCCCAAATGATGCACACGGCCCGCTCTCCAGTTTGAGCCAGCAGCGTGCCAAGTGCTTAAACGCTGCACCGGGGGATCGCGCTGTGGCGTCTGCCCGTCTCGCGGATCTGCCATGTTTATGACTGACTTGTACTAACGGTTCGTTTTAATGCTGGGTTCTGGCAGAATGTTGACACAGTGTGAAACCTTCATCCGGTAAACAAGACAAGCTTCAGCTTGGTGACTCCGATGACAGAGGAAGCTGTTTAAATGACTCTCGCCTGCAGCCTTCCAGAGGTAGCATGTTTTTGCACATTCTTGCTCACCCAGGTTGGCCCTTAAACGACATATAGCTTCATCTGGCCTCAGCCGAGAGTGCAGAACATACGCGCCACGGGCACCCAGCCCCGCGCCCCTAAGATCAGCTGCAGTCCAGCGCAGACCTCCAGTGGGCCCTCGGGGCCTGGGCAGGGCAGGGCTGGCCGGGAACTGTGCAGGAGGAGCCTGGCTCTGCCGGGGAAGCTTTTGGAGGCGACGGGGAGAGGCAGAGAGCAAAGTCTGGGGTGAGGCGAGCTTGCCCCGTGGTGTCACATCCGGCGCGTTCTCCTCTTCGACACGGCCTCCTTGGCCAGAGGGGCAGGGAATGCACCGCTTCATGGTGGCTCCAGCACGGAGGCCGCTGCAGGCAGGAGCCGAGGTGCTGGGAGGCAGAGTCTCAAGGCCAAGAAACCCTTCCAAACCCCAACCTGCCAACCTGCCAACCTGCCCGTGGAAGCGGGTGTGCACCAAAGCTCAGCCTTCTTCATGCAGAGCAAGCAGGGGATTTTGGCCACCAGGCTGAAGGAAGAGACAGGAATCCTTCCCTCCTGGAAGATCCTGCAAAGCAGGCACCGTCACTGTTCCCATTTCTCGTGTACCTGCTGTGTGCCGGGCGCAGCACCTGGCACTGCAGAGATGGCCTCACGGGACCTTTGTGACACCCCCAGGAGATGGGGCACGTCCCCTCATCTTCCAGCTGTCGTTCCTAAGGCTCAGGGAGGAGAGTGACATGCCCAAGGTCACTGTGTCAGTGGAAGTAGGACTCAGATTCAGGTCCTTGCGCTTCCGAAGTTCCAGAAATATGATCTCTGCTTAATCTCTTTTTACCTCTTAAAGAAGCAAGATGCCACAGTGGCCTCTTTTGGAGAGTCCCGACAAGGAATGGCCACGCTGGACTCTGGGAAGGGTCAGAGCTCCTGCTGGCACCAGAGCGCTCTCCCCTGGGAAGGTCAAGGCGAGGGGCCAGCTACCAAACGACTTCGGAAAAGTGGGTGCTTCGGGGGTGTCACGTCATGCTTCTGCTTGGTGCTAGTTGGGGGGAATAGTTTGGGAGGTAAACTTGCATTTTTATCTTTTCTCTCAGAGATTATTCCAACACCCTGGGCTTTCGGTGAAACCACAAGGAAATCTAATTTTGCATGTAATTAAGTGCCTGATGGGCAGTGATCCCCGGCAAACGATATTTCAGCTTAATGCTGTTGAGCAAACATCACCGACACACGACGATGCCAGAGCAGTCATCTGTGTGTTGGCACCCTCGTCACCGCGCGACGGCTG
>NW_011888969.1:1021893-1025003 GCF_000151845.1 Pteropus vampyrus | reverse complement strand
AAAGAGGTAACACCTTGTCCCGGCGGATGTTCGCAAAACACAGCAAACGGGAAATTAACCGCATCTCTTCTGCTAGCACCCAGGGCGCTCCCAGTTCAGGGATCAGTAAGGTGACCTGGACTGGGGCAGTCCGCGTCACTTCCTGCTGGCTCCCCTGAACCCTAAGTCTGAGAAAACACACATGACATCATCTTCAAAAGCCCATACCTGACAGTGCATCTTATCCCATCGTATGTGTGACCACACAGCAGTGGGTGGCAGAGCACACAGTGGTTCCCAAAGACATCAGGCCCAGACTCCTGGACCCCGGGCATCACCTCGTACAACAAAGCCTTTGTAGGCATGATTAAATTAAGGGTCTCAAGACGGGGACGCTGTCCTGGGTTATCTGGATGGGCCAAGGTGCCATCCTAAGTGTCCGTAAGCGAGAGGCAGAGGAGGGTGACACGCTGGGAGAGGAGCAGGCCATGTGGCCACGGAGTGGTGACTGGAGTGATGCAGCCCCAAGCCGAGGAATGCTGGCCGCCCCCCCGATCCCCGCTGGGACGGACAGGAGCAGGAGCCCCCTCGAGCCACCCGGGGAGCACAGCCCTGGCAACGCCTGCGTTTCAGCCCAGCCTCAGAATGACGGATCATATTCTCATCGGTTTAAGCCACTGCGTGTGTCGTCATTTGTCACAGCAGCCGCGGGAAACTCACGTGGTTGGTGAATGTGTTTATTAATCCGGCCCGGACAGAGGTACCGGATGGGGCATTTACTAGGTAGGCATGAAAGGCAAATGAATGAACAAATGAACAAATTCACTACAATTAAATGAGAAATAAGGAAGTGTTCCGTTTTTATTTTAATTTACGTGATATGAAAAGTCACCTGTGGCAGTTATGCTGCTGGTCCTAAGTGTATTTATTTTTAAACAGGTGAACTTGATCGGTCAGGTGAACGTTCCCTCCACCAAGTCCTTGCCGCCGCCTCCTGTCTTGTGTGAGCTGGATCTTCAGGAAGCCAGCGAGGGCTCAGTGCTCGCCGGCGTGCCTGGGGCTCTTACTCCTGCTGGGAGGGGGGCCGAGCTGCTGTGTGCGGGTTCTCAGCCCCACGCCTCGCCACAGCCCCCACCAGCAAGTGTCTCCTGCAGAGAGGGGACCGGCCTGCCTGCCGTTCACGGTGGCAGCTGCTGATGTGCATGCCCATGTGTGTGCCCACCTGCGAGGTCTGACCACCCTTTGTGTGGACGAACTTCATTCTGAAACAGGGAAGAGTCCAGGAAACGGTCCTTGGAGCGAGCCCCCAAGAACGGCTGGGCCCCAGCGCCCCAGCTGCTCAGTGAGGACAGAGGGACCTGGGGACGCGAGCTCTGGCTTCGGGCTCCTTTGAGTCCTACGTGGCCTTGTCATTTTCCATAAACACTTTCGGTGGCATCTTGGGGAGACAGGCTTTGGGGCGCAGCACCCTTCTCCATGGGAGCTGCTGCGGGGCGCCCCGCCCCCCCCCACGAGGACATCGTGGCGCAGCAACGACAGGCGTGGATCTGGACCAGCCCGTCCGGGTCTGGCCTCCTCTGCCCTCTCTCTCTCTCGCTGTGGCCTTGGGAACAGTGACCTTTCCGAATCCAAGTTTCTGCATGTGCAAAACGGGGTTTTAAAGAGTAACCCCTGCCCACAGGTGTCCTGTACCTGCCCCACAGGTGCCCCACAGGTGCGGGGCTTACCTGACGCCCCCAGCATGCCCGGGCAAGGCCAACATTTGGAACTCGATGCCGGACCCCTTTTATTATAAACACCGATTATTCCCCCACTGCTGGGTGCCTTGTCGTCTGTATCTGCCACTAAAGGCCACATGAGGGCAGGCCCTGGGGACCAGCAGGAGTGGGCAAGGGGTCCCTCTGCTTAGGGAGCCACTGCCCCCTTGGACCAGCCCGACGGCTTGTTCTCTCTGACTGGGGCCCGCGGGTGGCGAAAGCCATTAGGAGCAATTTGTCGTCACGAGGCGGGCCCGCTCCCCCGAGACTGTTTTCAGTGTGCTGGTCAACCCGAGGCCTCACTTCCGTTGTTCCTTTCATCTGTCCTCCGCTCGGAGGCCTCTCCTGAGCCCATGCCCCCTCCGGGGACCTGCAGCAGGCTGTCATACACCTGTTTGGCTGGAGGCTGGGCCCGGGGGTCCGGGTGTGGCAGGGAGAGAGCAGTGGACTGCCCAGGCTGCCTGGCCCCCCGCACTTGTCCACGTCAGGATGTCAGATGACAGTTGTCAGAGCTGCAGCTGGTACAGCAGCCCGTGCCAAGGGCATGGCGCACCTGCCACGTGCGTTAATGTGCTCAGCCCTCCCGAGGGGCGCAGGCCTCACCTCCACGGGGCAGCTGCAGCTAGAAGGGGTCTAGGTCTGCTGGCTGCGCCCGAGGCCCAGGGGGCTGCCACGCAGGGCCACAGTGAGGACACACGAGTCCTAGAGTGGTCCCCCCATAGGCTGGCACCTCCTGGGAACGCAGAGGGTCGAGGGGTCAGCCTGTGTCTGCTCAGCTGATCCTGAGCCACCAGGGCTGCCCAGGCCCGAGCAGGCCATCGTTGCCGAAGAGCTCGGAATCCAGCCCGGTTTCTGACAGTTCCGGAACCAGGCAGGCAAGCGCAGACCTGAGCGAAGCAAAACGGATCGGTGGCCAGTGTCCAAGGGAGGGCCCTGCCTCCGCCAGCTCCAGCAGCCACGACAAAGTGCCAGAGCCCCGGGGGCTTAAATAACACATGCTTATTTCTCACAGCTCCGGAGGCTGCAAGTCCAAGGTCAAGGGCCACAAGGTACTTTTCGCTTCCAGTACTCTCCTCTGGGTTAGCGGGTGTCCGCCATGTCTCTAAGTCCCCATGAGCCTTCCCTCCCTGGAGACTGCGTAGGAGATACAGAGAGAGAATGAGAATGAGGTGGGGGACGGGGAGGGGGGGGAGGTAGAGAGAGGCGGGGAGCCTGCCCGCGTCTCTTCTTATAAGGCCACAAATCCTGTGATGTCCGGGTCCCCACCCCATGACCTCCTTTAACCCTCATCGCCTCCCAATGACCCCACCTCCTGGTACCATCACATTGGGGGGTAGGGCTTCACGATATGGATTTGGGGGGAACGCAGACAGG
>NW_011888969.1:1018641-1020013 GCF_000151845.1 Pteropus vampyrus | reverse complement strand
CGCTGAGCCACCGCGGGGCCATCTGGAGAGCAGGTCGCCAGCCAGTTGCTTGAGCGCATGCAAGTGGGTGGGGCTGCTGGGGAGGCAACCGTGCCCGTCGCCGTCACCTTCCCTGCTGGCCCCTTGGATCAAGGACAGGATGGGGGTGGGGCGTTGACATGAAAGAAAGACGTGCCCCTGGCCTCCCGCCCCTGGCCGTCTGTGGGATCCTATGGCCCGCACGCGCGTCTTGGACACACATGCGCACACACTGGACCCTCCACCGTGCATTCCTGCACAATGTCCCCGTTCGGGGCTGAGATCAGGACAGAGTGCCAAGGACCCTGTATTAGTTTCCCGCAGCTGCCATAACAAAGCGGCACGAACCGCGTGGCTACACACAGCGGACATTCATCATCTCCCAGCTCTGGAGGCCGGAAGTCTGAGATGGAGCCGTCGGCAGGGGGGGTGCCCCTTCCGGGAGTTCTGGGGGGGCCCTCCCGCTCCTTGCCGCGTCTGGTGGTCCCAGGTGGTCCGTGGTGCTCCTTGGCTTGCGGGGACCTCACTCCAGTCTCCGCCTCTGTCCTTGGATGGCAAGCTCCTCTCTCTGGGGGCCTCTGCGTCCACGCTTTCCTCTTCTCATGGGGACATCTGTCATTGGATTGAGGACCCACTGTAACTCAGCGTGATCTCGTCTAAACTGATCACATCTGCAAAGACTCCACTTACCAATAAGCTCGTACGCACAGGTTCCAGGTGGACGTGCGTTTTGGGGACACTAAACCTAGTACAGACTCTGATGGCACTGTCTCCCGGGGCTTCCCAGCTTTATCTTGGTGTCTCATGGAGTGGCTGCACCCACTCCCAGTGACCTGGGAAGTCAGGTGATGCCTGGCCTCACGGCTGTACCTTTCCTACCTCCTCTGGCTGGGGACTGGAAAAAGCAAGGCCAGGCTTCTGGTGGGAGGCCAGCTCAGGGAGGCTGGGTGACACCAAGAGTAGGGGTGGCACCGAGGGCAGGAGGCTTCCTGTTCCTGTTTACGCCGACTTGGGTGACGATGGGCCCGTGACCTCCGCCCCAGCCCTCCCTGTCGAATGTGGTCCCAAGAGCACAGAAGCCCCCGTGACTGTCGTTCCACCTGAGGTTTGGGCAGCTCAGGTGACTTAGCTGACCCTGTGAAGTCACCTTTTCTCCTCCTTGGCACTTTCACCAGTGGTGGTGGCCCAGGCTCCCATCAGCGAAGTCGCCCTGGCATTAGGGCGATGGTTGCAAAATCAAAGCTAGCAGTTCTTTGTGCTGGAAATGGCCTTTCGCCCATCTTGCTGGGTTAAACCTCGCTTTGCATGTCCATCCCTCAGAGCTTTGTCTGGATGGGACAGCTCCGGGCCCAGC
>NW_011888969.1:1015001-1017426 GCF_000151845.1 Pteropus vampyrus | reverse complement strand
GGTCTGTTGAGTGAGCAAAGAACGGCGCATGTTCTGAGTCGTGTGAGGAGGGACACGCGAGGCGCGATGGGGTGCGAGAGCCCGGGGCGGGGGGCGGGGTGGGGAAGGCCCCGGGAGGGGGAGGCCTTCAGGGGGACCTTCGAGGACACTGGGAGTTGGCCACACACATCGTGGAGGCAAAGGAAACGGTGCATCTGGGTCGGGGGGAGAGGGCAGGGGAAGTTTCAAAGGCCCCAAAGATCGGGGATCTGATGAATGATTCCGCGTACTCAAGACGTCACACTCTGCAGAGAACGCGGACTAAGACGGCGGACGGTGAAAACCGTCGCAGAGGAGATGGGCAGGTGGCATAGACACTGAGGAATTCAAGCAAGGGCATTAGGTCTTTGAATGAATAGAAAAATCAACTAGTCTCCAACAAAACTAGGTCTTTAAGCTGTCCCAAGACAGGGCACATGCATAAAATGCCATGAGAAGTTATTGGTTTCCACCTGTTCTGTGGCCTTGGTATGTCTATCAGGGAGAGTAAATCAGTTTAAAATTTGGAGGACCAGAGATGTGTCTTCAAGACCCCACGTACTCCATCTCTGGCTTAGACTAACAAACATACACCAGGAGTTTTCAGCAGCTTCCTTTGGTTTCAAGATGGCTTACGAAGCCACCAGTCGAAACGGATGGCATTTGACGGGCAGCGACTCTACTTTACAGTCACCTGGGTCAAGTGACAGACAAACAGATATGAACTGTCAGGTACAGGCTTGAAATAGAGACCGACTTTATTGAATAACTGTTAATGCGATGAAGGGCTAAATGGATCAGTATTCACTGGGCTCCGCTCTGTGCCAAGGTCTGTGAATTACCGTAGGGGAGGGGCCTTAGACTTACACTTGCTCTTGAAAGATGGAGCGATCTGGGCAGCCCTCCCAGCAAGAATAACAGCACAGACCGAGACCTAGAGGTGGGGGTGGTCAGGACGAAGGAGCCTGACTCAGCAGGGAAGGCGCTTCGTGGCTAGAATGGGGGAAGACGGGCCACCTTCTGGCTGTTTGGAAAGTAAGAAGAGCTTCTGCCTCCTTGGGGTCTGCTCAGGGACGGCCACTGTGCGCTCCTGGGAATGTGTCTGCTAGGGTCTGGATGTTTGTGTTCCCCCCAAATTCACACGTTGAAATCTTAGCCCCCAAAGTGATGGTGTTGGGAGGCGGGGTCCTTGGCAGTTGCTGAGGTCCCGAGGGTGGAACCCCTGTGATGGCCTCAGCACCCCGAGATAACAGAGCCTCCTGGGAGCTCCTGCACCTCCTCCACCATGTGGGGACACTGAGAGATGTCCTCAACCTGAGATAGGGCCCTCGCGTGACTGTGCTGGCACCTGCATCTCAGACTGCGAGCTTCCGGGACCGTGAGAGCTAAGCCACTGCTGTTTGTAAGGCCCCCAGTCTGGGGATCCAGTGACAGCAGCCCGAAGCCCCAGGACGGTGTCTCAAGAGGGCCACTCTGGCTATGTCAGGCTGGGTGGGTGCGGGCGAACGGGAAGGGGGACACGGGGGAGGGTTTGGAGCTGGGGAACCATAGAGAAGGCAGCGCAGCACCCAGGAGAGGCCGCCTGGCAGGGTGGGTGCAACGGCCGATTCCGCCCGGGGCTCGGATCCCTGCCCTGCTGTCCCCCGGCTCTCAGATCTTGAACAAACCTCTCAGCTTCCCCGAGCCTCGGTGTCCTCGTCTGTAAAGCGGGCACTTTTCTCGTGAAGTCTCAGTAAGTCCGCGTCGGGGAAAACGGCGTGTGGGCAGGTCCCTTGATGTGGCTGAGGTGAGGCTCTTGGAGACCTGGCCCGCGGCCGTGGTGTCCCCAGAGTCCTCGGCAGGGACCCCGCGGGGGAAACGCCTGATCGGGGCCGAGGCCTGCGAGACGTGCTCGCGGCGGGGTGCGCCTGCCGCTGTCCCCGGGGACACAGGGGGCGCCGTCTGTGGCGAGTCGGGGGGGGTTTGGAATCTCAGGGCCTGAGATGGTTCTCGGCCCGACATGCAGTTACGACGACAAGCCACATCAAAGCTCAGACACAAGTTTCCGATACGTTGGAATCGTGAGGCTTTTAATCTTTGTTTACTGCAAACTTCTGATCGCATCAGCAGAGCTAACCGGACGTGATTCGACTCGTACCCTAAACAGATCTGGTCTCGAGGCGGCGACACGGGGCCGTGGCTCTCTCATGCTGCACGATGCTCTCTGAGGATGCTAATCCCATGTCGTTTGTCCCTAATCACTTTGGTGAGTGTGCCTCTGCTCTGCTCGCTCAGAACGTCATCTCGTGCCCTGGGCCACCTTCCCACCTGTTCCCTGCATCGTCCAGGCACCAGGCTGTGCCGAGTCAGACTCGGCGCCGGTTCACCGGATGCCATCGTCTCTGGGGAATGGACTTGAGAGCTGCCC
>NW_011888969.1:1011858-1014951 GCF_000151845.1 Pteropus vampyrus | reverse complement strand
GCGGCGGGGTGCGCCTGCCGCTGTCCCCGGGGACACAGGGGGCGCCGTCTGTGGCGAGTCGGGGGGGGTTTGGAATCTCAGGGCCTGAGATGGTTCTCGGCCCGACATGCAGTTACGACGACAAGCCACATCAAAGCTCAGACACAAGTTTCCGATACGTTGGAATCGTGAGGCTTTTAATCTTTGTTTACTGCAAACTTCTGATCGCATCAGCAGAGCTAACCGGACGTGATTCGACTCGTACCCTAAACAGATCTGGTCTCCAGGCGGCGACACGGGGCCGTGGCTCTCTCATGCTGCACGATGCTCTCTGAGGATGCTAATCCCATGTCGTTTGTCCCTAATCACTTTGGTGAGTGTGCCTCTGCTCTGCTCGCTCAGAACGTCATCTCGTGCCCTGGGCCACCTTCCCACCTGTTCCCTGCATCGTCCAGGCACCAGGCTGTGCCGAGTCAGACTCGGCGCCGGTTCACCGGATGCCATCGTCTCTGGGGAATGGACTTGAGAGCTGCCCGGAGTCTCCCGGGGTGGGGCGGTGAGCGGGAAGGGGTCAGAGCGGTTCACAGCCAAAGCTGAACGTTCCTGACCGCAGTCTGGGGGAGCTCCGTGGGGACCCCGGCCAGTCTGTGGCATCTGTGGTCTGGCAGCATCGCGCCCGTCAGCCGGCCTCCTTCTGTCTGCGGGACGTCGTAAGTTCTGCTGGAAAACCTATCGGAACACATCAGACCACAGATCAGCTGCCTTTCGTTTGGCGTCTGGGGACAATGGCATCTTCAGAACAAGGAGGAAGGCTGTCTGTGTGGCCGGCCTCCTGGGGCCGTCAGGGCTCACCGTGCTCCGTTACCAGCTGCACAAGGAGCGGGCGCCCTGAGAAGCAGTGCGCAGAGAGGCCACACGTGAGGAGAGGTGGCCCGTCACCGCCAAAGGGGCTGGTGTCCCGCGTGCCTGGACCGTGTGACTCTGTGTGAGGTTTTGGGGCTCCCTAAGCCCCTGCCTTTTCCTCTCCTTTAAAATGATGGCTCAGTCCCGCCTCCGTGGTGACAAAGGGCCCAGACGAAGCAGCCCCGAGCGGGCAGCGGCTCGGCGTCCAGCTCATGGTGTCCTTTCCCTCTGCTGCATGAAGAAGCCGGGACATGAGCACCAAGGTAAGCTGCGAAGGTCAGGCTTGGACTCGAAAGTCCACACGCGGGGCGGGGGGCGTGACTTGACGTGGCCTCAGGTTTCCCGCCACGGGCGGCAGGTCCGGGGGGTCTAGGAAGATGGGGGCTTCCGCCCGAACGTGGGTTTGGGCCCGACAATCCCATCTCTCTGGTCTTTTGCCTCTGCCAGCAGCATGGAGGGAAACCTCGGCCGTCCTGGAAGGTGCAGAAGCGTTTCTCTGGTGTGTCTATTGTCACCGCCATTGTCCCTCTGCCATGACAGCTTTCTCTCTGCCTCTTGCGAATTGGAAAGACACGCTTCCTTCCGTAGTGACAAACAGAGCTCTTTGCGTGTCTCTGCCTTAATTAGGGCACCGGAAGACCGCCGAGCGCTCTGTGATCACGCCGGCGTCCCCGTTAAGCCGCCGAAAATCGACAGTGACTGGCAAAGTCTCACGTAAGTCTCCAGTTTATAACTGGAAGGTAAAATTCAGATAAACGAACCATGAATGCCCGGTCACGTGAACGAGCCGTGATAGGCTTATTGGCGCCGGCAGAAACGCTGCTCCATGAGGCGAGGGCCCGTCCGGTGCCCGAGGTCACCCCCGGTCCACCCGTCTGTTCCCGCGTCCTTCTGGGCTGAGCTGGGCCTCCCTTTGGGTTTTCCTGCAGCTCGTTCCCCCAGCACTTATCTCCCGGGTGGATTGTACCAGTTTCTTTACTCTTGGCCTCGCTGCCACAGTCTGCTCGGGCTGCCCCAGCAAACCCCTCCCCTGGGGGCCTAAACAGGACAGCTTAGTTTCTCACAGTTCTAGGGGTTGGAAAGTCCAAGATCAAAGTTCCGGCAGATTTGGTGTCTGGTAAGGCCTCCCTACCTGGTGTGCGGATGGCTGCCTTTGACCGTGTCTTCACTTGTTAGAGAGAGACAGAGAGAGAGAGACAGAGAGAGCGCGCGCGCGCGCGAGAGAGAGAGCGAGAGAGAGAGAGAGAGAGAGAGAGGGGGACAGAGAGAGAGAGGGAGAGAGCGAGCGACAGAGCCCACGCTGGTTTTACTTCCTTTCTCATAAAGGCACCAGTTCTGTAGATCAGGCCCCACCCATGTGACCTCATTTAACCTCAGTCCCCTCCACAAAGGCCCATCTCCAACAGTCCGAGGGCCACACGGGGGTTGCAGCCTCGACACAGGAATCTGGGAGGGTGCGACTCGGTGCCCAGTACCCACGCCCGTTAAAACACGAGTCCCTCGGGGTAGGGCTTCCCTACTTTATCCGCTATGTGCGCTCATTGCTTAGAACACGGTGGGGTACACTACAGGTGCTCTATAAATATATGTTCATTGAATGAATGAATAAAAAATAAATTTGGGCTGGAAGAGGACCCTACATGCCACCAAGAGCTTCTTGTCCCATGAGCGTCACCATAGGGCCTTGGGGAACCGGAACCAGGGCTGTCCTGCCGCCCGCCCCTCAGCATGAGCTTCCTCTCCTCCTGGAGGCGAGGGGGGAAGGGGGCACCCCGAGCTCTTCCTCTACGCCGCTCCCGTCGGCTTCGGGGTAGCGCCCTCTAGCTCCCGACGCAGAGGGCTTTCCCACTCGTGTTCGCTTTCATGTACTTGATCCTACTTAATCTGTACAACCGCGCTCAAGGTCAGCCTCTTTATCAGCCCCATACCAGGTTGGAGGAGGGCCGTCGTGTTGCGGGTAATGCAGGGGAGGGCAGAGCACGTTCAAACACTATCGTTCAGATACGGCCCCCAGGGCTAGAGCCTGTGGCGGGGTTGCCTGGGCTGGGAGGCGGGCGGCCGGGCTGTGCGCGACGTCTCCCAGGGACTGCTCCCTCTGCCTCTCTGGCCTGGGCCGCTTGGCTTGTCTCACCCGGAGAGGGGAGAGCGAGTCTGAGCCCCAGGCGCCCAGGCCAGAGTGGGCCAGCTGTGCCTGCAAGGCCACCATCTTCG
>NW_011888969.1:1009618-1010900 GCF_000151845.1 Pteropus vampyrus | reverse complement strand
CTAGCTCCCTGGGGGGCTTCTGGGGTTGGTTCATGGCAGTGGGCACCCCTACTCCAGCCCTGGAGAGTCTGGGCCCTGGGCAGTCGTGTCCTCCAGGGACCTCATCACTGTGATATGGTGACATGATGCAGGACACTGGGCCCAGCTGTTCCCGGGGGCGGGGGGGGCGGGGCTACCTTTTCTGTCCACATGGGGCTCCAGGCTGGAGCAGGTAACATGTAGCAAAGACAAGAGCAGGGAGCATCTGATGCCCTGCGCAGGACAGAGCGCTCCGGGCCTGACCTCGCCCACGCCTCCCAGTGACCTCCAGGGTAAGCCAGCGGCACTGAGGCTCAGAGAGGTCACCACACCAGTAAAACCAGAGCCCAGGCCGTCCGGCTCCCAAACCTGGGCAGCCGACCTTTTGTTCTAGCGCTTTCCACAAGATGGGACCCTCTCCTGACCAGCGAAGATGGCCAGCGAGAGGGGGGCGAGGGCGTGCGTGCGTGCGTGCGTGTGCGCCCCGAGCCTCGCTCCCTGGCCTGGTGCAGCATGAGGCGACAGGGCTCTGAGCACAGAGAACCCCAGAGGGTGTGATTCCAGGGGCAAGCTGGACACCGGACAGGATGGAGGCTGGACTCCGGGTGGCGATGGCATCCAGGTCTCACTGCCCACGGACACGCCTCGGTGCTGCTGGAGAGCATAAGCCTCCTTCGGCACAGGAAGGGCCCAAGCGAGTGCAAGGTGCTCGCCCTTGGGGGGAAGGGGGTGCCCGGGCCCACAGCCCTCTGCTAAACACCGCCGGCTGGGCCAACCTGAGCTGCTGGCTGGAGTGGCCAAGACAGAGGCAGCTTTGGCCTCGGCTCCCCAGACATTTGGGGAACTGGCCTCGCACGCAGCAGACACTTCATGAACATGTGCGATGCCTAGAGGGTCTGGCGCATAGTCACGGAGGAAGAGCTGGGTGGCCTGCAGCGGGGCATGGCTGGCCAGGGTCAGCGTGAGAGGGTGTCCTGGCCTGACACAGCGTCCACTTTTCTCTGGGACCTGGCCGATGGCTCTGAGCCCCTAACCTCCCACCTGCGACGAAGCTCGTGCTCGTGGCAGAGCGCGTTGCCGGGCCTGCTTGCGGCGTGGGTGCTGACGCCCAGGTCTGCAGTCGTCGGAGTAAGACCCCAGGGAGCAGCTCAGTGTGCCGGCCTGGGGATTCGTCCCCACCCGCGGACGGGAGGGCTCGGTGCCAGGCGCTTGCTTTTCTCACTTCTCCGAGCTGCCTCGCGAGTTCCTTTCCGTCCGCGGCCAA
>NW_011888969.1:1007063-1008120 GCF_000151845.1 Pteropus vampyrus | reverse complement strand
GGGTGTGTATATGCACCTGCGGGCACAGAGAGACGGGGTTTACCGCACGAGCCGCAGGTTGGGCTGTGGGCTCGCGGGAATCGAACGCCCGCGTCAGCCTCCGTCTGGGCGTGGGCTGCCAGCCGCGGGCCCTTCCGTTGCAGACCCTACCCGCAGCCCTGACTGTGTCACGGGGCCCTGCCACGCTGCCCACAGCTGATTGGCTTGGGACAGACACGTGACCAAAGGTACCCGGTTTTGCGGCTGATCAGAGAGCTCCGGGCGAGTTGAGATGCGGGCGCCGTTCCCTGGGGAATCGCGAGCCGGGTGCTTTTCCAGCGGCTGGCACTTCCTGCCCTGCGGTCCCTGGCGCCCCGTCCCATCTTCTAGGCACCGTGCGGTGACGCAGACCAGCTCAAGGAGCTGCACCCCACTCTGCTGCCGCGTCTTCAGACTCCCTGGAACTCCAGAGTCCGCAGTTGGCCGCGGCCCCCGGAAGCCTCTGGGTTTTCGTGAAATCCCCTGTGCGTTTTCCAGAGCGCCCACTCGGTCGGCGCTGGCTCCCGTGAGCCCTGCTTCTGGAAACCGGCCCTGTCATGGTCGTCCTGCCCGGCCGGGACGATTAGAGGGGCTCCGGCCCTCCCCGCGAGTGCCCACACCCGCCGTCTCGCCATTCGGATGTCTGGACAGCGCTTCGTCCTTCGGGGGGTCTCTGTTCGGTACGAGCGTGATGGCGGGGCCCGAGGGTGGACGGAGGCGTGGAAGCCGGGGCCCCGACCACAGCCCGGGGGGCCATGTCCACGGCCATCCACCCGCCCTCCGTCTCTGCTTTATCCATTTCTCTCGTTTCTGCCGTATCTCCCGAAACCCAGTGCGGTCCACGGAAAATGCTTAGGACAAAAGTACACACGTGCACACACACGCACTCAGCCCCCCACACACACTCACACCACACACACACACTCCACACACACTCCACACACATACACACTCCACACGCACTCCACACACACCACACACTCCACACGCCACACACACACACACTCTCACACCACACACACACACACTCCACACACAC
>NW_011888969.1:998151-1004795 GCF_000151845.1 Pteropus vampyrus | reverse complement strand
GAGCCGTTGGCGAGAAGGTTCAGACGCCAAGGTGCCAACGGCGACGGTCCCAGGACAGTCAGGTGTGGACATCCTGAGGACGGCTGTCGCTGGCAAGGCAACAGGCCACAGGAAGCTGCGTAGGATGGCAGGAAGTTCCAGAGGTCAGAACAGTGCAGGGTGCCGCCCCACCCCGGAGCCGATCAAAGCGAGTGCTCCTCCCTCTGTTCACGGCTCGGCGTCTCTCCTGGACCTCGCTGCTCAGGTGTGGCGTCCGGGCCCGCTGTTCGGCCCGCGTCTGTTCTCACTGTTGTTTTGGGGGTGGGTTGCCCAGCGTTAGCTGAAAAAATGCCAAATACTTGAAATTCTGCTTTCTTGCTCTGTATGATACTAACTTTACTTGTTCCTCTCAATTACGTCCGGCAGGGATGATAACTCGTTCCAGATGTCAGAGTCAGAACAGGTGACCGTGATTTTAAGGAAATCCAGTGCTGTGTTATACATTTCCCCTTAACTTATTTAAACCTTTGGAAATGATGTTTAATAAGGAAGGAGCGTGATATGTTGACGTGAGTTAAAAGAGCACGTTTTGTGAAAGTCCACAAAACCGTGTCTATTTGTGGAACTATGTTTATCAAACATTTTAAGGGCAGCATAAAAAAACACATTTTATACCGTGACTCAAGACTCACGCTTACATAGTTGAAACAAAAAATTTGAGAAGGCTTATATAAGCTGCATTTTGATTCTTATCTGTTTTAACCTTTATGTTGATTTCATAGCCCACTAATAGTTCAGATATTTGGAAAACTTTGTTCTAGAGTCATCAAATTACTTACGATTTTGGCACATTTTTCCTTCTTTTAAATATTTCTCAGGGCTCAGAATTGAGAGTGAAGAGGTATAAAGGGGGAAGGAGGACGTTCCCAGTATGTTATTTTAAAATTAAATTTAGAATCGAACAGCACTTGAAGTATCATTGTTCTCCAACAGATGTTCTTAAGACAAATCACTACTGATTATAAGGCCATCTTTGACCAGCGCCGAGCACCCAAAGGAAGCTCTGGTGCATAGCTGAGCCCTCTGGCACCCCAGCGTAAGCTCTGTCGGAACTCTCTAGAAAGGACAAAGTTCTCACCAGCGCCGTGGCTGGTAGTGTGTGCCTTGGCAGTGGGGTCTTTTGTGTGTAACCTGATAGCATTTGTAACACCTGAGGGACAAGTGTACATCTGAAATGTAGCGTATAACCCAACTTCCTTCCTCCCACTCTTCCTCCCTCCCTCCCTCCCTCCCTTCCTTCCTTCCTTCCTTCCTTCTTTCCTTCCTTCCTTCCTTCCTTCCTTCCTTCCTTCCTTCCTTCCTTCCTTCCTTCCTTCCTTCCTTCCTTCCTTCCTTCCTTCCTTCCTTCCTTCCTTCCTTCCTTCCATGCAACAGCATGCTTTCTTTTATTTAGAAAAATTTCAGATATAGCCACGGATGGAGAAAATCATATGATGGACTCCCCAAAACCCATCAGTGAGAGTCACGAGTTAATAGAATTTTGCCTTATTTGATATTTTTTTGCTAAAGTATTTAAGAGCAAATTCCAGATGCAATCTCATTTTACTTCTATATACATCATCGTGAAATTCTAAAAAATAGACACAATCTCATGCAAGAACAATGCCACTGTCACACAGCAAAGAGAACTGTACACTTGAAACCATCTACTCTCCATCCCTACTAAACGTTCCCAGTTGCCTCGGGTCCGGTGAAAGCTGGTAAATCCAGACCCCAAAAGGTCCGCACTCTACGTTTGTTTTAAGTCTCTCCAGGTCTCTTTCAACTGAAAACATCCTCCACTCTGTTTTATGTCATGGCTCTGACTTGTCGAAGAAACCGGCTCGGCTGTTCTTTAGGGGACTTTCTCTCGTCTTCTCCTTGTGTCATGTGATGCCTTCGAGTACCCCGTACTTCCTGTACACTGGAAGCTGCGTCTAAAGACTGGATCGGATTTGGGCTCAATGTTTTCGGCAAAGGTCCTTCCAGACTGCACAGAGCCTCACGCCACGAGCCTCGTGTTTTCTGGTCGTCCGCTTCTCGTGATATGAAAATGGATCGATGGGCTCATAATGCAGCACGCTATTCCCATTGCAAAGCTCCCCCGGGTTTCACGTACCGGTGGCCGTTTCCCGAATCAGCTATTTCCTTGGGGTCTGCCGGCTGGCGATTACTCATTCTATCAGCCTCTCCATTTCATCAGCTGGAATTTCTCTACGAAGGCTACTTCATCAACTGAGTTGATTTGGTTTCTCAAAAATATAGTTCAAATAGGATCAATTACACACTAGTTCAACTGTCTGGAACTTTTCTGCTCAGTGAATGAGTGTGAGTTTTGATATATTTATTCTACGGATACTCATGATTCAGGCCTAGGATGATTCGTCTCGAGGAGCCTACCATCTATGTGTCGCCTGCATCTGCAGGGCGAAAAGGATGGTTAGTTGGCTGACCTCTGGCAAACGGAGTCTCCTCCTTCCCGGGAGGCTCAGGCTTACTTGCGTGGCCTTCTCCACACAGGTCCTGGGAGCTGCGGCGTGTCTGAACCCAGCCTGGGTAGGTGTCCCTGGCCGCCCGCCCCTTCCATGGGAAATGCCGGTGAAGAACCTGGCATATGCGGTGGAGAGAGTTTCCCAGGTGCGTCCCACCATGTCAGGTTCGGAGCGTGGGGGAAGGAGAGAGGAAGCTGTGTCAGGACACAGGTGGGGGAGGGAACAGCTGTGGATGTGAAGACTCACCACGAGCTCTTCAGTGACTCAGCGAAGGAGCCTTCGTCCAGTCAGTAGAGCGTCGTTTCTGCCTCCGCTTGTCACTCGTCTGCCTGTGCGAGGGACTCTCTTCGCCTTAGCCAACCTCTCTACACAAATCCGTAATTTAGATGGCATGGCCATCTTCCTGCCATTTCCTGATAAGGCACACGGCCTCCGAAAACCGACCATTTAGCTCAGGAAAGTGAGATGTTGGCTACGAAGAGAAAAATATCTCGACTCTCAGTTGGTCCCAAGCTCTCGGTGTTCACGTTTAGACGGAATCAGGCTAAGATAATAAGGGGACAGTCTAGCGGTCCGTAGTATGCGTCACCCTCCGACACGCTCCACCCACACGGACGCCGGGGACAGCTCGGCTGCGTTTTTGCTCCAACCCAGAGATCAAAGCAAACGATGCGGCTTAGCCCACGAGCGTTCAACTGGCTAGCCCGGAACAGAGGGGACAGACAGGTCACAGGGTCAACTCTGCTTTCAACACCCCGCGGGCTGTCACGTGGGACACGGTCTGAGCAAGCGATCGATAACGCGAGTATTTCCCAGTCACTTTCCAGACACCGTTCGCAACGTCCCAGGCACTGGAGCGAACGCGGCCTTTCCCCAGACTGCTCTGTGCATGCAGCCTGAGGGCGCTCTACGAGTGTATCTCCAAATACTTTTCTCCTGGAACCGACAGGCTCCAGCCATTCGATCAAGTACGCAGGCCGAGGAGACACCGGTCCCCGTGACGGTTCGAGAGAAGGCTGTCGAGCCGGTTATTACAGATCACACGTACCAATGTGTAAAATCCTGCTGTTCAGAGATCCTTGCACTAAGCAGGTTAATTAAACCTTAATTTGAATCTCCCAGCTTATGTGGGTCTGGCCTTAAAATTCTCCCGCCTAATTCTCTGCCTGTGTCTGCGTTAGTGAGGGAGGGAGCGGTAAGGTAGGCATTTTCCAGGCCTGAGTCATTAAGTTGGCTTAATCTAATTAGCAGATTGTGAAACAGTTGACGGGGTTTGATCGACATCCCACCTTAGGAGAGCCAATCTATCCTAAAATATTATTTTTCTTTGCAAAACACCAGCTGTACGGCGTATGATAATAATTCATGCTCTAATTAAATCAGCCTGCATGACCTAGGAACCCCACACAGGCACACTAGTCTCAGGCACCTCCAGCTTCGGCTGGGGCCACAGGACCCCCAACTTCTGGAGACAATGGCCAAGTTCAGTCTGGCTTTGGGGCATCGAGCTAACTTTCCGAGTGAAGACATCTGGGTGTTTGTAAACTTCCAAACGCTTGGCAAAATGCAATGGGAGCCTTCAGCCCAGCCCCGTCCTTGTCTGGGCCACTCCCCACCGCCTACACACGCACACGCTGTCCCCGAGGGCTCCTGGTGACGGGCCCAGACTTTAACGTTTACCCTCCTTTTTACCTTTCCAATTACAAAGATAAATCAATCTGTTGTCACTGATGAGCCCTCTGGGAAATTCTCCATCTCAGCTCGGGACAGTAAAAGATGTTTGTGAGAATTTTCAAAACCCAGCCGCACATTTGTCCTCTGTCTATCGCTGGCCATCGGGCCGCCGGCTCTGCTTTCATGATGGGTGAAAGCCAGCGTGACCACCCCAGTTCCAGATCCCTCCTTCTGAGCGGGGAAAGACCCCCGCGTGCCCGGAGCCATACATTCCCAAGGCAGCCCGCCCAGCACACCTGGGCACACCCGGGAAAGCACGAGCAAACCAAACAGGGCGTACGCTTCTGCCCTGACCTGCAGCATCTCCGGGCGAAATGGAACGGGGAGCGGGGCGTCCTGTCCGGCCTGTAACAGCGGAGCGTCTGGCGGGCGAGCCTGAGAAACGTGCGCACACTTCCCTGGTGCAACTCCATTCTGACTCGCTGCATGAAAAAATGGTCTAAAAACACACGATCGATAATTTGTATGCAAACCCAGCGTGCTGTTCAACGGTCCAGGCTTCGGATGTCTTTGAAGAGAAGGGGCAGTGGAGGGCGTAGCCAGCCGGGAGGCACAGCGGGAACGCTTATCGTATGAACAAGGGCCTCTGAGGGAACTGCCCAAACAGCGCCTGCTTGGCGACACCCTGCCAAGAGAGAAGCAAGGGAGGGTCTCGCTTGGGAGCCGTGCCACCAGCCGGTGGTCTCCCTACACCAGGCGGGCACCGTGGGCGGGAGCAACCTCAGGACCGCAGTGCAGAACCTCAGGTGCCAGGCGTGGGCAGGAAGGAGCAGGCATCGGACGAAATCGTCTCACGCTGCCGTGAGGACCCAGCCTCTCACGAGCGTGAACTTGGAGCCCAAGAGATGCTGGACTTGGGGACAAAGTTCATTACCTGGGCAACTAATGTGGCAAGGTTCGGTAAGGCCCGGAGTGAGGGGATCACGGGCCACCCTTGCAGGAAACCCAGAGCCGCTTCGTCCCTAAGGTGAAACAGGGCAGTGTCTTCTCCTGCGGGTGGCAGACCCCAGATGACGGCCCGTTTCCTCCGGAGCTGCATCACGGTGCAGTTCGTTCTCAGGCGCGAAGCCCCCCACGACGCCCAGCAGCCGGGCCACTCTGTCCCTCGCGCCCGAGGGAGCTGCAGTCTGGAGGCCGATGACATGGCCACGGACACGGTGCTCAGAGGCAGCGCTCGGCCCAGACGCGTCTGACCCGTCCTCATAATGCTTGCTTCTCCGTAAATTGAGAGATTCAGTTCTCGCGTTAAATTCAGCCTTGGTCTGGCCTCTCATCCCTGCTGGCCCTGGGCGGCTTTGTGTGGGTCAAGTTAGAGTTCTTCCCCTACAGACTCTGGGGCTTCTGCAGCCACAAGTGGGGCTCCGAGGGGCTGGGGTTGGGTGGGGGGTGGCAGGTGTTCTGGCAGGCCACACAGCATCATGCCTCAGCAGTGGGGCAGGCTCCTCCAGGCCCCGCCGGACCTTCCTGTGCTGCTCTGCCCCTGCGCCTGGTGCTGGTTGGCATGGTGTCGGGCGCCCAGCTCCTTCTCCTGTAGGTCGCTCCAGCGGCCACGATGTGGGGCACGAGGTGGTGAGGGTAGGCGCAGCCTTCAGCCCGGCCCCTGGGCTCCCGCTCAGGGCCAGCTGGGCCCACTCACCCCCTTGACGGCCATCTTCCCTCCCTGAACGCTGGCCCCATGGTCTCCCGGCTCTAGCATCAGACACAGAGATGGCAGCCCCATTGAGACTGCGCACCGAGCCCTGCCCCGAGTCACACAGGCAAGAATATGCGTCAGCATATTCAGAGACACCTCCTGAGCTGAAGGGCCACCTCTTCTCCAGCCTCTTGGGCCTGAGGCGGCATCGCAGGTGACCAGCTACCTCAACACTCTGCTGTGTCCGCTCTAGCTCTGGCGCTTTGCCCCAGGTACAGCAGAGTCGAGGTTTGTGTGGTTTGACATTTCTGGCTCACTTGCCCAATGACTGTCATGTTTGTTTCCTGCTCTTTGTTGGATTCTTCCAATGCCCCTCGACTGAGCTTCGTAAAGCTCGTGAGGCAGGCCCACCCCGTCCCCTTCAGAGATGGGGAAGTGGAGGCACCGGTTGGATGCTCGCCTGCCCGATGTCACCTGGTTAGTGATGGGTCGGCTGGGACCTCCTGCCTCTCTCGTGTGCAAACTGGACCGACTTGCTTGCCTTTTCAATGTTTTTTTCCTGCCTTTAGGACTTCTTAGTTTAGATGCCAACAACCTAATTGAGGATACGGAAAGAGAATGAAAAGAAAGATTGTGTTTTATTAGAATATCAGAGAGAGAGAGGCATTTGCTGATACTCGAAACAGTCATTTCAGGAGTCGAGACGCGGTGGGAAGCTCGCTGGCTTAGCATCTCGCCGTCTGAACTTTCCCAGGGGACGTAAGTGC
>NW_011888969.1:991571-998101 GCF_000151845.1 Pteropus vampyrus | reverse complement strand
GGGAAAGCACGAGCAAACCAAACAGGGCGTACGCTTCTGCCCTGACCTGCAGCATCTCCGGGCGAAATGGAACGGGGAGCGGGGCGTCCTGTCCGGCCTGTAACAGCGGAGCGTCTGGCGGGCGAGCCTGAGAAACGCGCGCACTTCCCTGGTGCAACTCCATTCTGACTCGCTGCATGAAAAAATGGTCTAAAAACACACGATCAATAATTTGTATGCAAACCCAGCGTGCTGTTCAACGGTCCAGGCTTCGGATGTCTTTGAAGAGAAGGGGCAGTGGAGGGCGTAGCCAGCCGGGAGGCACAGCGGGAACGCTTATCGTATGAGCAAGGGCCTCTGAGGGAACTGCCCAAACAGCGCCTGCTTGGCGACACCCTGCCAAGAGAGAAGCAAGGGAGGGTCTCGCTTGGGAGCCGTGCCACCAGCCGGTGGTCTCCCTACACCAGGCGGGCACCGTGGGTGGGAGCAACCTCAGGACCGCAGTGCAGAACCTCAGGTGCCAGGCGTGGGCAGGAAGGAGCAGGCGTCGGACGAAATTGTCTCACGCTGCCGTGAGGACCCGGCCTCTCACGAGCGTGAACTTGGAGCCCAAGAGATGCTGGACTTGGGGACAAAGTTCATTACCTGGGTAACTAATGTGGCAAGGTTCGGTAAGGCCCGGAGTGAGGGGATCACGGGCCACCCTTGCAGGAAACCCAGAGCCGCTTCGTCCCTAAGGTGAAACAGGGCAGTGTCTTCCCCTGCGGGTGGCAGACCCCAGATGACGGCCCGTTTCCTCCGGAGCTGCATCACGGTGCAGCTCGTTCTCAGGCGCGAAGCCCCCCACGACGCCCAGCCGGGCCACTCTGTCCCTCGCACCCGAGGGAGCTGCAGTCTGGAGGCCAATGACATGGCCACGGACACGGTGCTCAGAGGCAGCGCTCGGCCCAGACGCGTCTGACCCGTCCTCATAATGCTTGCTTCTCCGTAAATTGAGAGATTCAGTTCTCGCATTAAATTCAGCCTTGGTCTGGCCTCTCATCCCTGCTGGCCCTGGGCGGCTTTGTGTGGGTCAAGTTAGAGTTCTTCCCCTACATAGTCTGGGGCTTCTGCAGCCACAAGTGGGGCTCCGAGGGGCTGGGGTTGGGTGGGGGGTGGCAGGTGTTCTGGCAGGTCACACAGCATCATGCCTCAGCAGTGGGGCAGGCTCCTCCAGGCCCCGCCGGACCTTCCTGTGCTGCTCTGCCCCTGAGCCTGGTGCTGGTTGGCATGGTGTCGGGCGCCCAGCTCCTTCTCCTGTAGGTCGCTCCAGCGGCCACGATGTGGGGCGCGAGGTGGTGAGGGTAGGCGCAGCCTTCAGCCTGGCCCCTGGGCTCCCACTCAGGGCCAGCTGGGCCCACTCACCCCCTTGACGGCCATCTTCCCTCCCTGAACGCTGGCCCCATGGTCTCCCGGCTCTAGCATCAGAAACAGAGATGGCAGCCCCATCGAGACTGCGCGCCGAGCCCCGCCCCGAGTCACACAGGCAAGAATATGCGTCAGCATATTCAGAGACACCTCCTGAGCTGAAGGGCCACCTCTTCTCCAGCCTCTTGGGCCTGAGGCGGCATCGCAGGTGACCAGCTACCTCAACACTCTGCTGTGTCCGCTCTAGCTCTGGCGCTTTGCCCCAGGTACAGCAGAGTTGAGGTTTGTGTGGTTTGACATTTCTGGCTCACTTGCCCAATGACTGTCATGTTTGTTTCCTGCTCTTTGTTGGATTCTTCCAATGCCCCTCGACTGAGCTTCGTAAAGCTCGTGAGGCAGGCCCATCCCGTCCCCTTCAGAGATGGGGAAGTGGAGGCACCGGTTGGATGCTCGCCTGCCCGATGTCACCTGGTCAGTGATGGGTCGGCTGGAACCTCCTGCCTCTCTCGTGCGCAAACTGGACCGACTTGCTTGCCTTTTCGATGTTTTTTTCCTGCCTTTAGGACTTCTTAGTTTAGATGCTAACAACCTAATTGAGGATACGGAAAGAGAATGAAAAGAAAGATTGTGTTTTATTAGAATATCAGAGAGAGAGAGGCATTTGCTGATACTCGAAACAGTCATTTCAGGAGTCGAGACGCGGTGGGAAGCTCGCTGGCTTAGCATCTCGCCGTCTGAACTTTCCCAGGGGACGTAAGTGCAGTTATTTGCAAATATGAGTGAAGTGGCAGATTGTCGTGTGTCGCGAGTCGCTGTCCCAGTTAATTGAGACATCTAAGGACTACACAGAGAGAAGCTGAGGGTGTCACCCAAGAAATCTGACTCCCCAGGCTGGCATTTCACAAGCAGCCTGGGTTTGGTTCAGGAGGGAGAAGCCAAATGCGTCCCTCGTTCCCAGTACCAGATGATTAACGGAGCAGTGTCGCTGCGGGTCTCCGAGGACGGGCTGCAGGGCTTACCCTCCAGGCTGCAGGGGGATCTGCTTCTGTGCCGGCAACAGAGGCGGAGCCGCGAGAAGTGGCAGATGACATGTGGCCGTCCCCACATAAGAAGGGACAGCCTGCCAGTTCTCGGGCAAAGAGCTAAAGAGGAACTTGCCAGAAAACCAAAATAGGTTTGAAAGGAAATGTTTTCAAACTCGATAATTAATTCCACCTCAATTAAACGTTGGTTCTTCTGATTACAGATCTGACGGTCGTGTTGCCAGGACGAGTTTGGGCCCGCCGCTTCTACACTATGATGCGTGGCCTCGAAGCGTCGATGCTCAAGGGCTTACTGCGGCCCTAACGGGTGAGACGCATTTCGTTTTTCTCTATCAAAACCCAGGTAACTGAAGTAGCTCACGCATCGGCCCCCGGCGGCATGTATTCCTTTCGTGGGCAAATCTGAACGTTTATAAGAAAGCCAGTTATTAGAGGAAGCGGCACAGTGTCCCAAAGTTTTCAAGCCCAGCATCGAAATTGTGGCAATCCGGGAAAGACACCAAGTAGATCAGGAGCAGAGCTCTGAGTTTCTTCTCAGAGACCAAACTGTGAAGAAAGGAGCTGATTCACTTTGGGGAGTGGGGGGCAGGGGGCTCCGCCAAGGGCTTGTGGGGGGGGGGGATGGCCAGGCTCACTCCGCCTGGCTTTATTAACTCATCCGTAATTAGCCCGTAGCTTCGATACAATTTAGCTTGTGCCATATGGGCTGATATAGTGCAGAATGATACCCCCCGCGCAGGTGACAGTCTGTCACTCTGAAGGCAGATAGGCATAAAACAAACAGCAACACACTCTTAACGACGATGCTGCCATTTGCAACGCCAGAGTTATGGTTGTGTAAGCACTTCCATTAGAAACTCTTGTTTTCAAAGATTTTATAAATTCGTCATTTAAAAAAAAATCACTCTGGGCTGAAACGAAATCCAGCCCATCCGCTCTTAGCCAGGCAATAACGTGTGGCCGTCGCCCCAAGTTTTGGCTGCGCACTCTCTTCCCTCAGATTCACCAAACCCAATATCACGTGGAAGGTTCTGGTGCGCAGGTACCTTCATGCTCAGACTGAGCTGCATGGCACCTCTGTGTCGACGGGGGCAGAGTGTCGCCCACAGCTGCTGAGGGCGCACGTGCTGTCTGCCTAGGAAGGGGACCGTGGCCCCCAGGCGAGGAGGACGGGTACGGAGCGGGAAGGACCTGGCCCGCATATCTGGGAGTCTTCGCTCTGACGCGGGCTCTGAGGGGAGCGGTGGGGCGGGGGTCCTGATGGCGTTTGTGTTTCTCGTCATTCAGAGGTCAGAATGCAAAATCGTTGCGAGCCTCACGGGTCGCTCAGAACCGGCTGACTGGGCCTCGAGGGGCCTGGCCCGTGCGCGGGTCACATGGTCACGGTGACTTTGATTCTCGCCGGAAACCCAGACTGCCGCACCCCACACTCCCAGCCACACGGGACCGCGGCCTTTCGACGGGCGAACTCTGTCCAGAGCCGCGGCCGTGCCCCAGCCGCCTTTTTCTGTGATTTCTAGCAGGGCCGCTCCTGTCCTTCCTCCAATGCTAAAAGGGTTTCGATTCTGCTTTTCTCTTCTGCTCAAAGCATCTGGAGCGCCCCACGAGAACCGCTGGAAGCCCCCGAAGCCTCGAAGCCCTGCTGCCAACTGGCTCCGCGCGGCCCCCTGTGGGCGCGAGGAGACGGGCCCGGAGCGCCGAAGCAGTCGGAAGGGCCAGCGACTCTCGTTCTAATCTGTTGCCTCCAACATACAAGCAGCTGGAGTTCAAGCAATTTGGAGCTCGGATAACCCAAATAATCACATCTCCTCTCCATTTCTCCTGCAGAAACGGACAGACTGTACCCTACCGTTGACAGCTCTGCATCACACAGCTGGTGGAGAGGCCACACCCAGCAGCTGGGCCTGTCACCTGGGAGGGGACAGGAAGGGGGGTTTGGACATTTCCACCCGGCTCACGTGCCATGCACCCCGCAGGCAGGGAGGGAGAAGGCATGGGGCGGGGGGGTCGCTCTCTAGCACTGACTGTGCAGAAAGGCCCCGAGTCTTAGAGAAACGAGTCACCGCTGGGGTCAGCCGTGTGGCTACGTGACCCCTTGCAAAGGGTCTGGGCGGGGACTCGATAAGCAGCTCCGTGGCCTGTGGGGATGGAGTCACCCGGTGGCTTTCGGGGCAAATGGAACTGTGCCTCGCGGGTCCCCGGCTGCTCTGCCCCACCGTCCGCGTCCCTGTCTGGGGTCCGCGTGTCGGCTGCGTCCGGAGGGGCCGTCTCCTCAGGGATGGACATCTGCTCACTTTAATAATGTCCAAGTCGTGACACAGCGCCGGACGGGAAAAGAGCATCTTTGTGGAGGCTGCTTTGTCGAGTCCGTTTCTCTCAGCGTGCAGGGCTGCCGGGTGTGCGTGCGGGTGTGCGCATCTGCATGCGTGTGCGTGTGTCCGTGCGCGTGTGTGTGAGTGTGTGCGCACGCTCCCTCGGCTGCGGAGGACTGTCCTCTGGAAGTTTTACAGACTTTTCTTTTGGAGGCAGCTCCACCGTGTTGCATCACTGAAGCAAAATGGCTTGTGCTATGCAGACAGGAGCCACGTTTCCCTACCTCTCGCTGGCCGTTCGTGCGACTCCACGGTTTTTAAACGCTGTGGTGGCAGAGGGTGCCAAATGTCCTGGCATTTCATAACCAGCCGCAGACAGAGCTCTTTCCAAAATGCCACCGCTCAGAGCATCTGTTGTTATTAAGCGAGATGATCAAATGCCGAATAGGACTTCAATTTCATTTTTCCCGTTACTTATCGAGCTAGAATAATACGCCGTTTGTGGACGAAACGAACGTGCCGGGGCCGTTGTGCCCATGGCTGAGCTTTTGTGTTCCCGTTTATTACCGATTGTAAAATAAACTTTGGCCTTTTTTAA
Organism: Pteropus vampyrus; assembly: GCF_000151845.1. Classification (NCBI taxonomy): domain Eukaryota; kingdom Metazoa; phylum Chordata; class Mammalia; order Chiroptera; family Pteropodidae; genus Pteropus; species Pteropus vampyrus. Next base: position 992,762 of record NW_011888969.1, on the reverse strand, counting down.
TCAACGCTATAAAAATGCTCTGTGAATCAGGAGACTGTCACCCATCAAGTCCATTTAACAGCATCATAATTAAAAACGCAACACTGTTGTGTGTTCAGGACCGAAGCCCATCAAAAGCCACATTGCCAAACGGAGAAATTCCGCTGCTACCTGACAACCCTACGCTGAGGAGGGCAGAGGGATGAGCCTCCACGCAGGAGTGCGCTCATGCACGCGCGTACGCACGCACACACGCACACACGCGCACACACACACACGCACACACACACACGCACACACACAGCCGTCCTTGGCTCCGGGGTCTCTGGAAATCCCCTGCCGATTAGATAGAATCTCCAAAGGAATGCTTTTAGCTGCCTCACACTTCCCTCTCAAGGAGAATCTGAACAGTAACAAAACGCAGGCAACAGCGGCCACAGACAGGATGATTCCATCTGGGTAAAAAAGTCACGGGAGGGAACTGTAGCCAGAGCCATCTGGGGAGTGTCGGCCGGGCGGCAGGATGCCCTCGCCCCCCCACTGCACCCACGCTCCTGGCTGCTTTTGATATTTGAAAATGATGCAAAGCAGAGGGTGTGGAGGGCGGGCGGGCGGGCGGGGGCCCCGTCCTGGGACCCTGCTCAGACCGCCCACGGTCTGTCCTCGGGCCCCTCGCAGCCTCTTACAGCGAGCTTCCTGTGTCGCCTGCTCCCAGGGCAGACGCCCGGCTGCTCCCGCCTTGCGATGCCGGCTCCCATGATGGGGTGCCAGCGTGTCGCCCTGTGCAGCCCCGAGAAAGTTCGAGCCACAGATTTAATTCAAGAAAGATCGGCACATAGGCATGTCCAGAGTCGCCCCAGTGATGCTAAGCCGCAAAAGAGGGTTTAGTCTGGCGTCTAGACCCCTGTGGACATAAACCAAAACACCGGCCTCTAGGTAAAATGAAAAAAATAAGTCGAATCCACGTCGTCACCCTTCAAGCTTTATTTTCAAGGAATTTATCTGCACAATTGCTTTTGCTGAGGCTTCATGGAATGAAAATTCATTATTTCTTTAATGGTCATTTGGCCAAGAAAAACATTCTAAAATGGGGGTGACAGCAAGCTCGTGGGGCATTTCCTCCCTGCCGTGGGAGGTGGAGACGGGGGCTCCCTCTCAGGCCCACCCGACGTCTCCCGACACGCGTGGCGACGAGACAAAAGAAGCCGAGTG
>NW_011888969.1:985163-990840 GCF_000151845.1 Pteropus vampyrus | reverse complement strand
GGGGGCCCCGTCCTGGGACCCTGCTCAGACCGCCCACGGTCTGTCCTCGGGCCCCTCGCGGCCTCTTACAGCGAGCTTCCCGTGTCGCCTGCTCCCAGGGCAGACGCCCGGCCGCTCCCGCCTTGCGATGCCGGCTCCCATGATGAGGTGCCAGCGTGTCGCCCTGTGCAGCCCCGAGAAAGTTCGAGCCACAGATTTAATTCAAGAAGGATCGGCACATAGGGATGTCCAGAGTCGCCCCAGTGATGCTAAGCCGCAAAAGAGGGTTTAGTCTGGCGTCTAGACCCCGTGGACATAAACCAAAACACCGGCCTCTAGGTAAAATGAAAAAAATAAGTCGAATCCACGTCATCACCCTTCAAGCTTTATTTTCAAGGAATTTATCTGCACAATTGCTTTTGCTGAGGCTTCATGGAATGAAAATCCATTATTTCTTTAATGGTCATTTGGCCAAGAAAAACATTCTAAAATGGGGGTGACAGCAAGCTCGTGGGGCATTTCCTCCCTGCCGTGGGAGGTGGAGACGGGGGCTCCCTCTCAGGCCCACCCGACGTCTCCCGACACGCGTGGCGATGAGACAAAAGAAGCCGAGTGGCTCACGGCGCGTAAGGCTGCGGGGGCCGCTGCCCTTTCTCAGTGCCTCTGGCTTCGTCACGGCTTTGTCCTCTCCTGTCCTCTGCCTCTTTTCACGTGGTTTTGTTTATCAGCCGACCAGGGAGGCGACCTGGGAGCGCACTAATCCTGCCTACGGCGTAGCGGGGCGGGAGTGGGGGGATCAGCCCCGGGCATCACCCGCCCCCACTCGGCACCCACCCGCCCGAGAGAGTGGGCCCTCTTCCCGGCTAAGGACCCTTAAGCCGCATCACAGCAAATATAAACGAAGTCCCTCATCCTGTGATGCTTTACAGTCACGGTTAACCTGCAGAATAATCGCCTCCACCACACCTCACGGGGGCTGAGAAGAATCTTCCAGAACATTTTGTCCTTCCAGTTTAAGGAGGAAGAAACTGAGGCTCAGAGCAGGGAAACGTCCCCAAAGCCAGAAGGCTGGGAGCGGCCAGGGCTCACGGGGGCAGCGAGGCGCTCCGGAGCGTGCGACGGGGCAGTGCTTTTTTTCAAAGGCCGTGGTACAGACGGACCTTGGGGATGTCGCACATTCGGTTCTAGACTCTGGCCATAAAGCGGATATCGCGATAAATTAAGTAGCTGGAATTTCTGGGTTTCCCGGTGCATATGAAAGTCGTGTTTACACCCTGCTGTAGTCGTCCCACGTGCAATAGCGTTATGCCTGAATGACGACGTACGAACCTTAATTTAGAAAGTACGTTATTGCTACAAAAGGCTAATCATCACCTGAGCCTTCAGCGAGTCGGAATCCTCTTGCTGGCGAAGGGTTTTCCCCTCAACTTGTGAAATACGCAAAACCTGTGGAGCCCTCAGGCGAGGCACATTGTACACGGTGTGCTCGCACGGGAATCTGGGCTTCCTGCCTTCACCCCATCTTTGGGGTCTGCCCCGTCTGACCGTGCAGCTTACCTGCTCGGACGTCCTCAGTGGCTTCCCAGTGACGGAGTTAGAAAGGCCAGGCTTCCTGCTCTCTGGCCCTGACCCACCTGTCATTGTTCCAGTCACTGACCCTAGTCTGCAAATCCTTCCACACAATTTTATATATGTGGGTTTTCATCCTCCAAACCCTCCCCTGCACCCCAGCTTCAGCTCTTCACTTGGGTGTTCCTCATTCTGGAGGCCTACGCAGCCTCTTAAGTCTGGCCCCGGAGCTTGTCCCCAGCATGCCCCACATCCTCCGCGTCCCCGTCACAGCCCCTAACACTCTGCAGTGTGACTTCCTGCTTACTCAGGCCACCCCCACGGACTGTGAACCTCACGAGGTGAGGACCGCATCTGCCTTGGGCAGCTTCCTAATCGCTGGCACCCAGCTGCTGCCGGCAGGCCACAGATATTCCTTCAGCGAGGAAGCGATGGATGGACACCTTCTCTAGGGAGCCTTCCCGGTTACCTGGGGCAGCACCCCGCACCCCGCCCTCCCAGAACCCGCTGTGCTCTGTGGTGCCTCATGTCGCTCTTATCAACAGCATCCTGTGCAGAAACATTCACGGTGCCACCTATGCCGCTGTGACGGTCACTGAAGCGGAGGCGGCACCCGAGACTTGCAAAGTGTTTTACTGCGTTTGTCCGCGAGCTTTAGCGTGTGCCAGACACTGAACTGGGACAAGTCGTGCCAGAATGACACCTGCCTCACGAGGCAAATCTCAGCCAGTGAGGGACGTCGTCTACTATGGATTGGGTGCGGGGGACGTGGGGGAGGTGACACCTGGGGACTCCGAGAGGAGAGTCAGAGAAGGAAAAGATGAATGAATAACTGAGTGAGGGCCCGCCCGAATGAATGAATGAATGAATGAATGAGAGGGCGAGTGAGCGGATGGGGTGCGGATGCGGTTGACTCCGGGGCCCCTCTCTTGTCCCGCCCCGCCGAGGCGGGCATGGCGCCCTGCTGTCGGAGGTCATCTCCTACGAGCGCAGAAGCAGCCTCGTTCTTCCTCTTCTTTGTCACCGACTGAAAAGAGCGGCTCGTCTCTGTCAAGCATTCCTAACTGTCCGAAGAAAGAAAGCGCCGGCCGGTTCTCCAGCTCAGGCTCCTGTTTATTTCTGCGGAATAGAGACGTCTCTTTGACTTTATGTAATTTTTACGTGACTATTTGAACTGGGTTTTTCCTCCAGCAGAATATAGTTTTTATTTGTGTGTGTTCGCCCCGATCCGAACGCCATCTCCAGACAGACAGAGCATGTTCGGTCCACGTGTCCATCTGTGCGTCCCCCCCGCTCCGAGCTCTCGGATATACCCGATCTGTCCCTGGAGAGCCCCCGCCCCACACCAGGTCACGCACAGACTCGCGGCGAGATCCCCAATGCCACCCTGAGACGCATTCCTGCCAGTCCCACAGCCCAAAAGTGGGATTTGTCTCAAAATCCTGAGCGTGGCCGATATATTTTCTCTTTTTTATCTGAAATAAAAAATACAGCCGCTTACAGTTGTGGTCTCCTATTTGAGTTTTATGTTTGACTTTGTTATTTAGGGCCCAAGAGTTTATCAAAAAAGCCTAGCTTGAAGCAACTCGGGGGGAACTGCCTGGGAGGCCCCTTGGCTCCGTGAGAGCGCACACTGGGCCGTTGGTGGTTTTGTGCTTGAGGATTGATTCCTAGGCCCGGCACAGCTTTCCTCCCTCGTGCAAAGGCGCCCCCCTCACTGCGTGTCACTCTGTGTGCACTGTCTTTCCCTGAAGGCCGGGGTGTCTGCACCAGTGAGGGCCACTGCTTTTGGGGGCTGGAACTAAGAGGTGTCAGAATATGAAAAACGAATAAGTACCTTCTGCTCGCTGCAGGACCCCCTTAATTTGTGGTCATCGAGCAGGAAGAGGTCCATGTCTTAGGCTCTGGCCCGGGCCCGCCCTCCCCAGGGACCTTGGGGCATCCTCATCTTCTGGGGCCTGCTGGGCAGACCCGGAGCACGGGGTCCTCCCTGTGGCTGACGGCATGATCCGGGTGGCCCCTCCTTCTTAGCCGCCGCAGAGCCCAGCCCAAGGAAAAGTGGCTCCCCAGGCCGCTGGCGGCAAGCGGGGGGTCCCAGTCGAGTATTCGTCACACGAAGTCCACAGAGCCTGATGTGCATTCCCGGGTGCAAGCCTCGGGGTTCCAGAAGTTCCCCGTGCTACCACGTCTGAGTGGGAGAGTCCCAGACAGGTGGCTGACAGTCAGGAAGAACCGTGCTGGAAGGCGGGAGGAGAGACAAGCCAAGGCGGACGGAGCTCGGGAAGGGAGCCTTGCGCAAGAGGAAGCCTGAGACACCTGCCTGAGACACCTGCCCGGGGTCCGGTCTTCCACGGAGACCCTCGGATGCCGAGAACCCACCCGGGAGGCGACCCCCAGACATCCGGCTGCGTCCTCAGCACCCGCCCAGCCCGGGACGCCCGCCCCTGTGCCCCGCCATGCTCTCTTCACCATTCCCTTCGCTCTGGCCCTGCTGTCAGCGGCCGCTCGCGAGCTCTGGGTTCAAGTTCCCCTCTTGAATTCAGCCATCCGACAGGTCTGTGTTGAGATCGATGAAGAGCAAAGCGCGGTAGCCACCGTGCGCGGGGTGCGGGGCGAGCCCCCAGCCGTGCCTGCTCCTCCGTCCCCTATAGCAAAGCGAAGGATCCGCATAAAAGCCACGCGAAGGACGTGAGCAGGAGCATGGGGGAAGGGATGGCGGGCCGGCCGTGGTCCCTGACCGGCCGTGGTCCCTGACCGGCCGTGGTCCCTGACCGGCCATGGTCCCAGACACAAAGGAAGGATCTGGCAGACAGCTGGGTGCTCGCCGAAGAGGACTCGGGGTTCCGAGATGCGTTTTGAAGGTTGGGTGGACGCGGGAGCTGAAGCGGGGCCGGGCCGGGCGGGAGGCGGCACCCACAGGTGTTCCAGCCGTGGCTAGGGTGCTGCCATCTCCTCAACGACACAGAACTGTCTGAAGACACGTAGCGGGTCACATGTCTCCTGAGGGCTCCTCCCAGGCCCCGGCGCTCTGAGCACTGCTGTCAAACCCTTGCCCCTTGGTCTGCTGGGCCAGTGGTCGGGGCGAAACACTGGCCCTGCTTACTCCGACAGGAAGGATGCGGTGACATCCAGCGGGAGCCTTAGGACAATTGAGCGGAAGGACGCCGTGAAGGCCCAGTGATGGAAGTGTTCATTGCTCCTTTGTGACTGTCACATCAGTACTATTATTTTAATTATCCCCTGTGCTCGACCCTATGGAACTTGTCGAAGACCTTGTTTTATAGGTCGGGAGAGTGGTTTAAGCAGGTGGGGTGTTCGCTCAGGCTACACGTGAGGGGAGATGCCCAATCCACGATGCCAAATTCTTTCCGTTACGCCACGCGCATACGTGTGTGCGCATGTTGCTGGATATAGTATATACACATGTGCGTATATATGTCGATATATATCAACTCTTAGATAATCGAAATGTATGAAAAATGTGTTGTTTTGAGAGGTCTCCTGTGGGTACATGGAATGCTTTTTTAAAAATGATTTTTCCTTTTCTCGGAATGTTCCATAAAAGCAGAAATAATAACAGGTCACCTCTATGCCTTTGGCAACTGGAAGCTTTCCAAGGTGGACTAAAAATAAGTGATGAGTGAGACTTGCTCTTCTGACACCGGTGAGAGAACTGGATTGGATCAGAACGGCCCCGCTCAGAGGCAGAGGCCGGCGGTCAGGGAAACCAACCGGTCAGGGTTTTGTCCCCATCAGTCACGAGGCAGGGCGTGCAGTGCGCTCTCACCCTCCGCCGACTTCGTTCCCACCTGTAGATTGAGGGGGCGTGAGCGCCACCTGACTGCTAAGAATCTCTCCTCTCTGGTGCCCGCTCCCTGATGCTGAAGGCAGCAGTTATCGGCAGCTCTCATGGTCCTGCCGGCTGGGGCACGGTGGCCCTGGGGGCACCCGGTGGAGCGGCCAGAGCCCCGCTCATTAGCCAGTTGGTGGCACGCAACCACAAGGTCTAGGACGACAAAAGACAGGAACGGATACGGGCAGATGTGGAGGTGGACGGGGAAGAGAAGGCAGCGAGCCTGCTCGCTGGACTGGGGGGCTGAGGGGCGGGGCCACCCCCGCCTCCCCCGCC
>NW_011888969.1:970304-985113 GCF_000151845.1 Pteropus vampyrus | reverse complement strand
AACCGGTCAGGGTTTTGTCCCCATCAGTCACGAGGCAGGGCGTGCAGTGCGCTCTCACCCTCCGCCGACTTCGTTCCCACCTGTAGATTGAGGGGGCGTGAGCGCCACCTGACTGCTAAGAATCTCTCCTCTCTGGTGCCCGCTCCCTGATGCTGAAGGCAGCAGTTATCGGCAGCTCTCATGGTCCTGCCGGCTGGGGCACGGTGGCCCTGGGGGCACCCGGTGGAGCGGCCAGAGCCCCGCTCATTAGCCAGTTGGTGGCACGCAACCACAAGGTCTAGGACGACAAAAGACAGGAACGGAGACGGGCAGATGTGGAGGTGGACGGGGAAGAGAAGGCAGCGAGCCTGCTCGCTGGACTGGGGGGCTGAGGGGCGGGGCCACCCCCGCCTCCCCCGCCGGGGGCGGGAAATTCTCTCTCTCTTAACAAACGACTTCCAAAGCTGCTTTAAATCATTTACCTGCTTCGATATCCCAACCGCCCGTGTATTTTTCATCCGTTCCCATCCCTACAGGCTATCTATCTCCCCAAATCAGGAAATCCAATTCGTCATCACTCCGAGATGTTTTCAGGCTCTGAACAACCATTTCTTATACAAACCGAATGGGATTAACCTCCATCAATTGTTTAAGTGCAATCAAGGCACGTTCATAAACAATGTAAATGTATTTACTATCTGCCTGTCCAAGACGAGCGCCCACGACCAGTCAGGAGACCGGAGTACGAGTGAGCGCGCCCTTCCCGGCTTGGTGCTTTATGAGACGATTAATGAGTATGGATTGCTGTGTCTCCTTAATTTTACCTTGGCTGGAGGGAGCCTGATTTTCCTAGGGATTTAGGTTAGCTCCCAGATGGTAGAAATCAGGATCAATCTTCTTTTCGAGTTAAAAACAATCGCCCTCGCTTCCATGCTTGCCATTTCCCCTCTAGGCTCTCATTTCCCACTACCTCGCTAAAAATAACTGCCAGTGGTTTGTGGAATTTGTTTGCTAATTCCCTCGGTCCCAAAAGGTACTTGCCGGTGACACGCAATAAACTTGACCGGCTCAAATTTCCTAAGTTATCTTGAGTCGTCAGTTGATGTTTCTGGGTGGACGTCACCGTTTCTGAAGTCTCTCGAGCTCCCGTGTTCCGTTTTCCTTGTGCCGTTAGGAGGACCATGCGTTTTATTTCTTTCGTTTATTACTTGGGCATGTCGTTATCACACTGACGGAGCACCGCCCGCCCCCCGTTTAACGGTGCCCACTGTTCCGGACACTGGGCTCCGTCATGAAGAAAGCAGACAGTGGCTCCTGTCTGCACGGTGCTCGTTTCTAGTGAAATGCGGTGGACAAAACAGATTAAGTGAGGCACGTGGTTTGCTAGAAGGTGGCAAACGTGAGCGGGAGCCGGAATCAGAAGAGCAGGGTGGTGGCCTTGCGACGGGTCCTTGGCCAGTCTCCTGAGCTGGGACTGGGAATCCGCTGGGCCTGTCATTTGGCCTCGGCGAAGGGCGGTGGCACCCAGGCGCGTCTCTGCCGTTGTCCTGCACGAGCCCGTGTGTCTCCTGCGCCTCGGCACCTGGGCCTCGCTCACTGCTTCCTGCTCCGCGTCCTGCCTCCCGCCCCCCTGCCCTGGCACCGTCCTGTCCTGTCCCGTCCTCCAGGCTCGGGGTGCCCGCTGACGTCCCTTCCGTGGCTGTCCTTGGCACATTGGCCTCTTGGATTTTAGTCTCTTTTTTCTGTCCGACGAGAAGAAATTCCAGGCGTGACCTAAACAAGCCCCACGGGGCAGAGCCGTGTACTTCCGGTGGGAGAAACGCCGGAAATAAAACAGTGGGGAAATCAGAAATAATCGGTTTTAGAAATACATGCATCCTATGCAAGTTGGAAATTCGGGGAGTTTTCGTTGAAAGTCATTACGTGTAACCTTGGGGAGCATCGTCGTTTCGGTCGGTGAAGTCACGCCCTCATTTGCAGATTTTCGTAGGCTAAGTGTGAAAATTATGAAAAGACTCGCCTTTGTGCAGAGAGAGACACACTTTTCTCGGGATCCGATCAGCCTTTTGCGATTTATTATTTAAGACGCGCTGCTAGATTTTTGTCAACACTTTAAAAACAGATTGAAAAGCGTGAGCCGATGCCGCATCTATTCCGTCTGACCTGCCTTTCTGGGCCGCTATCCGTGTTCCCCCAGGCTGGCTTCTGCCTCCCCACAACCCACCCGCCTCCCAGGCTTCATGCCCCATGAATTCCGGGCACCCTGCCATCCCATTCCATCTTCCTTCCGCACCCCGCTTCCAGCCCCACAGCCTCCGCCTTCCTCTGACCTCTCAGGCAGCTCCTGGCACCCCTCCAGGACCCCCTACCTTTGGCTGTTAGAGTTTGCAGAGCACAGCAGCTGTGACCGCTTCTCTCTGGGCCCTGACACTGGGCTGGATGGAAACCTCATATGCTCCAGCTTGCAAAGCGCTGGGGACGCCCTGCGCACGTGTAGGCTCTGAGCCCTCGGAGCAGAGTGAGGGCCCCAGGGCGCAGCTGCCGCCACCCCCTCCCCCCAGTGGGAAATGCTCCTTCGAGAGGACTCCGCAGGCGGCCTCCGTGCCCACTCAGCACGGTCGACACCGCCCGCAAAGACCGAGGCCCCCGGCAGGTCAAACTGCCGGCTGGGCGCATGTCGGGGGCCCTTGTTCCCTCTGGTTGACTTCACCGAGTTGGAACCTTCGGGTAAAAGGCATGACATGGACGCCCGGCTCGGGGTGAATGCTGCTCAGATCTGGTCCGGACTGTCCTTGACCCCAAGGAGGGGAGGAGGGTAGAAAATGGTTCTGCTCTCTCGCTCTGGTTTCATTTAAAAATAAAAAGAAACCCAAGCGCAGAGCTGCCGGCCTGCGGCGGTCACCGGGTTGCCCAGTGCAGCCCCGCTGTGAGGAAAACGAGGCGAGCTCGGGGCATTTTTTTCGGGGAGGCTGGGCAGGAACGGCCCCCAGGACCCTGTGGGGCGTCAGCTGAGTTAGGGACCCACCACCCCAAACGAACCCTGGGGCTGCTGCTCCCCCTCTGCCGATGGAACCGTCCTTAGGGGCTTCGACGCTGACATTCTTCCCTCTTCCTCCTTTTTCTTTGTTAATGGAGAAAAGGGGGCCATCTGATCTTCGCAGAGATAGGGGGCTGGGGTACAAAGGCTCTTCGCCTCCGTCCCTGAAGCTGGGGACTCGCGTCGGGCCAGCAGGCGAAGCTGCGAACGGAGCCCGCACGGCCCCGCCTCACCCCGCCGCAGCCCGTCCTCATCCCCACGCGTGCGGAGAAGGCCGTCGACTGCGGGAAACGCTCGTGTGCAGGAAACTGGACGCACTGGACCCCACGAGAGAACAGAGGTGCAGCGCCGCCCCTGACGACGCCCCTCGGCCCTGCTCCGGCTCCGACGGCCTCGCCTCGCCGTCTCTGCCGCTGGAGTCGCTGTGCGAGTCGCATCTCCTTCTCCGAGTTTAGTCGGTCACGCACACATTCATGCGCACTGACTTGCACTGAGTGTGGGGCCTGAGAAGCTTCTGCAGGAACATCTGGTCCTGCCGTGGATGGTGAAGGGACGTCTGCTCGATCTCGGTGGATTCCGAGCCCAGTTCCAGTTAGAGAGACACCGCATTATTCTTCTCCCCGTACGGCGAAAGCATTTAATGCTGGGGGAAGGCTCCTGGGTGCAGTCCATAGGGAGATTTCATAGATGTGGGAGCTGCCTTTCCCAGTGCCTCCTGGCCAGTTAACCGCTGACCTCGGGGAGGACCCAGCGTGGACGTCCGCTGCTCACTTCTGAACTTCAGTTTGTAGCTTTAAGACCTGATGCTTGACCAGAGACATTTTGCATAATAGTTTGCAAGATTTGTTCCTCTGATTTTAATTGTTCTATTTATAAAATTAGTACTTTAAGCATCGTTTTAGCTATATTTTATATAATTTTCTTACTTCGTGGCATCATAGGTTGTTTTTTTTTTTTTTTTATTTCCCCTCTTGAAAACACAATATCCAACTCTGTGCTCAGGCTTCAGGGAAACAGCTTTTACAGAAACCCGAGTCATATACAACCTCCGAAACGCATAAGCATCTCACCGCCCTGTTACCTGATCCTAGATACACTTGTGGTTGGAGATAACAGTTAAAATGGATTTTTTTTTCCAAGAGCTTTTGAAGGGCCTGTGAGAGACCTCGGCTTCCACACACACAGCTGCCGCCCGTCTGGGAGCCCAGCCCGGGGCCGCAGGCTCCCTGGGGGAATGGCTGGCGCGTGTCCCCAGAACGGTGGCAGCGCTTCCCCGGCAGCGGTGGCATGAACGCCTGACCCCGGCCGCTGCAGGGCACAGAGCCCACAGCCACTGTGTGGCTGACTTATCTAGCGGTGACCCAGCAGACACCTGCATCGTCCGGGCTGGTCAAAACACTGCGCTGAAAACCGAACGACCAAATGACTGGGCCGGCGAGGGTGACAGCAGTGGCCGCGTGGCGAGCACCGGCCGCTGGCCCCTGAGTCCACGTCCACGGAAATTCCCCTCCCTCGCTTCAGCCCCCGCGGGAAGGGTGGTTGGGTCTTGGACTCTTTGTGAAACCTTCAAACACACAATACGAATTCACCGCTGTCTAACAGCTGCCCGCCACCCCCGTCGCCCACACCCTGCTCCCTCCGTCTGCCAACGTGGTGACCCCGTTACAGCTGGGGACTTGCCACGCAGAGTGCAGCTTTGAGCTTATTTTGAAACGACTCACACTTGCTGATTGCTCCAAGCTAGATCACGAGCGTAGCATCGCGGCTCTCGTTCGGCACATCCCCTCCTTGCCGGAGGCCGGACCGCTTTCCCGCCTTCTCTGCGTTCGGAGTGGACCCCCAAAGCACAGCCGTATCGGCAGCTGTCAATTCGCCGACACGTTGGTGGACCACATTTGGCCAGAAGTGGCCTCTGTCCACCTGTTCCTTGCTCGTCTCTGTCTCCAGGGGGACTCGGCCAGCAGCTAGGACGTCTTGGACCCAGGCGAGCCGCGGTGACTGCTGGGGACCGGCCCTCTCCGGTCTCGTGGCCCTGACTTCCCCGGGCCAGTGGGCGAAACGGGCTCCCTGCTTCAGTTTGCGCCGTCTCCCAGCGAGACGCTCACAGGACCAGCTCCACGGCATCCTCTGCGTTCGCGTGTTTTAACATGAGTTGGTGCGTGGCCTGCAGCTTGAGATACGAGTTTCTTCAGCCTGTGAGGGTGCAGGCTATAAAATCTCCCTGAAAAATGACTATTTCAGGAATTTGGGTGCGTGAATGCACAGGTGCGTGCGTGAAACAGACCCGCTGACATGCTCGACCGCGGAGAAGGACCCCGTTTATGCTTTGAAATGGCTCCGAGTGAGTTGTGTTCTAGGTTGAAAGTTTTTTCCCCCCTCTGTCTTGAATCCGGGGATTTTTGCAGCCCCATCTGCTGTTCATTAGCGGAAGTGTTAAGCACTGTGAAAGGCCTGAGATGTGTTCCGTTTACTTCCAGTAGCGTTTCAGATTTATTCCGTAAAGATCCATCCCTCGAGAAATCAGCGACTGTGTCTTTGATGATGGCACTGTAGGCAGATGCGGTGGGAGACTGTTTCTAAGAAGGAGCCACTCGGAAGTCTCCTACGCCTGGCAAATAACTGGTAGCACGTGACAAGAATTTGAGGCCTTCTCAATTTCAGGCTATGGATCCCGTGGCAGGTCATTTTGTCACTCGGCGGCTGTGACGGCGAGATGAATTCCTGAGCCCGGCGAGATGTCCTTATTCTAGATTAATCTTAGAGTCATTTGGAGAGAAAGCAATGCCTGCCTCCCGCGTGAAGGTGGGCTTTGTGCAAGCTCGCCGCTGTGGCCTTCACGGGAGAGAGTCGGGTTCAGCATTTGGACCCTCCCCAGGTGGGGAGCCCCCACAGGTGAACCCCAGAAAGCCTCCAGGTCCCATCCTTTGGTGCCCTCATCACCACCACCTGCTGTCACGAGAGCTTCCGAAAGCGTGGCGCACTGCCAGGCCCATCACAGCTCTGATCAAAGGAGCCGGCGCCCCAGTTTGGCCAAGAACCGAATCAGGATTATGCAGCCTGAGCTGCCAAGTGTCTCCTTCTCTGTCGGTGTTTATGTGGAGGTTGGTTTGGAGTGACACCCCTGAGACGGGCCTCCTCCTGGCCTCCTGATCCCAGCCCGCCCCGTCTTATTCCCGCCGTCGGGTTGTGCTTCACCAGGCAGGTGACTCTCCCCGCACGTCCCAGGACTCGATAATCGCGTGTTTGTCCGGCAGAGCCGTGACCCCTCTTTTCGCCGTCCGCTGGCAGCGCCATTGCGGGTCCTGAGCTGGAAGGCAGCCGATCCGTCCGACAGTGCACGCGTGGGCGTTAGCACTCGGTTGGCTGCTGCCCTCCGCGGTGTGCACCGTCCACGGCGGTTCAGAGCTGTCCCCGAGCTGCTGCCCGCGTCTCCTGTCTGACCGGGCGGGCCTCCTCTGAGCCGCGCTCTTCACGCCTGAGCTGGGGAGATGCTTCGGACACAGGGGAGAGCTCCAGGACCAGGGGCGCTCACTGCCACACCAAATCTGGAGCCGATTATTTCTTTATAGTTGTCAGCCGAATGCTAAAGCGTGGCTTTCTGAGCCTTCACACACGCACACGTGCACACACAATCTGTGCTCATTAGGCTTCCTAGATGAGCCAAGTATCTTAAATGAACCCCTCTTATGACATCTGTCCACCACTGTACTATTTGAAGTTTGTTTTTTCAATCAAATGTCATCTTGCATCTCCAGATCGACATTCTATTTGAAATTCCAATTTGTGTCTGACTTGGGACCCCATAGAGCTTCCCCGTTGTCCGGCCCGGGGTGGGAGGGAGTCGGGGAATGCAGGTGTAGGGGCTGGCAGTGGGGCCGCTGGTTCTCCCTGTGGCTGGAGCCCAGAGCGACTCTGGACAAACACCCACAGTGGCCAGCCAGGTCGCATCTTTATTCCGAGTCTCTGCAGGGGAACCCAGAAAGACCTTTCCTCAAAACGCAGAAAACGTCAGCGTCATCGGATCCTCAGAAGGCGTGTCGCAGGCCCGTCTGCGGTGGTTCGTGTTTTACCGTTGGATTTCTCAGGTGTCTGCCCGCCCTGAGCTCCCAGCCCTGCCGCATGTTCGTTCATCCAGTCGGTAAACAAGCAGTCCCTCCGGGTCCCGCACGAATGCCAGTGCATGGATTGGCCATTAAGCAAGCCTGTCACGGGAGCTGCCTCCGGTCCTTCCGGGAAGGCGGCACGTCCCCAGCACGATGTCCCCTGCTCCACCATCCCAGAGTTGGGACTCTCGTGTCCCTGAGAAGCGAGTCTTTTGATTTTAGTGGCGTGTGCTCTAGCTTCAACCATTTGTGTTCAGTGATTTGTCTTTAAGTCGCCACTAATGCTTCTGATTTCATTTCACACTTAAGCAAACCGGAATCCTTTGCGGATCCACAAAACGAAGGGGCACTCTGGGACTGTCACGCCTTGGTAACTGGAGCGGCCTGGGAGGTGAGGCCGGCTGGCGGGGGGCACGTCCTGTCTGCCCGGAGCTGCTCTCTCGGTGTGAGCAGACGTGGGGGAGGTGGGAGATTCGACAGCCCGCTGTGACACGGGGACTGTCCGCCCTGCGGTGACTCTGGCTGACCACAAACTTAACATTAAAGTTTTTGGAAAACAGTTATCTGGCTCTGAGGATTGTCAAGACAGCAGAGAGTCTCCGGTTCCCTTCCGATGGGGCGAAAGCCTCGTTGCCTGTCCCTTCATTCGGGAAGGAGATGGAATTCCCCTGAGGGGAATGGCCCGGGCTGTATTTCTCAAGAAGACAAAGTCAGATAGAAAGGGAGATAGAGCGACCTCACGGCTGGCTTTGCGAATTAGAAAGGGCGCAAAAAAGGAAGGAAGAAGGAGGAAAAGAAAGAGAAAGAGAGAGGAGGGAGGGGGAGAGGAAGAGGGAAGAAAGAAAAAAGGAAAAGAAAGAAGGAAGGAAGGAAGGGAGGGAGGAAGGAAGGAAGGAAGGAAGGAAGGAAGGAAGGAAGGAAGGATATACGGATGAAGTGAACTCACTGGAACTAAATTATTAATTTTATATTTTGTTATTTTTATGTATACTCTTTTTTAGTAATAGCCATTATTTCTTGGATTCGTGATCCTACCGTAACTAAGTTTGCCATTAAGTCAATAGGAATAAACAGGGTGCACTTGACCTGACTTCCACTGTCGAAATGAAAGCCCATGCAGCCCTCATGTGACATGTGAGGATATCCAAACAAACTTCATGAAGCGGTGGTGACTACAGACATTTCCCGAGTCATCATACTCGAAATCGCTGTGTCTCAGGGCCCAGATCGTTGGTACTGAATGTGAGCTCCCGGCTCTCTTCTAGGTGAGGCCGCCAGCGCTTGGACCACCCAGCATCTTCCAAGAGGCCACTGAGCAGCTGAGCCAATCCCTTGGCGTCTGGTTTTGCTTCTCGTGAACATCCCGTAGAAGACGCACGGCCTTGGGTAAGTCACACCCTCCGAACCTCGGTGTTCTCATTTGCAAATGATGTCATTTAAATCTGCTCAGGAAGTAGAATCAATTTGGCCGGCCATTATCATGACTCAAAGATTGGCTCTTAAATATTGCCCTGGCTTATTTGCAAGTGGTTTTCGCTTAGTTTTAATTGGTTTTATTTTTGCACAGAATTCAATCATGGAACCCATTTTAATAATAAAGTACTTCTAATAATCTCCAAACAATTTAAAGTTCAGTGAGATTTTACAAAAGTCTCAGATTATTAAATAATTTTTAATAATTTATTCTATATGACTTAAGAACATGTAAATAAGTTCAGAAAATCATTTTGGCAAAATTCTTTACGAAACAATAAATGTAATTAAGATAATGGCTGGGCAAAACCTTCATTAACATTTTGATGTTTCTCCAACAACGCAGAAGGAATTAACAGCACGGGCAAAAATCTCTAACAGAGAAAAAAAATTCTTTTTTACAGTAGTAACAGAAATCTATGGTAATAGCTATAATTCATGTTTTCAGGTAAATTTCTTGCCAATCTCCAGAAACATCTGATGCTGAAATGCCCGGGAGATGTGAAGTCTCGGCTTCCACTGGCTGGTCTGGGAACCGATGACGTTGGGACCCTTCAGGGCCGGAAGACGGTGCCCGCCGCCCGCTGCCCCCAACACCTGCTTCCTCCACACCTCCTTTTTTCGTTTTTAAATTGAGATATAATTGGCACATAGCGTTGGGTAAGTTTAAGGTGTACTGTGGATGCGACTGATTTCTATCTGCCACTATCATCGCCACCGTAGCGTGAGCTGACACCTCTACCACGTCACATAATCATCTATCGTTTCCCTTTGTGGAGAGAGCATTTAGGACCCGGCCGTTTAGCAGCTCCGAAGGTCCCAGTCCGGCTCGGCTGAGCGCGATGCGATGGCCGCGATGCGATGGCCGCGCCGCGTGCTCGCCGGGGCTTGCTCATCGTCTAACTCTCGGCACCATTTTAGGTATTTAGTGCGATGGGCTGGAAAGATGGAATAATTCATTTCCATTTTATGCCAGAAAAGCGGCAAGGACGCAACACCTATCAAGGCCCTGACTGCATCAGAGGTGACACCGCAAAGATTTAATATCTGCCCTGTGTTCGCTCGAGGGCCGTCACGCCATGCCGCCCTGTGCCGGGCGCGGTGCTAGGAGCTGGGACCGCCACGGTGAGCAAGAGGACCCCCGACCTGTCCTCACGAAGCTTCCAGCTGGAATTCCGTGCCCATGAATTTGAAGGAAGTGTGAAAATTAGTGCATTTCATACAGCCTCCCAACGTTTTTCCCTTTTAAAAGCGCACCAGAGAAATGACCGATGGTAAAGTCACGTATGTACGGACATCACACGCCGTCACGAAGGACTCGACCCTCGCCCTGACGCGGCTGCGCTGACCCCACTGTGGGGGGCTCCGGGGAGTGTGGAGAGCTGGCGGAGGGGTCAGTGCCCGGGAAGGGAGAGATGGACGAGGACGACGCGGAGCGCACCCCGCGTCCGGGCGGCTCGGCCTCCTTAGCCAGCAGCGATGGGGCTCACGTTGCTGAGCTGAATTTCCCAGAAGCGGCCGACGGACCGACCACGCACTGTCCGTGCTCTCCTTAGCTTCTGGAACAAATGAGGACGCAGGTGTCATCGGGGCGCCACAAAGGCTGTCGGCATCGGGTTAACCGTGAGTCACGGCTCCGGTTCGTCTTCCGTTCTGGATCGAGGTTAATCAGGAAAGGAGCTCGGAAGCTCTGTAGGCTCCACGGGCAGACGGGCTCAGGGGCGTGAGGGTGGCTTCCGCGACACTTTCTGGCTGGTCCTCAGCTGCTGCGTGCTGCGTGGTCACCCACGAAAGTCCACCAGATGCTTGTCACACTGGCTCCCAGCCCAGCATGGTATGGATATGATAGGTATGGAACCGGTCTGTGGTCACCCCTCTTTGGTAAGAAGTAAACTCGAGACTTTGGGTTTCGTCGCGTGTGACAGGTCGTGCCACTCTATTCTTGTTTACTGAGTTGAAAGGGACCATGACTGGGGACACGGACGCTCCGAGATCTGAGGGAAGTCCTTGAGTAAGCCACGCTGACAGCTGCTAATGTGCTGAGAATTCTATTTCCCACGCGTCTCTGGTGACTGAACACAGCAGAGCCAACCAAAGTCGCGGCTGAGTTCTGGGGCCCCACGTTCGAGGCTGATCAGGTGACAACGGACTTGGGTCGCTTCTTCTGCCGTTACTTGAAATAGTTACGTGTCGAGCAAATACACTTTTTGGGATCTTCTTTTGCCTTTTCTCAAACCGAGGTGTTTAAGAATTTGAGCCGTCGATTCTCTTCACAGGACAAGTAGCCACAGTGTCTCCCCAGCGGTCCGCAACGCCGCAAGTGACACGCTTCCGGCCGACACCTGTGCATCTGCATCTCTATGTACGTCTCTGCATATGGCGATACAGACACACGTGTGCAAGTACACACACACACACGCACACTCACACACACACTCACACATGCATTACGCTTGAAGAGCCCATCTAATGGGATTTACTCTCTTTTTAATATTTTCGAAGACTGCTTTATGGTCCTGTTGACCTGCTCTTAGTGGAAGCTTAGCTTTCAGCAAAGGTAATTAAATTACGAAATCACTGCTGCAATCATCAAACTACTCATAAAATAAGAAATGAAAAAAAAAAACCCTGAAATAAAAATCTTGCAGGCTTCTCTTGGAATATTGCTCCCTGATGTTAATTACATTTAAATGGGCGAGTACTATTTTGGTATCATTCATATGCCTCCAAAAGTACTTTCCAGTTTATCATACCTGTCAGCCTCGGTGCATCACAGGCTAATACTTTATTAAGAAAAAAATCATCAGGGAGCTGATGATCCCATTCAAGTACATTGGGCAGAATGTAAGACTAATTAAAAAGCATATTTTTACATTATTAATTTCTGAGTTTCACACTTAATGAATGTGAAATGACAGGGCTACTATTTTTACATTCAGGCACTCTGGGCTTTCCAGTCGGGGGAATTAAATTCTGAGGATTTTTGCAAAGATGTTGCTTGAGAGATATGTTTTCAAGGAAAGCTAGCTTTTTAGCTATGCCTTTTCTTGGGAAATTATACTAAAGCACATAACAGCCACTTAAAAAGAGTAGTTAAATAGATGCTATTTTTTTATCACACCGCTATAAAAATATTTTAGATGAGGTATAAAATATGGTTTTTAAATGATATTATGATTTGCAAACACTAAAAAATAATTGCAGAGCAGTTGAGAGAGAGAGAAAACATCTAATCTTTATTGTGTAAAACAATGTGATAAAATATTTTACAGCCAAAAGCTCATTTTGCATCTGGAAAATTGTGTAAACTGATGGGGAAAAAATCTCATTAAAACTAAAGGTTATTTTTTTTAATATTCTCAGAACAAAGCAACATATTACGATTGCATTTTTCTTGATTTCCTCTTTCTTAAATCAGCCATCCCATGCCTTGCATGAGATGTAAATAAAGGCCTGGAATGACACGGCCACGTAGATGGACAAAGAGGACCTGGGTCAGGATGTGGAAGAAAGGTCCGTGTGGAGAATAACAGTGGGTGTTCTGGGGCCCGTGGCTGTGTTCGGTCGCGGGGCTGCGTTGGTGAGTCTTAGGTGTTACGTTACTTAAAACTCCACTGGCTGAGGCTGGCTTCCCCTTCCGAGCGAGCGTCTGCATACACAGCCCGTTTTCATAGGCCTGTGCGGGGAGGACAGAAAAAATCCTTTCATTCTTCCTTTCTTTTTCAAATGTGCTTACAATTACCTCTCTGTATTTTTATTGTCTTTTTACAAACCACAAAACTCACACTGGAGGCAAAGCTTAACTGCTGAGGCTTCCCTCATGTAAATATTAGGAAATTACATTTGTACAAACTGCCCGGCTTTGTAAATGGGGCTGGAGGGCCTCCAACACAAATTAATCAGGATAAAGTTGCTCTGTGTTGAACACGGACATAGTTTATTTTCTTAAAGTATTAATTTGTCAACAGCTTTCCTGCTTCGGCTGGGCGCATTTGGAGGGCAGAGAAAGAAGACACATTTGCAGCGCTCACTGATTTTCACCTTGTGGTTTTAGGATCTGGCTGCAGTTAATCAAAACAAAAGCATGCTTAATTTTCAGTATTTAATTTTCACATGGATGTCTGATATCCCATGGCAGAGATGTGCATATACGTGTAGGCGCCTCAAAAACGCTTGTTTTCAGGGGAAAAAAAAAAACATGAGACCGGTTTAGTCTGATGCCGGATAATTGATGTGATGTTGTGTGTTTTTAAGGGCTGCCAAAAGAAACGCCTTCAGAGTCTTCACCTCTGATTTTCTCTTCCTTGTAAAACCCACTTGGTGGGGCCGGGGTGCAGGAGCGTGGGGTCCGCTCGGCTCTGCCTCGCACCTCCTCAGTTCCGAAGATGTCGTGGAGTTTCTAATTACATCTCAATTTTCTTAACATATTTGTTCCTTGTTACGTTTCTGGAATGGAGAAGTGTGTGTAATGCCCTCTGTTTTAAGGAAAATGTTCAGCTCTGCCTCTGCCAAATGTCTTAATGCTTTTTCATGAAAGCAAATCTTATTTGTAATGTATATTAAACCTGAAGTAAATAATGCATCCTGTCAGAGGCAAATGCTATCGTGCAACTATGAACAGTTACCAATTTTGCCTTTGATAAAAATAGATCGCATGAAGGAGTGCGTCGTTTATGGAGCACAGACATCTGCATGGGTATAAACCGTCTGTGTACACCTATCAGGTGTAATGGCCAAGTACAGCGAGTTAATGGCTTAGTGAACCACCCGCTTATCAGCTGTATCTCGAAGGGAAACAAAAAACAAAACTTAAGCATTGTGTTGACCAGGTCTCAAAGCTAATGCAAACGGACTCTCAAAAACCTCAGTTTAATTTTCCCCACCTAGGATGAAGGCGTTATAGTGGTGGATTAATCTCACAGCGCCCGCCACCCCCAGCCCGCTCCCAGCACGGGGTGGGAGCAACAGGCCCACTCAGGAGGGGCCCTCTGGGGCGGGGGCCGGAGGTCTCCCTCCCCCTCCCCCCACCACATCTATTTTGTGTGACTCTGAGCTGGTTCGTAAGAGACAGTTTGGTTCGTCGGGGTGACCTGGCTCCCGCCACCCTTAAGTCTTCCCGGGTCGTTTACGTTAACACGCATCTTCGAGTATTATTGACACTCTCCTTGTTTTATTAGTTTGCATTTACCTCGCTCCCCGTTTTATTATTCAAGATTTCCGTTGTTGCTGAGTATTAATCAATGTATTATGCGGCTCGCCTGGGCGAGCCGCACAGAGCAGGGTGCCCTGGGGTTAACACAGTCAAGAACGGGAAAAGTGTTTCAGACATGTACACAACATGTGGTTTACTATTATCATGAAATGAGGTGAACTGGGACTCTATACATATGGATTTTGAATTGCATAAATTTTGATTGATATCATTTGAAGACTGAGGCTCTGAAAGGCTAGATTTTGTGAAAGACGATACGCAGACCAGCTATTACCACATCTAATCATACCAGAAAAAGGATCTGAAATGAGCAAGGCAGCTGGCTTTTAAATAGCTAAAACATAACATCAATACTTATTTTGAATAATGGAAAAAAGAGGTAAAAGATGTTGACCCCTGCCTGGCAGGGACACGGTCCAAAAGTAGAACTGGCCCCCTGGGGCCGCCCGGGCTCCACAGTAGCCGCCAAGCCTCCCCTTCCCCGTCTTTCTGCCACTTTCTCAGTCCCCTCCCCCACTCCACCCTCCCCCTTTCTTTCTCTCTCTCGCTCAAAAAAAAAAGTAAATATTTTTCGAGCATTAAGCCACTACGGACAAGCGGCTAGAAAAGGAATTTTCACAAATTCAGGAAACACTCCAGAGGTAAAACCAACATCCTGAGACAGAAGACAGGCCAGCTTTTGACACCAGGGTGGACCTGTGAGGCCTAAAACCTCAGCCAGGAAGTGCTGGCCACCGGGCCAAGGCTCCAGGGGCCCGAGCTGAGGCAGGAGAGGGAACTTTCCATGCACCGCCGACACCGACAGGCCCCTTCATGGGAAATTGGCTGAAAATGTGCTGACCGGCATAAAACTTTTATTAGAATCCGAGGACAAGAGGCTGAGCTTCCGGGAATGACGGTTTGGGGAGGGCGCCGCCGGGGATCCGATGGGGCGCTCCGCGGCCCCTGCCCCCATCTTTGGGGTTCGGTTCCCTGGGTACCGGCCCGCCCTGTCCACGCGGATCT
>NW_011888969.1:960347-969689 GCF_000151845.1 Pteropus vampyrus | reverse complement strand
CCGCCTCCAGCTCCAGCTGTGATTTTCTGGGCGGTCTGGGCTCACCCCGCATCTCGCTGGACACAGAGCGGAGCGGACGCGGGGCGACCGGCCGCCCGCGCTCGCGCCCGCCGTTCCGAGGTGCGCGGAGGCGCCGGCGGAGCCCGGAGTTTCCGACTCGTTGCTTATTTTGCAAAGTAAACAAGCAAATGTTATGTGCATAACCTTAGCTGTCTCGCTAAAGGTCAGCGCGGCCCCGCTCATTTCCCCGGCTGCCTTTTGGGGGCACTCTGACGCCGGCATATCCGCGCGCGCGGGGGAACAAGACATGGTCGCGAACAAAGACTCAATCTACAAAGGCCGCTAAACAAAAACATTGATTACATTTGAACGGGCTGAGGAAGTTTACTTCGGGGTATCGAATAGCAGCCCCGTGAGCGCGAAGTAGCGAGCAGGCTGGGCAGGGGGGCCGGGGGTCGCGGGCCCAGGCACAGGGCTAGCTAGACCTTTCGCTTTTGGAGAGCGGGGAGCCCCTGGCAGGCTCCTGAGTTCCCCAGGAGGGCCCCGGGCTGCGCCCCAAATTCCGGAGATAGGTGGCGAGGGTCAAATACTCATTTCGAGTTTCTCTGAGAATTGTATTTTCTTCCAAAGTGGCATCGCCCCATTCCAATCTTTGAAAGCACTTTCATTTCGCATAGGTACACAAGTTTTAACTCAAGAAAGAACCAGGCAAAAAAAAAAAAAAAAAAAAGAAAGAAAAAAAAAGCCATTTATATGTGGGCATAGGGAGCTCACAGATACACAATTAAAAAAAAAATTGGCTGCTTAAAAATCCCCAGTTAGGTCAGGTTAAATTTATTATATTCTTTTATAGTTGAACTCTATGGTTTCGACTGGAGGTGACAGCTGAAATGCACCAGAAGCCTTGGGAATTTCAGTACTATATATTACTATGAGGAAGAAAATAAAGTTCTACCATTAGAAAGTAGGTGCTTGCCTTAAAATGTTTAAGGGGAAAAAAAGATGTTAATTTTTTTTCTTGCATTTTTTTTTTTTTAAGTATGAAGTGAGTTGCATGAGCAGACCTGCCAGCTGAGCGTAATATAAACAGAGCTGTGAAGCCCTGCCTCGCTCCACGCTACGGCTTTGCAGAGTGCTCTCAGGCATTGGGGTTAAGATGGCTCCTATTTTTAAGTGAAGACGCCTAAATCAGTTAACGTGCATTTCTATCCTTCTGAAGAGCATCTCTTGAGCAGGAGTCCCCGCCAGGTGTGTTTGTGCCATGAGCCCCGTGGACCGATGAGAACGTCCACGGGGACGAAACATGAATCTTTCTGCACAAAGCTGCCAGCGGCTGGCCGCAGTTCAAGTCCAAGGGAATGCCAGAGGAAGGGTATTTTTTTTTCCCCCAGAAAATCCCTTCCCTTTTAATGGGGATCCATTCATACAGCGGTCCTTAAAAAAATCTTTTTTTGGCTTTCCTGTTAAAATCACCCCTGACTTTAGAAAATAGATCGATTACACATGGAATCCCTTCTTGAAAGGGCATCTGTGTCTGGTGGTGAGTACCTTGCACTAGGCTGGGTGTCTGCAGTGGCTTTTGTGACCCTCTGTACCTTTCAGGGGATTGCGATAAAGTGCACCCCTTAAAATACCACGAGGGCCATCAGCAAATGCCCCGAAGGAGTTCCCCCTGACTGCTCTGCTCCGAGCAGAAGCAAGAAGTTGCCAGCCGTGCCATCCTAGTGAAACTAGAATACGCAGCGTTGCACGGTCCCCCCGCAGGTCGTAGGTACTGTTCCCTGCACTATTTCAGGGTTTTGCCTTCCAAGGAGGCAGCCGGCATCTGACCAGACTCGCTCCGTGGTTGCAGGGTACAGCGGTTTTATTTGGGCAACAATGGAAACAAAGAAACGCAGAACTAAAACACCAAAAATCTTCATGCAAGTCCTAACAGACCGAGGCCATATTTCCCTGTGCTTCCTAATTTATATTCAAGGGGAATGTGGCGGAACTGACTGGTTATCACAGCCCAGAGGCGGGATCTTGAAGGGCAGCTGTCCAGAGCTGTGACTTGTATGTATATAAATGCAAGAAATTAATTTCCTACTTCTGGGAAAGACACGCTAACAGGTTCTGCATTTTTCTCTCTCTGAGTACATTTGGCACAGAGAGTTGAAGGAGAGAATGTCTCCAGTTCTGCCCTAACCACAGAGCCACAGGGCTCTCCAGATGCAGTCCCAGCAGACAGGGGTGTGCTTGGTGGCAATTAAGGCATCTTGGTTTGCACGACATATTTTTCAAATCAGACGAACCTTTAAAATAACCTAAAAAAATAAACAAAACGCCTTCGCCATCCGCGTCCTGTTGCTTTCGCCTCCGCCCTTAAGTCTGCATCCGAGGAGCTGAAGGACGAGACTGGCTTTTTCACTGTGGTCTGAAACCCTCCCTGACGATATCCTCGTGGTTGTGCTACTGTTTTATTTCTATTTTACACTTGACTCCAACCCCTAGTGCACAAGTACCCAGAACCCAGAGAGTCGCTGGGGCTGGGTTTTTCTTGCGTTCGTCATACCCAGGACTGGGCTCTGCCTGCTGCTGTCACCGAATCGCTTCGTGCCTCGTAGGGCTGGAGAGAAATTCTCAAACGGGATTCCGTTTATCTCCAGCACCACGTTCAGACATTCGGTTGAATTTTGCAGGATTCCTTCCTTAGATCGCTTTTCTTTAATGTGCTAAATTCACAACAGAAAAAAAAAAAAAGACATTATTTAAATGTCTGCACTTCTGTCTGTCAAGACGCGAGACTTAAAGAGGGACAGATTTTTCCTATTTTCTGTCTTCAAAGGAGCAAAGAGGAAAAAAAATAACATGGATAGTATATTTCCTCAAGCTTTTTTCTCATGTCACCTAAATCACTCACTATTTATTAAGTAGAAATCCTGCTGTGTGCTTCTAAGTGTGGTACCCAGGAGTGGGAGAAGAAACCGGAATTTACAAATAAGTGTTACCCAGGATGGGAGATTAAGGCTGACCGCAGTACCGCGGCCAGATGACACACGTCGACACGTTGCGGGTGACACACACAGGTAACCGGCTAACTTTGGCGATCTGTCCCCTTTCAGGAACCACGGCCCCGCTTGGCCAGCCCTGTGGGTGGCTGGTGGCGGCCTTTTTAAGTTATTCACATGAGATACTCTATTTCTTTTTAAAACAGCACAACCAGCTGTGGTCAGTAATTGCTTGTCTTTGTTCCAGAGGTTTTCTAAAGAGCACATCAAGAGGGTAAACATGTATTTACAGAGTCTTTTTTTCATTCAGCCCAAACGAGAGAGTCACGCGTCAGCCGAGCCCTCCGGGTTCCCACACGTCACTTCTCCCGCAGGAAGTAGAGGGTCTGTAATTGCTCTGAGGACTGATCATGGCCCAGACGACCTTTCTCCCCGCTCCATTTGCATATCTTAAGTACAGAGTGACAGTGAGCAAAACAAAAACATGTCATGTGCCCAGGTGACATTCTGTCGCCGACAAGCAGATCGCAATCCAGGAAGTGCTGTGCTGTACGCCAACAGCGACCTGACAGTTTTCTCTGGAAAGAAAACATGACACTTTTCCAAATACCAGAGGAGGCGTCCACCGCTCCAGGGACTCCTGACCTGCCGCTGCACCGGACGGTCGCGGGCCGGCTTCATGATTTCCGTGGCTTCGCCACGTGGTTGGGGATGGAGGGTCTGCACGCGAAATGCTGTAGGCAAAGGGGAATCGTTGCCTTCGTCGCTGAGGGCAGTGACAGTAGGAAGAACGTCCTGCGATGACAGCGGATGCCTGTGAGCTTAGCGGCTCTGCCGTGGGCGACGGGCGGGAAGCACAGTTGCTCTTGTGAGTGTGTCGCCGGCCGGCACTGTCTCAAAGACGAAGGGGGGCTGATGCATCGCAGCCCCGCTCCGCCCTGCGTTCCTAGTGTGTGCAAAATGATCAGGCCTCGGCGACAGCCTGGGACCCCCACCGATCCGTCTGCACCTCCACTCGTGCAGGAGACGATCGGAGGCTCTGCACTGTGTCCCTCAGGTGGGGTGCCAGCCTGAACGGGCCACACACTGGCGTTGAAGGGGACTCGCTTTTTGGAAACACCCGTCAAACTGCTTAGAGGCGTCTTAAAGTGCTTATGGTCACTCTGTCACTTCCATAAAGCGCACGCCAGGAGAGAGCCTCTGCGGGCACGTGCTGGCAGAGCCGGCTCTGCGGGGGGCAGGTGCGGGTGCGGTGGCGGGCATGGTGGCGGTGGCCGGCCGGCCTCCTTGGAAAACCAGGGGAAGAGCCAGGCAGCGCTAACAAGAACACGGGACGGACACCGAAGACCCTGTGTGCCCCCGCTCCCCCTGGGGACACGTGGCTTTGAACCCGGACAAACTGATGCCCTGTTCTCACCTGGTCTCAGCTGTGCCTCTGAAATAAAAAACTCTTTCAACCAATCTCTTTTAAGAGTGGGGTTCCACTTTAATTACAAGAAAGGCAAAATGTCACATAGCCATGTCAATACATAGTTCTTTGAGCTAAAGTAAAACAGTTTGCTGCCCACAAACGAGGAAGGGAAAATACAGAATCCAATCCCGGGCCTGAAAGCGGAGAGCACAACTGAAACGGACTCGCTCCCCGCCCACCCCCGGCCACCCCCGGCCACCCCCGGCCACCCCCGGCCACCCCCGCCCACACCTTCCACCGTAGGTTATATACTTCCTGTTGCCCCTTTTATAAGCAATAAGAATTTAATAACCGAGGGCAACTCTATAGCAATATTTATATGGGTCAAGTGGCTTAAAAGTATGCAATAAATGTAAAGTTATGAACCACATTGCCCCTTTTTAAATAATGCAATGAGCACAAGATATTATGTTTCATATTCTGGAAAAAGGTGTTTCGGGCTAAGCTCTTGGCATACAGCAGACATGAAAAGTTATACTGAGCCCATAACAAAGTCACTGCCTGCTTAATATGGTGTGTTATGTCAAGCTCCTCAGCCCACAGCAAGGGGGTCCCACATGGCATCAACAAAACCTTCGCCTCCTCATTAGCAACCAGCAAATTCTCCTGGTGTCTGCGACTTTCTCCCGCGCGAAGCCCAGCAGGATGACAGAGATAATGCTGGCTAATCAGCGGCGACACTCGAGGCCCCAGTTCGCAGCGGCGGGCGCGAATTCGGCGAATTTGCCGTTCGGCGGCTTTCGCAAGTTTCGGGGGCGCTGGGAACCCGCGGGGCGCGAGGCTGGCGGCGGGCGGGGCCGAGGACACAGGGCCCCGGCCGTGGGACCTGGGCCGGACCGGGCCGCGCTGAGACGTGGGCGGCCGGCTGCCTTGCTGGGAAGTTCGAGGGAGGTCAGAGCTCCCGGGCCCGCTGCGCGCGGGGTGAAGCCAGGCGCCTGGGGCCAGGGCCACACCCGGCTACGTGGACGGGCCGTGGCGACAACGTGATGGCTCTGTGTCGTGCCCTTAGCTCTTGGCGGAGCTGGAATTCTGCGGTGGCGCAGCCCCGGTTCCGAGGAACTCGAGGGAACTCGGACGAGCAGGTGCCTGTCCTGGGAGTGGAATGGTCCCCCTTGGGCCCTCACCCTCCCTCTCTCCCAGCCACCCGCCGGAAGGCTCCGGCTGACCCGCCCCCGCACGGGCACCAGGCCCTCCGTTGTTTGTGGAAGCCCAGGGGTCCCGTCGCTTGCCGAGAAGCGGGTTTCGATCCTGATCCCGGCGTTCGCAGCCCCCTCCCGTCTGTCCCTGCTGGCCACCTGGCGCCACCTGTGCGGAGCCCGAGGCTCACCTGCGCCTGCGCCTTACCCCGGGGTTTGTGCGCAGGTGCTTGGGGCTCAACGGCCACCAGCTCGAGGAGGCCGTGGCTGCCACGGGGAGACTGCGAGAAACCGAATCACAGCACGGGCTTCACCAGCACGAGCCTCGCACCGGCCGGCTTCAGAGCTGGACAGGCAGGGGTCCCCACCCGCAGCCGGACTCAGAGGAGGCCTCCTCCAGCACCCACCAGGCGTACCCGCAGACACCCAGTCAGAAGCAAATCAGAGAAGCCGCTCGGGAGAGGAGGCCAGCGGAGCAGGCGAGGTCCCGGCCTCACCTGGGGTGGGCGCGGTGGCTGGAGCCCGGACTGCTTTCCAGCCCCCACGGCCCTCGCTGGGAGATGACAGCTCCGGGTCTCTGGGGTCAGTGCTGAGAGCGAACATCTCGTCCGGGACCTGTGCTTCTGCACCATTGGGCATCGTCATCAAGGTCAACGTGAGGGCGGAGTGCACTTGGATTAGACACCTGGTGGGTTATCCATGAAAATACTGTACACTCCCTATGCGTCCGCCCCCTAAGACAGGCCCTGAGTTAGCTCCCCAGACTCGGATTAGGAGAACGGGAGCCATCTGAGAAACAGCCTGAGCGGGGCATAACTAGGAAGGCGGCAATGCCACGAAAAAGTCACGCGCTCGATGTCCGAGTCCCAGCCCTACCTGCCCTGCCGTGACTCACTGTTCCTGGGGCGGGGGGCGGGGCGTGCTTCTCAGGCAAGTGGACTGTTTCTGTCCACAAACACAGCACGAACGCCCGTTACTCCCAGCTTCTTCACGGTGTGAGGGAAGGTGGGAACCGGCCGGGCAGAAGGCAGGGAGGGAGGCCGAGGGACAAGCATGCGAGCCAGTTTACACCACGTGCTTCACAGAATGACCCCCTACCAAGATTTTCTTTTGCCAAGTAGTTTGAAATGATTTCTGTTCATTCTGAAGCAAGAGCTCTGTCCCAATTTTTTTTTTTTAACAAAAAGTTTGTAAAACAATAAAAATTCAAAGTTTAATTACCAAAAAAACCCCCACATTTTCTTTTAGGAGACAGAGGTAGGAGATGCCTTGTTTGAACTCAAAATATTTCTTTAGGTTGAAACACCCTGTGAGCTGCATGTAGATTCGAGGGGTCAGAGGGTGCCGGACCAGGAGATGATCCGTCGTCGGTACCTCCCCCTCCCCATTATCTGCTCTGCTAATGAAGACCACTGAACTCCTTAGAGCATCCGCAATGGTACGAAGACCACACCTCCGGAAGCACCTCCATCTTTCAAGAAGAAACGTCTGGCCCGCGTGCAGCTCAAGACACACCCTGCTGTGCCAGGTTACCGCATGGCGAAGCCTTTCTGGACCTCCCGCCGCCTGGACCCACAGCAGCGGAAGCTCGAGATGTAACCCCCACAGTCCAGGCGTCCAGAACGACACTTCTGGTTTCGCTCTGTCTCATGGAAACCCTGACCTCGTATGACCGCAGTGCCTGGGGCTCAGGTTTGGTTCTGCAGGCGGATTGGTGGGGGAGCTGGAAATAGCAGGAGAGGCCCCCGTCCTGAAGATGAGGCTGAGAAGGGGAGACCCGCCCAGAGGGGCCAGTGCTTGTGCTCAACGTCCACGGAAGACCCCGACTGGGGGCTCACGCAGGGCTTCAGATGCACGCGGCCCGGGTCTGGCCCCAGTTCGGTGGCCCACGCCCCCATGGGGCCCAGGCCGGTCGAGTCCTGCTGTAGAACCTCAGTTTCCTTATGTGAAAGACGTGGACCACAGTCACTCCTGAGCTGGGGTTGTCACGAGGATGGTTAGGCTCAGGCATGCAGATACCCTCTACATGAACGAAACCCTCCACAAATGCCTATTCTTAGCTTATTCATTCAGTACTTAGTGTCGTAATTTTTTTTCTGCAGAGGGTCAGACAGTACATATTTTCTGCTTCATAAGCCATATGGCCTCTGTTGCAACTATTCAGCTCTGCCACCGTGGCCTGAAAGCAGCCACGAACAATAGGAAAATGAATGGGTATGACTGTTCTAATAAAACTTTATTTACAAAGACAGGGCCAGGGCCAGATTTGGCCTGGGAACGCCCTCCCTCCCCCCCTCCCGTCCCCACCTAGAAACTCATACGCTCTTGCCAGTGGTCCTGGGCTGATCCTGGTCAGAATAAATCTTGTTGCCAGGGGAATTTTCACTGTCCCCAGAGATCTATTCCCATTGATCCAAAACCACTTTCATTTTGTCTCTTACTCAATTTAGCTTTACAAGCACCATTGCGAGAGGAAAAGGGTTTGTTAGTACTAAAGATATTGCTGGTGATGCAATAATGTCACTCCCACTGAAGGCCCTGGGCCGAGCTCTTCGCCTTCGTGGTCTTGTGTAAGCCCATATCGAAGCCCTGGTCGTCACACACACAAGGAAGGAAAAGGCCACATTTCACGTTTAAAGGAAGAATTGATACTGCTGATAATTTTCAGGCCATTCTAATATCATGTACCTAAAAGAGGTATCATGTAATCTGTGTGTTTGTTTAGAGCGCTCTTAAGCAGAGCGATCTGTGTGCCTTTGCAAGCTGAATTGATAAGTGAATGTTGATTCTTTCACTGCACTGAAGTGTCCTTGTACAGCTCTTCCCCATGGGGTTTTCCAGGGAATGAATTTGTAGTTGTTTAATTTCAAGGCAAACACAACGGCTGGACGGTGAATGGACTTGAGAAGGTCCGCGTCCAGGTCAACAGTCATCGCTGAGGCTGTTGCTCTGCAGCGCTGAGTGTGACAGGTGACAAAATCAGGATCCGGGCCCCAAGGGAAGGACCACTGCGTAAAGATGTTCAGGAAGGCAGGACAGGGCCAGGGGCAGGGCCGGGGCCCCAGGAAGGGACAGCAGAGGCAGCGGTCTCATTCGAAGAGGAGGGCACTCGCTTGATTGAAGATGTGTTTGCAAGGCGAGCGGATGGCTTCCATGGACACTGCTTCCTGGTGTGGCCACGGGGATGGAGGTTATGGGGACCGCTAAGGCCTTCCAATCTGCCTCCAAAGTGCCCTGTGTACCCCAAGCCTTTGGCCATAGGGAAGGAGGCGACCACGTGGGAAGATTCACGAAGGCAGTCCCGGAAACTAACACTTCACGATGACACCCGACATCTGCACGTTTCTTTCTAATCTCCAGAAATGCCTTCATTCATTCATTCATTCGTTCAGTAATCATTTGTTAAGTTGATTATAAGCTGAGCACGTGGTAACCTTTGAGGGTGCAACTGGAATGAGGCTCCTGACCGCAAAGGCATCACAGCCCAGCGGGCAACTAAGATCCTGGTAATGTGTTCAGGCGACGAAGTTTTGTTGAGCACCTACTATGTGCCAGGCACTTAGGAGGCACTAGGAATGCAGCTGGAAGCCCACAGCATGATTCCCACTCTGGAGGCGTCTGTAGCTGCTGGGAGGGCCGTTCTTAATCAGTGATGGGTTTCAATGTCCTTCCTGACACCTGCAGGCTTTGGGCCTCACTCTTAATTAATTAAAAATGGTACAAGCCTCCATCCCCCATGTAGCTG
>NW_011888969.1:929539-960297 GCF_000151845.1 Pteropus vampyrus | reverse complement strand
GTCAGACAGTACATATTTTCTGCTTCATAAGCCATATGGCCTCTGTTGCAACTATTCAGCTCTGCCACCGTGGCCTGAAAGCAGCCACGAACAATAGGAAAATGAATGGGTATGACTGTTCTAATAAAACTTTATTTACAAAGACAGGGCCAGGGCCAGATTTGGCCTGGGAACGCCCTCCCTCCCCCCCTCCCGTCCCCACCTAGAAACTCATACGCTCTTGCCAGTGGTCCTGGGCTGATCCTGGTCAGAATAAATCTTGTTGCCAGGGGAATTTTCACTGTCCCCAGAGATCTATTCCCATTGATCCAAAACCACTTTCATTTTGTCTCTTACTCAATTTAGCTTTACAAGCACCATTGCGAGAGGAAAAGGGTTTGTTAGTACTAAAGATATTGCTGGTGATGCAATAATGTCACTCCCACTGAAGGCCCTGGGCCGAGCTCTTCGCCTTCGTGGTCTTGTGTAAGCCCATATCGAAGCCCTGGTCGTCACACACACAAGGAAGGAAAAGGCCACATTTCACGTTTAAAGGAAGAATTGATACTGCTGATAATTTTCAGGCCATTCTAATATCATGTACCTAAAAGAGGTATCATGTAATCTGTGTGTTTGTTTAGAGCGCTCTTAAGCAGAGCGATCTGTGTGCCTTTGCAAGCTGAATTGATAAGTGAATGTTGATTCTTTCACTGCACTGAAGTGTCCTTGTACAGCTCTTCCCCATGGGGTTTTCCAGGGAATGAATTTGTAGTTGTTTAATTTCAAGGCAAACACAACGGCTGGACGGTGAATGGACTTGAGAAGGTCCGCGTCCAGGTCAACAGTCATCGCTGAGGCTGTTGCTCTGCAGCGCTGAGTGTGACAGGTGACAAAATCAGGATCCGGGCCCCAAGGGAAGGACCACTGCGTAAAGATGTTCAGGAAGGCAGGACAGGGCCAGGGGCAGGGCCGGGGCCCCAGGAAGGGACAGCAGAGGCAGCGGTCTCATTCGAAGAGGAGGGCACTCGCTTGATTGAAGATGTGTTTGCAAGGCGAGCGGATGGCTTCCATGGACACTGCTTCCTGGTGTGGCCACGGGGATGGAGGTTATGGGGACCGCTAAGGCCTTCCAATCTGCCTCCAAAGTGCCCTGTGTACCCCAAGCCTTTGGCCATAGGGAAGGAGGCGACCACGTGGGAAGATTCACGAAGGCAGTCCCGGAAACTAACACTTCACGATGACACCCGACATCTGCACGTTTCTTTCTAATCTCCAGAAATGCCTTCATTCATTCATTCATTCGTTCAGTAATCATTTGTTAAGTTGATTATAAGCTGAGCACGTGGTAACCTTTGAGGGTGCAACTGGAATGAGGCTCCTGACCGCAAAGGCATCACAGCCCAGCGGGCAACTAAGATCCTGGTAATGTGTTCAGGCAACGAAGTTTTGTTGAGCACCTACTATGTGCCAGGCACTTAGGAGGCACTAGGAATGCAGCTGGAAGACCACAGCATGATTCCCACTCTGGAGGCGTCTGTAGCTGCTGGGAGGGCCGTTCTTAATCAGTGATGGGTTTCAATGTCCTTCCTGACACCTGCAGGCTTTGGGCCTCACTCTTAATTAATTAAAAATGGTACAAGCCTCCATCCCCCATGTAGCTGTGTGGCTCTGAGTGGGGACGCCCCCACTCGCTGTGTGGCTCTGAGATTTTGGCCCATTGTGCGGCCACTGCTCCTGCCCACTGCACCAGGTCCCAAGGCCTCCTGTGAACGCTGCCCACGCTTGCTGCCTGGTGTGCCAGGACTCTGGAGAGTCATTTTCTCAGAGCACCAGTGCCAGGAGGCCGCTGTGTGTGAGCTTCTGCCGAAGGCTTGGGGGTGGAGGAAGGGTGCCCAGCAGGAATGGCACAGGCTCGCTGTCCTAAACACCCACTGGCCGCTTCTTTCTGGCAGATTCCCAGCTGTGTGTCCACGCTGCTGGTCTCTGTGAGTCGCTGGAGGAAATACGGTGGAATTAGCTTGGTTTCTCCCTGTTCCTCTATTAGAGGAACCAGTAGGAAGGTTCCGTGTCGCCACAAACTAAGGGCACTGAGGCGTTTGGTTCTGGCCAGCTGCCTCCTCCCGCTCCTCGGCCCCGCGTCCGCCCCGTCGAGCGGGCTCTGTCAGCAGTGAGAGCCGAGCCTCTGCCGAGCTCCGGGCAGCCCCCGGGCCTCCTCCTCGTTTCCTGCCGCAGGGATGGACAGTGGTTCTCCGCCCCGCGCCGGCTCAGAGCGGGAGGCGGGACTGGAGGGTGGACGGCTGCCTTCCGTGTGCCGGCTGGAGTATTGATTTAACAGGGGTCAGCAGGGCTGAGGACAGCTCGTCTGGACAAGAGAGGGGAGGGACGCTGTGGTCATGGATCTGGGTGGGGGCACAGGCCACACCGCCCCTGGAGAGGCCCCGAGTGACCGAAGGGAGATCGTTAGGGTCAGTGGGTCCCTGAGCTGAGGTGGCCCTCGCCGTGGGAGTCAGAGTCTGCTCCTGGACGAGAGATAGACGAGGGGCATGCAGATGGAGGCGGGAGACACGAAACCCCGTGGGCGGGCGAGGGGCGCCCTTGCACTGGGGAGTGGAGAAGGGGGCGGAATGAACGCCGTCTCACAAGCGGGGGGAGATCCGGCTCCAGACCTGTTGATGGTCCAGCTTTCCAAGTTCTCAGCTTAACTGTTTTTAGGACAATTTATAAAAATAGTACCTGCGACTCAGAGCTTTCGAGGCATCAAAGGCATCTTAAAGCGTGGGATGCTTTAAAAAGGCGCTTCCAGAATGGAGCCGGGAGCAGGGCTGGCCAGGCGTCCAAGGGGTCCACGCGCACACAGCCTTTGAGGCTGCAAGTGTTCTGAGCCGCTCCTTTATTTCATGTTTCCATCAAGCCTAAAATGCGATCGTTAGTAACGCACTGATGTGCCCCTCAATTGGTTCTGCTTCACGAGACCCCTTCCCAACTAATTTAAACCAAAACTTGCCCACACTTGCTCTTTACCTGATTTCGCGAAATGTCATTTCTGTCCACAGGAGCCTGCAAAACGCTGAAAAGAGAGAGCGAAGCAAACTCAATTTATATAAATGTCTCTGTACTTACTCTGCATCCAGCTCCTGCAGCAGAGCTGAGCGGAGCTGAGCCCAAGACCCACAGACAGCCAGCAAGGCCGCGGGGTGGGGCTGTCTTAAGCCAGGGAGAAGGGCTCTGCCATTGCAGGGCTGCCAGGGGCCAGGGGCGCGCCCAGGCCTGGGTGTGTGCCCCCAGCTGGAGATGACAGCGGGGAACCCCAAGAAAATGCATCTAGAAAAGCTGCCGCAGGTGATCAGGTCGGGCCGCCCTGTCCCCTGACGCTGGGATAGCTGGAGTGGGGACAGAAAAAGTCCCACAAACCAAGCAGGCATCGTTAAGTACGCTAATTAATTGTTCCCGTGGGGGATGTCACAAGTACTTATTGAAGGTGAGTAACTTTGGATGGCACACCACGCCGTGGCCTTCGACGCCTTGGACCTTAGCGAGCCTGAGACCGGGAAGGCGACGCCCTGAGACCCCGCTCCTGCGGGAAGGGCGGGGCGGGAGGCCTCCGTCCTGCGCCTGCGCAGTCGGGGTGGGGCGGGGGAGTCAGAGCGCCCACAGGAGCAGCCCCGGCTCCCCGCGTGCATGACACTCACAATTAGACCAACGCCCCTGCAGAAGGAACCCCCACCGGGAGGGGGCGCACCCCGCTTCCTTTCCTCTTGGTTTGGAAGTCGGCAACCGAACTAATTAGGGATGTTTAGGCGATGCGTGTTTTAAAGGAGACAAAACAGTCTTTGGTGTAATAATATGATTTGGAAGGTCCCCAAATAAAAAATGCGCGGGCCCCTCCTTACGTGGGCCCGTAAGTGCCAGCTGTCACTCTCCGCCGGGCCTGCCTTCTGAAAACTAACCTTTCTGTCACCTCTGCTTGTCTCCCTCCCTTGTCCTATTATGCAGAACCGAGCTGAGTCATTGTTTCAAGCAGGGGGTGACATGGTAATAGCTTAATAATAGTATAATCTCACAAATAATAATATGCTGTCGCCCTGTCTGAAGCACAGTGTTTACAGGGGACGCGGTAATGTATGATGACAGTAATTTGAATAAAAATGAATTTAGTGCTCGTCTCATTTGCAGTAAATTTTCACATCTTTCATGCACAACTGGAGTTCTCTGACCTCTCCCGTCATTGCGTCGGCGGCGGTGGCAGTGGCGGCTGGCTTTAAAGTAGAAGGCGGGCGGAAGAAACAAGCCTGCAGCTAATAACTGATTTCCAGAAAGGAGTCCCCGCAGTGGCTTCTGGAAAATTCTTTCTTCACTTGTTTGCCAAGACGAGGCGGCGTCGCCCGGCTGTTTGATACAAGCCTGAGGTATCGACTAGGGGGCAGTGGGGCCCGTATGATTGACAATTTACAGATTTATTGGAGGGATTTGCTTGGGATGCGAAGGGACCCTTGGTGATGACTTGGACGATTTCAAGGAAGGGCTCCCGCCAGCAGGACCAGTCAAGCCACGGCGTTCCTCCCAGACTTCCCCTTCTTGGCTGCTGTGACCTCATCCAGGCTCCCTCACAGGGCGACCCAGACAGCTCAGTCTGGAACGGCACCCGCGGGCCCGCGGTCACCGCGGACGTGTGCCCCAGAGACCGGCCCCGGCTTACCGCGTTCTCAGCAGAGAAAAAGTGGCATGTGAATAATTGGTCTCAGATAAAGTCGTGGGTAAATTACGTTGAGTGTGGAGAGGAGAGAGCTCTGACGTCCCGCTGACACGCGTGTGCTGGATGTAGCCGGATGGAATGAGGACAACAAAGTGGAATTCGCCGGGACTTACAGAGCGACAAGAAAATGATTCCAAAAACGGCCTGAGCTTCAGGCGTGAGCCATGGCGGGGCTGGCGGGGAAGGGGCGGCTGCGGGGTGGATGCGGGCTGGCCGGAGGTGCCCTCGGTGGCCGGGGCCGGGTGGTGGTCGTGGCTGGAGGCGCCTGCGGTGGCCGTGACACTGCTCCCTGGCAGCGGGGCCCGCGCAGGCACCGCCCGACACGGCAGGTGGTCCTTGAGCAGATCAAGGTGCTTCTGTGAGATCGGAGGCCTAGGCAAGCAGAACATACCTGCGTGCTCGGGGAGGACGTCCAAGGTCCGTGCTCTGTCTGGGAGTGGCGCCTGGGTGTGGGACCGGAAGTCTGGGAGTGGGACCAGAAGTCCATCAGTGAGCTCTGGGGTCGCCTTTGGACCTAAGCCCCTCTGCCACTTAAGACCAGTGGAGTGCGCAAGCGGAAAATGCTAAGGATCATTTTGTAAATGTGCGAAAAGCAGTAAATTTCTTGCACTTAAAGCGGGGTGAGTGGAGAGACCACTTCTTACTAAATTAACCCTAAATGAGATTGGATACTTTTCAAAAATTGCCTGAGCGGGCAGCTTGGCAATAGCCTGCCCTTGGGATTCCTGCAAGGCCAGATGACCCCCAGAGTGGCCTCCTCAGAGTCTCGCTGTCACCCCACAAACCTGCCCCCATATCATGCCATTTCTTTAAGAACAAACGGTGTCACTAACAGTCGGATACGTAGGCGTGCAACGTGCAGCATAAAGGGCGCGGTCTTGCCAGTGCCCTGTGCCATGTGACGACGGTGGCTGTGCCACCTGCCTGGGGGTGCCTGAAACAAACTTCCACTACGTCACTGAACATGGCCCATTAAATCGCTTCTCACAAACTCCACGGCTCTGAAGCTACTAGGAGTGTCCAGTTCTTCATTTGCCTTACCTGTTTCTAAGGTATTTCAGAGGCATGCTGGCGTTTTACTCGCTTACTAATACGGTTGATCATAATTTAAGCACCCACTTAAAAATGAGAAAGAAAAAAGGTAAAATATTCGATCGGTCCCTCACTGCCATAGGGGAAGCTTTGGCTCCCGTCACATAATTTTGTTTCGTCGGTGCTAAAATAAACCTTGCAATCCGATGGCTCCTTTAAAGACCAAACACCCTGGAAAAGGCCACATCCAGGGGCCCTCCACTCCCCCGGTCGATGTCGGCCAGGGCTTAGAGTTTCGTTCCTCCTCAGCTTTGCCTGTCTTGCTCCCCTTGTCCCCGTGCGAGGGCACCTGTCCCTCAAGGCTCTCACCCTGCTCATTCCGGCTCTGGGTTCTTGTTCTGCCGCCTCCTGAGTTCTCTACCTATGGGCGCCCCAGACCTGAGCTCTCGCCTCTCCCTGCCACCCACCCTGAGGGTGACAGTCATCTTAATCACCCCAGTCATCGAGTCGACTCCTTTTATGGGCCAGGCAGGCGAGAGCCTTGGAGTCTTCAGAGCAGTCTTTGCGAGGGGCCAGACGGCGGGGTCCTCGCCAGGATCAGGTGTCCTGTCCTCTCTCCCCGGTCTGCCCTCCACCCAGATGCCCGCCATCGCCTGTCTGGTCTGCCTCACGCGCCCCTCCTCCACGAACTTTCTCGGCCCTGGTTCAACAGGTCTCACCACGAGTCACGTAAGGAACCCTGGTTCTCACGCTCTCGGAGGTCGAACCAAGACGACTTTTCAGTTTCTGTACTTTCCAGCCTTTAAAAAGTGTAATAGTTCAATTTCTTTACCAAAACAACAACAACAACAACAAAAAACAAAAAACAAAAAAAGAAACCAAAACAAACTGATCTTGTTTATAAAGGTAAAACACATATATTATCAGGTTTGGGGAAAGTACAGAAAATAGACGGAAGAAAAAAAAATCACTAATGTTTTCACTCAGATAGTGACGCCTTGTTATTTTTTTCTAGTCTTTAAAGTTTAGATTAAAGAATACGATCTTTTATATACAGTATGAATTCAATCATTTTCCACCAAAGATTGTATTTCTTTTTCTTTTAAACAAATATTAGAATTTTCCCATATCATTACCTCCTTATAAACATTGCTTTCAGTGACTCTATATCACTCCACTGGGTAGATGTTCCAAATTTATGAATCCATTCCTCTACGGTTGAACAGTTAGGCTGATTCCAAACTTTCGCTTTTGTAAATAACTCTGCACTGAATAGATTTGAACATAAACCTTTTTTTGAATTTCAGATTATTTTCATAGGACAGATTCCGGAAACGGAATTGCTAGGTCAAAGGAAAAAGCATATTCTAAGTCTACAGATGTATAGTGCCAATGTGCTCTTGAAAAAGGATGTACAAACACATGTGCGCGCGCGCACACACACACACACACGCGCGCGCACACACACACACCCCCACACCCTAGCCTTGTCAGAAAGAGTATGACTTAATGTCCTTTCATACCTGAAATGTTCATTTTTCCTAACTCTCTGTGTCCTGTTAGTTCCTTTCTCACTGCCACTGCTTCTTCAGACGTTAGCTAATGGTTTGTTTCCGTCATATAGGTGACAAAGAACTTCACTTCGCTGTGTTTTTTAAAAAATTTTTTATCTTAAGACAATTTCCAACAGAAAAAGGGTGTGCGCACATCCTCCCGTTCCCATTCACGTTTCTCCTCGAATGGTCGGCGTCCCTTGGGGCCGACGGCGGGGCCGGGAACGCCAGAGCCGGAGGTCACGCCTGTCTGGGCCCCTTCGAGCGTGGACGCTCCCTTCGTCTCTGACCCGCAGGACAGGGACAGTTGGGAACATGACCGGCCCGGCTGCGGGCTCCGTACCTTTCGGGTGCGTTTCTTCAGCAGTTCCTTGGCGATTTGACCCATGTTCCCTATTCTTGGCAGAAGAGCTCACCGGCCCTTCCGTGTTGTTGTCGCCGTGGTGCCCGGTGTCAGTCTGGGTCATCTTTAGTGTTGTTCGCTTTGCTTACCTGACCGAGGTGGCATCTGCTAGGTCTCCTCTGTAAAGTGACTCCCACCCGCTCCTCGTGGGTAGGTACTGTGGGAGCAGACATTTTGAGACATTTGACGCACCATTCCTTATCTGATTTTTACTTACGTGGCATCCATTCGTGAATTACTAGTATATTTTCCAAAGGATGATTTTCTACCTCCAATAAGAACCATTTGCTTCCCTCCCTATTCGGATGTTGGTGTGGGCACATCGATCCCTATCTCAGTGCATGAATGATAATCCATGACTATTATTATTTGTTTATTTTGCTGCTCAGATTGTCTGAGCTGTGGCCATTGGTAGCCCTCTTCATTTTGCAAGCTCCTTACTACTTGCTGGGTGTTCCTGGATAACCTCGTTCCTTTCCCAGCCCAGCCTCCAACCAGCCTTGTCTCCGGGAAACCCAGGTTCCTGTTAGCAGAGAAGGGTGTTTAGACCTGTCACCGGGCGTGCTCATGGCCCCCGGGACAGCACGACACCGGCCCTCTCAGCGGACAGAGCTAGGGGACACGGATGTGCGCATGCGCACATTTACACCTGCATTTCTTTGTAGGACCATCCGTGAAATCCGTGTCTTCACCCCAGTACCTCCAGTGCCAGTCCGGCCTCAGTTCTCACCGTCGGTTCCCCGTTTCCTAGCTGCCCCTCCCGCGTTAGGCAGGGGAAACCCAGCCCCATTGCCCTAATGCGCTCTCCGCTGCAGCCGATGCCTTCACCCGCCAGGCCGCTGCCTGCGCCACTACAATCCCCTCGTGGCTTGGGCCCTGGCTGGGACTGGGTGCCACCTCCTCCCCCGGCCCCCCACCTCAGCTGGGGCACAGTTCGCTCACCTCGCAGCCCTCCTACCCGCTGCTCCAGGAGTCGGCAAGCTGCACTCCAGCTGCCCGGCCCCCCAGGCCGGTGCCCCCAGCAGCACCGAACTCCCGGCCAAGCGCCGGCCTGGGGACCTCCCTCCCGCCTCCCCAGCCGTGACAACACAGAGAGAGTTAACGGCGCCGTGAGTGGCCACAGGGGCTCTGTCCTGCAACACACTTGTGTTTGTGAAGACTCATCTGCCAGGGTAATGACAACTTATTCTGGGCAGGGATCTTTCAGTTAGAGGTCTCCCAGGCTTCCTTCAAATCACAGGGCATGGGGAATAAAGCAAACGATTGGGTGGCATAGAGAGCCTGGGATTGTGTCCCCTCAAAATCCCTGTGTTGAGGCCCTAACCTTTAGTATCTCTGAATGTGACAGTATTTGAGGACAGGGCCTTTAAAGAGGCGGCAAAGGCAGAACGAGGCTGTTGGGGTGGGTGTAACTCAGTGTGGCTGGCATCTGGTGAGCAGAGGTTAGGACCCAGGGCGAAGGCAGCCCTCGCAGCCAGGGAGAGAGGCTTTTGCAGTGACCTTGGGCAACTCACTCTACGTCTCTGAGGCTCCGAGACGTTACGTGTGCGCGAAGTTTAGATTCATCTGGCTCTCATATCTGCTGCCTCCAGGGTCTACCCCATGTACCACGTGACCACTTTTATAACAGTTATCCCAGGAAAATAAGCTAGTCGCTGTCATTAGAGCAAAGGAACCAAGAGGTCACAGTGTCCTCATTAGCCACCTGATTCACTAAATTGAGCTGCTCAGTGACTTTATGGCATCGTGGAAGAATTTAGCAACCATTGTATTAGAATTAACGTATTTCTTAAGTTTTAGTTCTAAAATCCTGATATTTTCACAGTCATTATCTCCCCAGTCTTTTGTCCGCTTTCAGCCGGTGACCCCCTGAGTCATTGTATAACGACGCACATTCCACGTGTTTAGCTCCCAGTTTTCCCACGACAGACATGTTAGCACAGTCAAATTGGGGTGCTGTTTCGGCAGCCTGGGGGTGATTGCGTATTTCGGGTGCTAGTTAGCGCTCATTCCAATCCCCTTGTTCTGTAAAGGAAGTAGATACGAAGCAGGAACCATCTGGTAATGCATTCTGTATCTCTTAATTACAATGTTTTGAGTGGCACCTAAATAAATTTCATTTACAAGCACATGACTGCTTGTCAAAACTCTGTTGATAATTTTATTATTGTAATATACTTTCTTTCTTAATTATTTAGTTCCAGTAAAGTCAGGAATATTAATTTTTATGGAAATTACCTGCACAAACAAAGCTAAACTGCAAATCTGTTTTTATTTATGTCTATATGTTTAGAAATGCGTTTTAACATATCTACCCCCAAACTCGTCACGATGGATTCGTACGGGTCATTCAGAATGTCTGCTCATCTTGATGTTTGAAATAAAAATTAGAACGGGCATTTCCTAGTGATTTGGAAGTTTTCCAGAATGTCTCCGGAGGTGGGACCTTGCACCTCTGCTCCATCGTTAAGAACCCCTTCTGGAGTCGGCTTGCCCCCTGGACCCAGGCCGCCGGGCCACGTATGCCTTAGGCTTCCACTCCAGCGTCCTCGAGTCACGGGCCAGCTGTCAGTGCAGACTCCTGTGCAGCATTTTGAGCTCATGCGATTGTTCGTGGCGGGCGAGGAGGCAGCACTGGACGTGGCTCGTGTGATGGATGCGGCGCTTCCGTTTAGGGTGTCAGTGGTTTGGATCTAGCGTCACCATTGACCATTGCTGTTCATTCGCTCTGTTTGATCATAAACAAATGGAGCTCCGTGGTTGGAGGCGGGCCTTTGGGAAATATTCGCCCGCGCCACAGATGAAATGCCGCAGAATTCACGCACTGCTCTGCTGGTGAGAGCCTGGGGGCCATTGTGGCAGCTGCCCGTCTCCCACCGGGGGCATCTGGGAGCAAGGAAACGCAGAGTGACTCCTGGCTCTGTCACTCGCCAGAGAAGATTCTTGCCCCCTTGGCGATAGCTTTTGGCTACAGAAGCCTAATGTGGTGGGTTCATGTGTGTGCAAAGTAGAGATTTGGGGTTCCACCAGAAAACAAAGCTGTAAACACATGTGCGTGCGCGCGCGCGCGCACACACACACACACACACACACACACACACACACACACGGGGTCCTGGCACTCCAGCAGGCACGCCTAGGAAAAGTCGTAGAGCCTGCAATGGCTTCCCCTCTCTGCCCTTTACCCCCGTGTGGTTCTGGGCGCCCCTGTGTCTTGAGGCCGACGAAGGAAGCAAAGGAGCCGAAGACGGAGAAATGAGCCAGCAGACAACGGCAGGAAGCGAGGAGGTGTGAGACGGATGCCGGCGCTGCCGCTGCAGCTCGGACCTGGCCCATCGCCTGGCAACGCGGGAGCCGAGCCGTTGTCCCCAGGATGCTGGAGCAAAGACACCTGCCACCCCCTGGCTGTTGTCCTCTGTCCAGCACAGGCGGCTTCAAGGTCGGTGCCCCGCACTCACTCATCTGGGGCCGTCGGAGGCACACAGAGTGAGTTTACAGGAGACCGCACTGGCCTGCGCCTGGGTGCCGGGAGCTGCCGGGGCCCTGGGACCACTTCCCGTCCCGGCGGCTCCTTGTCGCCCACTGTGCTGGCAGGTGGAGGGCCCAGGGACCGCCGGCCTGAGACGCAAAGCCACTCGGAGCTGCTGCCTCTGCAGCTGAGACTCACCCAGCACCTCAGAGATTAAAGGCAAATTCCTATTTTAAAAATAAAACCACGCTGTGTTTTGCACCTTTTGACACTTATTAACTTAGGTCATTAAAAAAGAGGCTAATTAAAAATGAAGTAAAACAAAAGAGTCGTTTGTGTAGTGTGAAGCTCGCTCTTCCTGCACCCCCAGCCCTGGGGACGGGC
Organism: Pteropus vampyrus; assembly: GCF_000151845.1. Lineage (NCBI taxonomy): Eukaryota > Metazoa > Chordata > Mammalia > Chiroptera > Pteropodidae > Pteropus > Pteropus vampyrus. Next base: position 948,724 of record NW_011888969.1, on the reverse strand, counting down.
ACCCCCGCTCCGCTCCCAGCGCGCCCGCCCGGCCCCGCTCTGCTGAGGCCGTGGGCTGCCTCATTATGCACCTCATAAAGGACAGAAATCATTGTCCTCAAAATTAGGCGAAGCGGGAATTTACATTCCCTGGGAATTAGGGTTTCCTCGTTGTCCGTGGAGACTTTCGCCAGCTGCAGTGAACATCAGCGAAGTTCGATGAACGCTCAGGACTTCGTTGAGACGTTTCTGAGCAAACTCCGTTCCGCGAGGCGGCATCTTATGGTCTGGATGCGGGTGGCTCGGTCCTGAGGGGCCCGTCCCCTCCGTGCAGGCAGGCGCGGACCCCGTGCCTCCTGCCCAGCCGTGGCACTGTGGTATTTCCTGGAGATGGGGGAGATGGCCTTTTGGGGGACTCTTGGACATCCTGAAAGCCTCCACATTTGCTGTCCCTTCAGTAACTGCGTTGCTGGTGGTTTCTATTGTCATCTGTCCCCAAGTCTCTCCCGGGCTTTGCAGGTGTGTCCCCAGCCTGCTCAGGGCTGGGGCCCTCCGCATGTCCCCAGCCCTGAGCAGACTTCTTCGCCCCGACCCTCGGTGGCAGAGCTGGCATCGTTTCGGCGAGCACTGCCTGGGTTTGGGAGGGCTCCAGCGTCTGGCAGGCCCCCCACTCCCCATTTGGAGGTATGTCTGATAGCCGTCCAGGGCTCTGCAGCAGCCACCTACTGGCCCGGGGAGGGGAGCCCCGCTTGGCACTTTTCTGGTTGCTCCCTGGATCCAGCAGGCGGGGAAGGGCAGCGGGCAATGACTGAGTGAGACTCTTAGGAAAATACAATATTCAGATGATGCGTGAAGCTGTTCGAAGCGTGTGTCGTTACATTAAAAATAAACCAGCGGCAGCGTCACCGTGCCAGGGAGTGACTCTGCAGGGGGGTGGGAGACAAGGCAGGACCTGGACGCAGCCGGCGCCGGAGCTGCCCTCTGTCCCAGCGCCCAGGGCTCTGGGCTCCCAGGCACAGAGGGGCAGGACAGAGCAGCCAACCCGTTCCCCGCTCGCTGGCCTCGCACCCCGAGATCACAGCGCGCTTTGGACGAAGGAGTTACTGTTGGCTACAGACAAAGCAACTGTTGCTGGTGACTTTTATTTTGAGCCGAAATCTGGCCGCCACCACAATATCCTGCAGGAAGCAACCACTTCCAACAAGTCATTTTTGGGTTCAGGAATATAATTAACACATCAGGTCGGGCTCCGTCCCGCCAGGGGCGTGTTTACAACATTCCGGCTTCCCGAGCAGTTCAGGCCCATGCAGGGGCCCGGCGTCCGTGGCTTCTTAGCTAAGGCAGGCCGTTGAACGGCGGCGCTCTGTACCTGCTTGGGAACAGTCACGACGGTGGGAAATAACAGTATTCTTGAGGACACCTTTGGGGACAGGGGCTGCCAGGGAGCCAGAATTGAAAGACGACTCCCACCGCCCTTCCTCCACGGATCCCTCTGCAGACACACAGGCCACGTTCTGTTTTCTCTGCCTGTGTGTTTTCTCTCGAGCCATGAACGCGCTATAATGAGATCCTCTTCGCGGAGACTCCATTATGCCGTGGTACCTTAAGCTGCTGAGATGACACCACCTCTTACAGGTGGCCGAGAGAGCGCGGCAAACCCCTGAAGTCTCAAGTCACAGCAATCATCTTCAGCTCCCAAAGTGTCCTGGAAGGAGAACGCCATCGGATTTGTCTTAGGCTGTTTGGCCAAACTGGGGCACAGATGGGATAATGACTTTTACAAACAGCATTTTGATGAGGGGAGGGGAGAAGGAATCATATGTAAAATGCACAAAGGCTGCATAAACACACTGATGCCTGCAGCTGGAACAAACTAAAAAGATGTTTAATAATTTAGAACCAAGCAGGCAGGGCGTGTGCAGCTGTTGTGTGCAAGAGACCATGAAAGTCCTCCATTTGACAGCTGGCCCCATCTTTCCCCAGTTGCTACGTGGAGGAGAGAATGCAGATCTGGGATTAGCCAATCCCTGTTACCCCGGCCCATCTGCCACCAAGACCCCCAGCTCTGCCTCCCCTCGCAGAGAGGCAGAGGCGCACACGGAAAGAAGGCCAGCCTTCCCAAGCATATGCACGCGTCGCTATTACCCGTCAGGGCCCGCTCCCAGGATCTGTTGACACGCCGCCAGTACATGGCTGCTGTCGTTTTTGCTGGAGGGCACACTTTGCATTTCACACATTTGCAGAAATACAAAATGCTGTTGGATGCAAACAATTCAGGGCCTAATTGGCTGAATTACTTCAATGTTACCTTGTGTCCCCCACCTGATTTGCATGGCTCAGCTGGGAGGGCTGGGGAAGGGGAGTCGGGGATTTGGAGGGCAGGTGAAGCCGTGTTTGCCCAGGAAAGCGGGATCCTTAGCGAAGTCCCAGCTGAGCGCAGCCTGTGCCAAGCAGATAGATGAGCGCGGGAGGGGCCGGGCGGGCCGCATTCTTCCACAGGAAGCCTGGAGGATGGGGCTCTGTCAAGGAACAAAAATATTTCAGGGCCCAGAAGAGGCAGGCTGCGAGGGAGGAGAGGGGGCCGTGTCCTTTTTGTGAGATGTCCGGGGTTGTGCCACCGTGCCGTCCCCCAGGTAGGCACGGCACGAGGCAGCCAGCCGGGCCTGCCAGAGCCGGGGCCAGCAGCCTCGTGCCGCCCGCACAAAGACGAGCCCACAAAGCCGGCCCGCCCGGCCCCGCTGCACCTCCCCTCACCGGCCCTGCGATGTGGAATCTGCTCGCTTCGATTGAAAAACAGTTTTTTTCCTCGGAATTTGTTTGGTTTATTTAAAAATTGAAAACCCTGCTAATCCCAATTCTACCTTAATATCGGAGTGACGAAAACCACAGAGGAGCTAATGATCGTTATTACAGAATAATTCTGCAATTGCATCCGATTATTATTAATGAGGCAGATTAGCATTTTTTTTTTGTATTTAAAAGAACTTGGGGAGCTTGGGAAGGATGCAAAAATGATGAAACCGAAACAGATTCTTTTCTTCCCAAAGACCAGCATTCTACAGTGAATAATAGTGTTTGCATTCTTTTCAATAAATTATCTGGCGTCGTGGGGTTCTCCCATCCGAGCCCGTTCAGAGAAATATGTGCATTGATCACCAAATGTTTGTTTTCGGAGGGCGTCTCATAGAATGGAGTGAAGGGATTTTAATCTATTTTTTAAGTCCTTTCTGTTCACTTAGTGAGAATGTTTCAGACAAACTCTCACGTGCCTTCTCGGCTGCGGCCGCCCAGGGACAGGGCCCACTGCCTGTTCCTGGCGACGACCTTGCCTGCTGGCTCCGTGGGACGTCTCCGGCACACCCCCACGTGGTACCCGCCAGATAGGTCTTTGAGCAGCTGGTGGGAGTTCTCAGCTGCTGACTTGTGTGCCATTAGCCAGAAGTCTAGACAAACCCCATGAATTTGTCACCTGCAAAGACCCGGTAATGACCCAGCTCTGAACGCCTTTGTCAGGCTTTACGGAGGAATTCTGTCTTCACAGCTTATAGGTTCGTATCTTCTGGAAGCAAATGGCCCCAAGCAGAACAGACCTGCAGCCTCCAGGACAAGCCCATGCCATCTAGAGGGCACGCGAGCCCGTAAAGAAAGGTCTGCTTCCTCGGGGCAGGTGTGCCGGAGTCCATTTCAGACCATGGATGTACAGGACACCCCAGGGCCAGGCTCTCCTCTGTGCGTCTAAAGGACACCGGGCATGCTGAGTCACGTGCTGCGTACCTGGAATGCGGGAGTGGCAGATGGGGGCGGGGGGGACACTCGGAGTGTGTCAGAGAGATGCATCCTCTCCCGTATCTGTACCAAAAGTGCCTGGAGCAGCGAAGAATACACCCAGCACTTACTGGTAGGGGGCAGAGGGCAATTAGAAGGCTCGCCAGCATCACGGGCTGGCAGACAAGCTCTCAGGGCTGGGGTCCTGGACCAGCTGGAATGAGCAGCCCGGAAGGACCCCGAAGGCTGGCACCAGGCTCGGGCACACCACGACTCAGGCAGCCTTCCTTCCGATAGCTACGATTTGAATTTCGCCCTCATTCTGATCTCCGCCTCCGCCTCACCCCTGGCCGCGTCCACCTAGAACTAAGTCTTACGGTCTTTGTCACCAGTGAGCCGTGCTCCGGCCTCGGCACCTCCTCGCCGGGGCGAGGGCGGCGTGTCCACTGCTCACCGGATCCTGGCTGCTCTGCCTAATTCTTCTGCTGTCTTGGGGAGCATTGCTTTCAGTAGCACGCAGGAACGCTGTCACCGGTGGGGGACATTCTGCTGCAGCTGCGAGGCCCCCCCGGGCCGTCCCTAAGTCTGTGTGGAGGCAGGGGTGGGGTCTCGGGGGTCTTTTCATTCAGGGTTCAGACGAGCGTCCTGACTGCTGATCAGGCTATGAGGTTTACTTCCGCTGCCTCAGCGGCCTTTCTCTGAATTTACAATTAAGTCCCAGAAGCCACACCGAGACAAAATCGAGGGGTCTGGAGCGAAGGGTGGGATGTGTCCCTAACTCGTCCGCTCACTTTTGCTACTGCTACGCTCCCAGAAGGGCATGGGAAGGGGCATTCACGTTCAAGCAGAGGGGCTTCCGATGGGGTCCAGGCTGCAGCTGCCACCACGGGGACCGCTCGCTCCTGCCTGAGCTCCCCACACCCCGGACCAGAGCGCCCCTCCAGGAAGAACCCCGCCTGGCCCTTTTTATTAAAAAAGTAAACAGCACATAAATAAGTTCCAACAAGAAGTTCGAGAGACCAGAAGGAGAAGGAGAACAAGTGACTTGTATTTGTCATACGAGTAGCAAAATTAACGCGAAGTCTGAAGCCGGGGCAGGAAATCCAGCCCGTGGTTTTACAGGCGGATGCTCCTCTCTTGTTCACCTGCTCCAGAACCGTTTATTTAGCAGCTAGCACGTGCCCGATGTATGTACACATGTGGTCGAATGCATACAGTGGTGCTTATTGCGTGCACAGAGGTCTTTCGCTTTTTTCAATTAGTGTGTGTCATGTTTAGGTGCAGATGGGCACATTTCCCTAAACCTGTCACTTTCGTGTGTGACCAAAGCCATGTTGAAAACATCCAGGGCTGGATGGAGCATCTGGGGTCATCGCAACACATTTCGCTTTCTTTAAAAAAAAGTCCCAAATGTTTTACTCCTAACGGTGACCTTTCAGTTGACCCGTCTCACGACTTGGAACACTGGGGTCTGGCTTCCTAACGCGTCTCTCTCCCACGTGCCAGGAGCATCTTGGGAAGGCCGAGCTGCGGGCCGCCCACCCCTCGCTGTAGGGACAGAGGCGGGTCCTGCCGTGGGGCGGCCCCGGGGAGGCCTGGGATCCTCCTGGAGGTGGGTGAGGCCCGCCTTGCAGCCCCAGGGGTCGGCGCGGTTTCCACGGTGCCACCCCTTCCAACTGGGGCCGTCGCCGGGGTTGCTCCGGCCGGGCGACATCGTGGACACCGAGGACAAGTGCAGTGTGGGAGCGGGCGCGACTCCAGACCCTTTCTCGTTTGCAGGTGGGGTGACCATGCAGTTCTGCCCCCTTCCCGGGCCTGGCGAGGGTCCCACGGAGCCCCTCTTTGCAGCGTCTGTGTCTGTGCTGCTCGATCCTGGGAGGGGACAGCTTACACACGGTGGCATGGAGGGGACAGCTTACACGAGGTGGGGCCATGGGGGAGCAGCCTGGCGGGGCGGGGGAGAGGCCTGCAGCACAGGTGCCGTGACCGCGCCTCCCCGCACCCCTCCAGCCCCCCGCCCCCCACTCCCGCGCCTCCTGCGCCCGGGTCAAGCTTCTGTCCTCCCGCTTCCCATTATTGCCGCGGCGTCTGAGCGACAGCCAGGCTGGCTCAGGCGTGGGCTCCGCCCTCGGGGAGCGTGCTCTGCGCGTGTTACTGGGGCGGCCATCTGTCTCTCTGACCGGGCATTCAGGGGGGCTGGGGGGGCCTCTCACGGCTGAGGCCACGCCCCCGGGGCGCCCGCTCGCCCTCCCTGCAGCTGCTGGCCGGTGCTGTCCTCCTCCGCTCCCACCTGCCCCTCTCCGCGTGGTGACAAGGAGCCGGGGCCGCAGCGTGGGGGTGGGCTCCGGGTCCCATGGGCCCTCTTGGAAGAATGAGTGAGGCGGAGGCAGAGGACGGCGGGTCGGGTCCAGGGGGCCGGGGAGGCAGCGGGCCTGGGGTGAAGCGGGGCCGGGGCTGGGCAGCGCAGCAGCGGGGACACAGGCCTCGTGGAGAAGGGGCCGGAGCTCAGGGGGCCAGGACGCCGTGACCGGGCCGCACGGGGCCTCGTTTACCGTGTGTCCGCCTGGAGGGCCCCCCAGCCAGGCCGCGCGCTCGCCCCGCGGGCTTGGGCGCAGCGAGGCGACGCCAGCTGTGCGCGTGCAGTTTCGGGGACCCGCTGTAGGTCTAATCAAAACGCGACAGTGACCCCGGCTTCCTCCGGCACCGCGGCCGCAGCTGGGCCAAAGGCTTGCTGCCCTGTCGGCGGGACTGAGGGAGCCCGCGACGAGGGGCGGACGCTGCGGTTCGTTCAGGCCACTTTCTCTCCGTCTGGGCTCACGTCAGAACCAGGACCTGCAAACGGTGGCAGCGAACTCCCGAGCGCGGGCGATGGCGCTCCTTCGTCTCAGCAGGGCCGGGGCTTTCTGAGGCCACCTGCCGCAGGCGCCAGGGAAGGGGACCTCCAGAGGCCGTGCCCATAGGCAGGGAGGGGAACACACGTCCTTTCTGTCCCAGCGTCCCTGTCCGCCCGCCGGAGCTCCACCAATGTCCCCGCACGTCCCTTCCTGGAAACACTTCCTAAAACCAGGACGTGGGTATTTAGTAAGGACAGCGCTGGCCTTCCCCGCAGAATGCTGGCTTCACGACCTTCCCACGTGAGGAAAAAGCCTGTGGAACAGGACGCTTCCGTCAAGCTCATATTCCTCGCTCCGACTTTAATTGTTTATTGATGCTAATTATTTTCTCAACAATAAGAGTCCCCTCCGGTCTTCACGAATCCACATAAAGCGCACAGAGAGAAGCCAGCCAGAGAGAGAAGCAGTTCACGGTTTGGTTATCCAAGTGAGTTGAGTGATCGATTTTTTTCCTATAGGTAGGAGATTAAAAAGAGGGGGAAGTAAAGAGGGGACACGGACCTCTAAACTCTCACGTGGTTCTTCCTCCCGTACAATGTTTACGTATAAACGAAATAACACGATGGCGAGTCTCCGTGTATTCATGGACTCTATGTAAATATGTTTTATATGCATGTGCAGAAATATATATAAAGAGTGAAAGAACGAGCCAGTGCTAGGGGTGTATTAAAAAAAAAATTCCCAATGCTTCCTGCATGTCATATACAACAGCTACATTTTTTCCCAGGATTTGGAGAGGGGAAGAAAGCGAGAGAGAAAATGAAATCCAGATTTCTAATTCCTAACAGGAGAAATGTGATCCTTTTCAACATTTAAGTAATATTTCCTGCAAAACCGACGAGGCCATCTGCAAAGCCGCTTGCAGACACATTCTGGAGTGGCCGGGGCGCGGGAAGGCAGGCCGGCAGAGGCTTCGGGAAGCTGGCACTCTGCTTTGGCAGAGGGCTTCATCTCCTGCCTGCTTCATAATGGGTTTAATTTACCTCCGTTTTACAGGCTGGGAGGGGGCCTGCGAGAGCCAGCCGCCAAACCAGGACAGCTGTGAACGGGCAGGCACGTTAGCCCCACCATCAAGAACGCCACTCCGTGAGAGGAGCCTCGGGACCGGCGTTTCATCTTTAAGGGGCTCCAGAGTGACACCCTGCAGGGAGAGGTCCCCGAAACCACAGCTCCAAGGGCAAGCTGTTTGGCTGGGCAACATGGACGCTGAAGCTTTCTGGCTATTTAAGCCCTTTATAAAATTGTGTTTTATAGCTGATCTCCAGGGTCACCTTATGAATTCGCGTTAGTAAAATGTTACGGCTCTGGTATAATAATCACTTTGTAAAAGGTCCTATTTTCCCCCAATCTCATCGTGTCTAAATAGTCAGAAAATATGCATCTCTCCTCTAGGAATTTCTGTTTAGTTTTGATTATTTTTTAGAGTATTAATCTACATATCGTACATCCAATTCTAATTTTAATACCAGCATTGATTAATTGCTTTCCTAGAGAGTTAAATTTTCATGTGGGTATAAAATGGCTCTAAGTGAATGTTATATATTCTACGGATCATACCGATGCATACTTTTTTTTTTTTTCCTCTCCTAAGGTCTCGTGTAAAGTTTTGCCAGACCCGATGTGCTGCACCCACCGGTCAGCAGCTGGCTGTGACTTATTTTTTAATGAACAGCAGGGTGTTATTTGGACTGCGCATTTAAATTTTTAAAATAGAACCTTAGACATAGTGCTGTTGAAAATATTCTCCCAAGTGGACACGGCAACAAAAAAAGTCTTTGATTCCTATATTGAGCTCCTTATTTGAAAATGGTAGTATACCTAACATTACTTTTACGTAAAATGCTTTTCTTCGGTTCGGCGCAGCTCTTTGTTCCTGGGGCGCCCAACTTCCCTTGTTTATGTCTATTTCCATTTACTTCTCGCCCCTCCTTCGGCCTCTTCTCTGAATTTCGGTTATGTTTCCTCCTTCACTGGCACCGTTCATGTAGGAGCGAGTCACTAAGTTGAATATCAGTGCAGCTCTGGAGTAATTTATTCCACGACCGTGAATACACACTTCTCTGCGACAGAATCTTGCCTTCGTCCCCGCCACTGGTTTTGTCAGCCGCCGCTATCACACTGACGAGGGTCCGTGGTGTGTTTTAACTTCTGCCCAGAGCACAGCTTTAATAGCTGAGAAGTGTGAAAATCAGAAGGCTGGGGCTGATAGGGACCAAGTGCAAATTTGCTGGCGGGCTCGCCACACAGACTGTCATCTGACACTTGCCGGCAACGACAGCCGTGACGCTTCGGCACTCAGACGAGTGCCCTCTGCCATCTTCCAAGTGGATGCCCCGACTTCAGATGCGGAGGAGAACAGCCTTCTCCGCCTGGTCCCCCAGCTCCAGCTGCGGTCGGAGGGGGTCTGCGGGTGACTGCCTCTCGGACGCTGACCCGGCGGGCGCCGGTGGGGGAAGCCCTGTGACAGCCCCGGGAGGACACCGCCCACCTCTCCATCTGCGTTTTCCGAACCCATTGGCGCATGCGCCTCTTCTTTGCGACCGCCCGCTGCTGTCGCCCTGTGGGCCGGTGTCGGTCCACGGTTCTCAGTAAGAAGACCCGAACCCGGGGAGGGTCCGAACATTCACTGGTCAGTCACCTGCCATCGACTCTGGTAATAACCATGAGCACACACGGTTGCTCTCGGTGTAGATGGTAAATGGTCTTTGTTGTGACAGGCTCATCACAGTTATGATCATGGAAATCCGGCCGACGGTGGCTTACCTGGACCCGAGAGGCGGAGGCTGCGCCACATGCTGTCACGAGCCTGTCCCCAGCCTGCGCCCCTTCCTCAGCTGTGCTTTGGGGCTGCAGGACCCCCTGGTTTCTCCCTTCAGAATAAGATTCGAAACATCCTCCTTCAGAGTCGGGTGAAAGATATGCCAGAAATGATAATAAGAACGGCTTCTTTTAGACCCAGAACCGTGAAGCCTGGAAGTCACTTTTTGTTTGTTTCATTGCTGGACGAACGCGGCCTTGACCTGAGGGGCGTCGAGGTGATGCCCGTCGGCAGATTTTCCCTTCACTGGCAGGACACTGCTCGGAAGCTGATCTGAAGGGCCTGGCCTAAGGGACCCCTAACCAGTATTCGCCCACCGGGGCGGGGGGCCTGACGCACAGAGCAAGCTGTTACCGGTGTTGCCACCCGTGTCCCTGATCTGTTTTCACATGTAAAGGGCCATCTTCGGAAAACTATCCCGCAGAAGTGAAACTCACAGGGAATTTTTAAAGAACGTATGCGAACAGCTTAGAAGGCTTCTTCTCATTTGCTTTTTTAAAGTGTCTTATTTTGGGGTCACTGTCAGAAAAATAAAACAGCAATCTGGCTTCGGTTTCTCAGTCATCATTCAGTTTGTCCTTGGGGAGAGTCCAACATAACATTTGGTTAGAGCTTTGGTAGGTGGGTCCGTTTTTACCTCCCAAATGGGGGTGAGGGGTCTTCCGAGCCGGGGGGTGGGCGCAATTGGTTGGCGTCCTGGGCGTCAGTGAGTAAGCCAAGCCCATCACAGCACATGTCAAGCAAGGTCAACCAACAGTTTTAAGTCAGGTGCAGAGTAAACAAATGTAAATGTTAAATACGGTGATTTACGGCTGACTTTCATTAAGTTCTTCCTTAGGAGGCGAGCATTTTATGGAACACTAGGGACCCTTACAATGGGTCAGATGTAGTTCTTAAACAAGACATATTACAGCCGCTTTCTCACACATCCAGCGCCACGATGCAGAGCCCAACAGAAAAGTCTACTTCACTTGGAAAGTGTCGCCTAATTACGTGGGTGGCGCTTCCCCAACAGGGAGGGGTCAGGGGAGGGGTCGCGCAGGTGCCAGGCTGGACAGCGACCGCGGGGCCCCCGCGCGCGCCGATCTGCATTCTCGACGCCGACGTGATGGAAACGAATCCACCGATTCCATCTTTATTGGAAACGTCCCTCGTTCGCTTTCAGAAGCTGTGGTCTCCTGAGCAGAGTGACCCCGAATCTCCGCGACACCGAGCGAGGAACTCAGCCTGCGGACCCGCTGCCAGAAATCCAGAAAACACTCCCTTCGGCGGGGCAAGAGCCTGCGGGGTTCGCCTCGGCCCTCGCCCCGAGTCGGCCCTGGCGCCTGCCAGGCGACGGCAGCTCGATGGCTCAGGCCGGACGCGCGGATGACACGTTTCTGAAATTTTCTGCTTCCCTGGTCCAAGCGAGACGGGAATGGCCGAGCGCGGCCCCTCCCTTCCCCGCCGTGGACCCGCAGCCAGGTCCGGCCCCGCGCTGGCCCTGGCCTCTCCGTCCTCTGATGGCCGCAAGAGCTGCTGGACGCTGAGCGTTCTCACTCCGCCCTTGGGGGGTCCTCCCCACTACCCTCCCTCCCTCTCTTTGACAAGAAAATTCCTACAGACGGACGGTGGAAGGGGGTGGGGTGGGGTTATCGTTGGGGTGATGGGAAAGTTCTAGAAACAGAGCAGTGACGGTCACAGAGCACCGTGAAGGAAATGCACGCCATGGACTATACACTGAAAATGGTTAAATAGCAAGTTTTATGTTATATAGATTTTTGCCAAATTAAAAAAAAAAAAAACATGGAAAGTTCTGCCCAGGACGAGCTCCGAGGTCCCGGCTCGGAGGACTTGATCTTGTGGATCTGCCCCGAGGCCGCCAGAGCCCGCCCTGCCAGCGGCAGCCCCTCCCGGAGTGATGACGGCCCCTCCGCTCCAGTCCCAGCGCCAGCCCGGCCCCTCGGGAGTCAGCAGTGAGGCTCTGCACGGTGCCCACCGCCAGATGGGGTGGGTCCCACAGAGGCCCATGAGCCCCGCCTAGGGGGAGCCCGGGGCCTGCCCTATGAGCTGGCCTGGCAGGGTGGGCGGGCCCTGGGCTGCCAGGGTTCTTGTGCATGACAGTGCCAGGGGACACCATCCTCAAGGAGAATGTCGCAGGACCACGTCCCGGTCCTGACTAGTGACACGCTGCTTCTGTGAGGACGGGCTCCGCGAGCACGTGTGTCGTACTATGTTTACTCAGGGTTTTATCTCATTATTCCTTTAGCGGGTACACTAATGAGAGCTAAGGCAGCCCTGGGTTTATCTGGGGTCCCAGCGAAATGTTCGTTTGCAGCGTGATGAGTAATACGCTGAGAGAACGAGACCCCAAATCTCCACGCTCCGGTCACACTAGGTTTCGTTCACTCCCTTTTTTTCTGGCCGTGTGGCTTCCTTCCAGCTCGCCCTGCTGCAAGCTCGTTAAGGCCTCCACCTGGGGTTCCTGGCTGAACCGGTCCCAGGTAGGCTTATCCTGGCAGATTGCACAATCCTAAGAAATGCAAATTTTCGCTTCTATTTCCCATCATGGAGTAAAGTAGGGGGCAAAAAAAAAGGAGGTTACAGTATATTTAAATAAGGAAACCTGGACTTAGCTAGTAACGAAGCAGACGCAGGGAACCTGGCGAGAGGCTTGGTCTCCCTAATTAAAATGACTAATAGGGACCGAAACGAGTTACAATTTAGCGATACCTATTTTTTTTTTAATAGTTTGCCTTCAGGATTCCTGGTCCAAAAGCTTGTTTTAGGGATTGTTTTTGGTCCCACAAGTCAGCTAACCTCTCAAAAGAGATTAAAATCTTTGGGTTTGGTAAAGTTTGCATAAATATTTCACACAGATCCATCTTTAATTAGGTTATAACGTTATAAAGTGCCACGCAGCGTTCTCTTTGCACAAATTAGACCTGAGCCCCACAAACAAATTAATTTGCGTCTCAAGGTTTTGACGGGGCCTCTTGGCTCCACTGGCTTCCTCACAGGGCTCCTGACCCTCTGGATTTCAAAGGCCTGCGGGTAAAAAGCAATTATAAAAGCATGACTCCCCCAGATCAGCTTTCGCCTCTGCCTCGTCTGTGTTTTATTGATGGGAGATTGAAGGAAGATTCAAATCAGCCATCCTTCAATTTCTCACCAGCAGCAAAATGCAGAAATCATTAGCTTTTCCTGTGTAAAAGACTTTGTCCTGCCTTATTATTCAAAACTGCTTGCTTGTACGACTCAAAAGAGGGCATGTTGAATATTTATTTCTAATTTTCAGCACTGGTAAATATTATATCGCTTTGTTCCCAATGTTCTTTTTTTATTTTGCAAATTTTATAGCAATTAATTAATGCGGCGCCGTTATTAGCAGTATCTCCCCAGTTCTCACTGCCTGCGTTTAAGATGATATCGCTCGTAAGGATGTCGTTGGCGAGATTTCACAGCCAGAGTGTGTTTGGATTACAAGATCAGTTCTAGATGAATGGGAACCTGTTCTCAGCGGAGAAATCTTTTATTGCTTCTGGAATACCGCGTGGCAAAGCGCCCCTTGTACCGTCACAGCTAATTTTATTTAATTATCTCCCGCTCCCTGCAAACAAAAGGAAAGCAACTTGGTGTAAGAGTAGTCAGTCGTCTGGTTTCAGACAAAGAGTGAGAAGGGCTTGGAGGCTGGCAGACGGGGCGGAGGGCTGACGGCGTCCGTGGCAGCGGGGCCCACCCGGAGGGGTGCAGAGCGAGGAAAACAATCTTCATTGTTTGGCAATGTGTTTCTGTGTATTCGCGAGGCTAATTGTAAATGCTGCTATTCCGATTTTCTTGGTGATGTAATTTTCTATCTCATAGTGACCTGAATTCTAGTGATCACTAAAAAAATAATGAATGTGTTGTTGTGAGTGGGATACATATAATGTACATTTGGCCCATGAATTCGATCCCTCTATACTTGAGGCAAAATATATCTTTAAAAAAATATTTTTAAAAAGACTTTTCAAGGGTCTTCATTGTCCTTTGTTAATTCAGAGGGAAAAGGATAAACGCAGAAAGCTTGTGTTGAAGACTTCCGAGGGGACAGGTCCAGAGCGACTTTTGGGGCATCTGGAGGTGCTGGGTGCGAGGCTTGTTGGTGACAAAAAGGCCCCTTCCCGGGGTTTGGTGACGGAGAACCGTCAGGAGCCGAGATGGCAGCCGCAGTCCCCCGGAGGCACGAGGAAGGCGTTTGAGCAGGGGAGACCTCATGTCTGTACCGAAAGAGCGAAAGGAGAGAGGACAGGGAGGAGCAGACAAGGGACGAGGGACAAGGCGGGCGGCGAATGGGGAAAGCGACGGAGAGGTCTGGGGCGGTGAGAGGAGAGGGGGCTCCAGGGACTTCACGTTCCCCGAGCGATGCGGCCGGGCCCTCCGTGTGTCACGGCCTTCCTCTCTGGCATCTAGGCAGCTGACAGTGACCGGATGGGCCTTCCGGTCGTGCCTCTCCCGTCCTGGGCCGAGCGCGTGAGCCGAGCCGTGAAGTCACAGCAGCCCTGTGAGGCAGAGACAGCGCTTACAGCCTCTGCCTGCAGGCCCCCAGCTGGCGGGGTCCGCATCCTGCAGTCACAGGTGCCTCTGGAAGGCACATGACCCACGCCCCAGGTAGGGGCTGCCCCAGGCAGGGGCTGCCCCCGGTGCATACCCCCGAGACGCAATGCGGGCTGTGGCGGGCAGCAGGCAGGCGCCGGAAGGTTGCACGTGCTGTGCTCAAGGACATCTGGCTACTCGTTCCTGGGTGACAGGAGCAGGGCCCAGGCCTGAAGGGTGCGGACGGGGCAGGGGGAACCTGGCGGCCCCTCTGTAATGACCTATGAGGCCCTGCAGCTGTCCTCTGCTTCCCCAGGGAGGGGAAGATGAAGGGGCTTTGGTGGGCGGGGGGGTTCCCCGGAGGACTTTGAAGGGGAGGGGACAGCCTGCATGCTTTTACCCCAGTCTCCAGGGCTTGATCTGGGCCATTCCGTCAAGCTACGATTTTAAATAGCCGGCGCTTTATTTTTGGAATCCCAGAGTGTGAGCTGGGCTTAATGAACCTAAAGCTATAATGTTTTACTTCTCCTTTGATGAAAATTTGTATTTCATATTTTAAAAATTGCACTCATTCTGCCGGTTGGTGTTATCAGCCAAGCATGACCCATCCCTGGAACGTTCACAAACTGTACTCTTTCTTGGTCAGGACGTCTTTGTAACAGTCTCGCCATATGCTGGAAAGTCAGAGCGAGGCTGGCTTCACGTCCAGGTGGCGCTCCCGCGAGTGACTTAGAGGGTCAGGTCACCCTGGAGCCCCTGGCACACCCAGGATCTTTTCTGCTCCTTGCAACCCGCGTGCTCAGCACGTCCACTGCAGAAGGAGGCGCCATTCATCGGAGACGAGGACTCTCCACGTCTCAGTGACGCAGGGAAAGGAGCAGCTTCCTCTCCATCTCAAAGCCATTTCTTTTAAAAGACTGAAGTTTAGACACGGCCATTTTAAGGAGGAAATAGGCGGTTCTCACCGAAACAAGATAAACTTACACTGTGTCTTTTATCCAAATAGACTTTTGATTTTACAAAAAAGGAGACAGATTACAGGACTCTGTATAACATCTGTGCCCTGCGAGGCTCCCTCTCATGTCACCATTTAAGCAGTCCCTAGGTAGTTGACCCCCGCAGGCTTTTCCCGAACCAGCGTGTTTTTGTTCTTATAAATACCTCTCTGAGGAGCAGCACTTTAGTTACATCTGCCTGGGTGTGTACACCATTATTCGCTTGGGGTAAATTGCCAGAAGTAAAATTGCTTTTTATTTTTCTTGCCAAAATATCTTTCAGAACAATCGTAACAATTTAAACTGCCAATGACGTGCACGAGAATGTTCTTTCCCTGCACCATTATCCTTACCAGGAAGTACCTGTCTGTCTGTCCATCCATCCATCGATCGATCCCTCCACCCACCCACCCACCCACCCATCCATTCTTCTAACTACTGTGAATATTTTCTAGTCTAATAGTTGACGGTGGTGGGTGTTTCACTGTGATAAAATTTGCATCTTTGAATGTTTTGAGTTTCTTAGAAATTTGTGGTCCATCTCGATGAATCCCCTGTTCTTTTGCGCATTTTCTCCCCTGAGGATTGTATTTTTGGGTATTAATCTGTAAAAGCTCTTCTTTTATTCTTTAGCATCCGATTTTTTCCGACTTATCATTAGCGTTTTAATTTTTCTATATTATGTTTTGACCTCAACCAAGCAACGTTTTTATGTAGTTAAATGTACAAATATTTTTCTCCATAGCTTTGCTTTGGGTGTCGTCCTCAGGCTTCCTTCGTTCTCATATGGTACAGACATTTTATCATGTATTTTCTTCTATTCTGTGATATCATGATACATTTAAATCCCTTTGGAATCTATCTGAGGCCTGAACCTCATTTATTTTTTTCCCCTGAATGAATAGTCATTTCCTTCGATGCCACTTACTTCCTCTTGGCTTGAAATGTCGCTATCATATCTTGGGTCTGTTTCAAGATGTTCTGTTCTGTTTTATGTATCTGTCTTTTTCTGTACCAGTAAAACATGGCGTTTTAATGTGCACTGATGTTTGCCTAGGCAAGTCCCTCTCCGTCCCCTTTTCACTCCAATACAATTTTTTTTTTTCAAATAAATTTTATGATTGTTTTAGCATTTAAAAAATATTCCTGCTGGGAATTTTATTGGAATTGCCTTAAATTTGTAGGAGGAAAGGGTTGACTTCTTTAGTATTCTGGGTCTTTCAGATAAGGATTTATTTTACAGATTTCTTGTTTTTTATTTATGTGGTTAACAGCACCTATGGACATTTCTTTCCAGCCTATGGTATGGAAAACATTTACCACACTTTTATTTTCTACTTTTATCTACCCACCTCTCTGTTTTTGTTAAAATAATTGAAAAATTTCATGCGGATAAATATTTCTATTATTGTTATTGTATTACTTTACATTGTTTTTCCACTTTAAGAATTTGTTGACATTTGCAATTGGTTTTATTATCATGTTAAAACTATAGACATTAACTCTTGAATTTTTGTGGCTTTCTTTCTTTCATTTTTTTATACTATGAATTTGCTTTTCCTGAACTAATGATGTTGATATTTTGATTTATTTTTCAGCTTGCTAAAGTTCATCTTTGAGTGATTTTCCTTTAGAATAGGTACAAGCGGTACAATTTATAAATCATATGAAAGATGTTTTGGATGTCAATATAATTTCCCTCAAAACTTTGTAGATGATGTGCTGTTGTTTCTAGCTTTCGTTTCTTTGAGGGTAAGATCGATTTATATTAGAAGTTATAGCAGTGTAAGAAATTTTCTTTTTCCCCTGCCTTGATGCCAGGACTATTTAAAATTTTCACAATTGGATGTCTACGTGGATCACATTGCTATGTTGATTCCTACTTTGGTGCTAGGGAGTTCGTTATCTGTAAAAACTTACATTTAAGGGGAAGAAAAGGTTCTACAGCAAAAAAAAAAAAAAAAAATCCTTTCGCTGATAGATTTCCTGCGCGAGGTTCCTACGGGGTTCCCGACACACAGATGCTGGGTTTTCTGAACTTTCTCCATACGTGCCAACGTTCCTTTCGCCACATTCCTCTCTATCATTTAGCTTTGAAATCTGGGGAGATAAGAACAATGAGTACATCACAGACTGTTTTCTGGATTTTCCAGTGTGCTGTCTGCTAGTTCATTTACTGAAAACCACACGCGCGCACACACACACACACACACACACACACACACACGCACACACGCACACACACAGACACACACGCACACACATACGCACACACACAGACGCACACACATGCACACACGCACACACACGCACACACTGCTGCCTTTCTTTTCACAGCCACGTCTCAGAGATATTGTGGGTTTGGTTCCAGACCAGGATAATAAAGCAAATGTCACAATAAAGATAGCCACACAAATTTTGGGGTTTTCTAGTGCATGAAAAAGTTTATGTTTACACTATGCTATAGTCCATTAAGTGTGTAATAACATTAAAAACAAACTCACACACACAACGTACACACCTTAGTTAAAAAGTACTTTATTGCTAAGAAACGCTGACGGGCGTCTGAGCGGGGCTCGCTCTTCGTGCTGGTGAAGGCTCTGCCTCCGTGCTGGTGGCTGCTGACTGACCGGGGTGGTTGCTGAAGGCCGGGGTGGCTGTGGCAGTTTCTTAGGGGGTTTGATGCATCGACTGACTCTTCATTTGAATACTTAGGGTTGTTAATTGGCCTAATTTCAGTAATGTTGTGTCTCAGGAAACAGGGAGGCCTGAGGAGGGGGGGTACTCTGGGGGGGCAGCCTGTCAGTGGAGCAGTCAGAACATACACATTTATGAAGGCTCATGGCCCCTCAAAACAGTTACGATAATGACATCAAAGATCCCTGATCATAGATGACCACGACAGATAAGCTGGCTTTTCTTTGGTGAGTTGAAATGAATGTCTGAGTGTGAAATGCTCTAAAATTTTATTTTTGGTGCATTAACTTATTTTCTAAATCTGACTATTAAGTCTGGCTTAAATCGCCTCCATAATATTAACGGGTGACTAGTTATTTTTTGATCACCACCCCCCACAGTCCGAAAAAAGCAGGGAGGAGCCCCTTGTTCATGCTGGTCAGCCTTCCATCCTCACCCCGCCTGTCCTTCTGGGGTCAGGCCACCGTTGAAGTTGGGGCCTGCCCAGGCCCTGGGCCGTTGTCCCAGTGGGTAGGGCAGCTCCCTCTGTGGAAGTCTTTCTGACATGCAGAGCCTTTCCCCTCCTCCTTTCTCTGTCTAAAAACGTCTGCTTAAGTCCGTCGGTTCTCGTGGTGCTGGTGATTCACACGGACGGACGGGCAGGCGGGTGCCTGCTGCCGAGCCTGCGCGCATGACCTTCTAGGCCGGAGCCGGGCTCCGGGTCAACTCCGCTTCCGCCTAAGCTCTCAGGTCGCTTCGCCGGGGTTAAGAGTGGTGATGACTGTGTGAATCTCCACGCCAGCGTCTTTATCAGCGTAAGAGATTCAACCGTTGGCCAGATAAGATGACATTTTTATAGCGGGGACATTCTGACACATTTACAAAGTCTCGGTGCTTTCAAATCCTCTGAAATTTGTTTTTCCTTCCATGTCTGCTCAAGCAGGAGAGACACCAGCAGAAAGAAATCTTATCAGACTGCAAGTTAGTTACTTTCAGTTCCAATAATTGTAGATTTCAGAGTATCAATTTCTGGCGCTCTAAAGCCTGTCCACCTTCTTGCTTCTACAAATTGATTAAGCTTTTTATGTGATATCACAGGAGCCTCTGGAGAGTTCTAACCCATATTTCAACCTTTGAAGAAATTCATACCCACGAGATATTTCTGCTGGACAATCTTCAAGGTCATTAATATAATGCTTGGAAATTTTCAGCTGAAAGTGGATTTAATCAGAAGCTTTCTCTATGTGCCTCCTCATAGCATGATTCAAAAAGTGTTTTGCCTTTTAAGTTCCTTAGAAAGTCAGCCTTTATTATATGTTCTCCGCACCTTTAAATGCAGGCAGCCAAGGGTATTTTATGACAAAGTATGATCCAATTGATAGCATAAAATAATAACATAAACTAACCCAAGAGGGTATAAATTATAAATGGTGGCAGAAAAAAGTTGAAGATACACTTTTAAAGTTTTTTTATATGGTTCTATTCGCAAATATATCCCAGAAAT
>NW_011888969.1:920267-927584 GCF_000151845.1 Pteropus vampyrus | reverse complement strand
GCCTCTGGCGCTAAGGAGGTGTTCGTGAGGTCCCTGCACGCTGGCGGTGCCACACGCCCGTGTGCCTGGTACTTCCTTTCTCCCGTCCCTGCTTGACCCCTTCTCTGTGCTATGTCGAGTCCTGTTTCATTGACTCTGCTTTTGCCCTGCCAAGGAAGAGCCCAGCCCTCAGCCACAGACACCTGAGGCTTTCCGACATGGATTCTGGGGTTCCCTCTTTGTACCTCTTCCTCCTGTCTGACACCCCCCTACCCCACAGATTTGGGCCGTATTAGCTGCTCTGGGTTCTGATGTGTACCCCCGAAACTCGTTGAGATTGCTACGCTGTGCACCGTGGTTGGCAACGTCCCCTGGCAGGAAACCAGGGGAATTTGGGGGCTCATTTCACGAGTGTCCCTCCTCTCAGGGACCCTGGCCTGGTGCGGTCAGTTGTCCTATGCCTGGAGATAATCGCCTCATATATTTTGCCCAGCATCACGATCGTTTACGGCTGCAGGACTAATTTGGTACCAGTTATTCCGATATGATTGGCAGCAAATGGGCAAACAGAGCTATAGATAAATCATGAAAGACAACTATGGTTATGGGACAGAGTGTAATTATTGAAGATACTGGCAATGTGTACAAAATGATTTAACAAAATTCAGAGGTTGGGTAAAGAAAAATAGAAAACGGTTATATACTCTAATATCCTGACTTTTCTGGAAATAGAGTTCTATAGATATTATATAAAATTAAGCTTTCAGGCTTTAAATATATTATTAAAATTATACATGCATAAATTTTATTCAGTGGGAGGCATAAAGGAAGGGAAAGCGAAAGTTATGAAAGTAAGCTCAATTCATACTTTTTTATAAGGTGAACTCAGTAGACACTATATGAAATGGATAAATCTGGAAATGAGAGTTTAACTGCATTATTTTGTTATGGCGATAACTTACAGAAGAAGCAAACACACTGAAGCTATCAAAAGTGGCTACCTCTGTGGGGTGGAGAGGAGAGATTTATTTTAATTTTCATTTTTTTCTAGATTTGAAGTTTCACCGATGTAATATTTATTTATTTCCTTTATTTATTTTACTGCACTAGTATGTATTTACTCTCTTCTTCATTAATTTTGCTCTATACAGCATTATAGGTGCATGTATATTTTTTAAATGTTTATTTAAAATATAAGAATATCTGTTTTTTATTAAAAATGTAAAATTATTAAATGAAATTCTAGCTGTGTTCACTTCCCAGCATAAGAGAGACACATTCTGTTGATTCAAACTTCCAATTTGAAGACGAGGTCACCACACACCTCCCAATGCACGTCCCTGTAATTCAGATTCACACACTCGAGTACCTGGGGAAACCCCATAAATCTACTAAGCACCCAAACATTTTTACCGTGGGACGTCAAACATTTAGATTTTGAGAAATAGAAAAAAATACTAACGGAATTCATCACTTTTCGACTGGAATTCTGAAGACACAGACCGTGTGAATATCTGACTTCTAGCTGTTTCTTTTTCTCACACATCACCGGATTCCTTGCTCTTCCTGGAGCCTCTGAAATAATAATAAAAGAGGAATGAAGACTCAATTAAAAACGTCTTTTACTGTGTGTCTGTCCTTGGCAGGGACACACGGAGCTCTGTGTTTAAACCGAAACTTTGAAAAGGCCGTTCAGAGTTAGTGGCTAAATTCAACGTGGCGCACAGTTTATCGTCCGGCAATGCGCTGAGCGACTTCGTACTTATGTTGGCCTCGGCCGTTTATGGTTTGAATCTTGGGTTGGAAGCACAGGTTGTCGGTGAGATAAAATAGACCCTTTCTGGGCTTTAGTAGGAGGTTTCTTAGGGTTTACTGTTCTTTTCACCTTGACATTTATGCTAAAATTTAGAGTGTGTGATCTTTCTTACCCTAGCTCCTTTCCTTCCTTCCTTCCTTCCTTCCTTCCTTCCTTCCTTCCTTCCTTCCTTCCTTCCTTCCTTCCTTCCTTCCTTCCTTCCTTCCTTCCTTCCTTCCTTCCTTTTTTTTTTACTAAATGGGGAAAACAATAAAATCCTTGCAATATTGTGAAGAGGAGAAAGAAAAGGCAGTTTCAGAGCTGCTTTCTCATAGCTCATTGCGGGAGAAGTGCAGTTTTTGGCAACAGCAAAGTCCTTTTGGGACAGATAAGAGTAACGCTGGAGAACCCGAATCCATGATGCTGATAATGAAAAGAACAGTTCTGTACACATTTCAGATTGAGCCCGTGTCTCCATTTGCCTTTATTCTAATAAAGAAGATGTGTAAATATTCTGTTGCTTTTTCTGGGAAAAAGAAATCATACTCATAGACGGTCACAGGTCCTTCCCTCATTTTGTTATCTGAAGAGCAGGCTTCATTTGGCCTCCGGTGTCTGTCACCGTGCCATTACCTGAGCCTAATGAGTGCCTGGGGCTCGGATAGTGGACTCTGGATTATTTGTACGTTCATTACCAAACGTAGCGGCCCTAAGACAAAGTGGCACAAACTCCTTTAGAAGAAGTTGTAGCATTATTTTGCAGAAGAGTCGACCTGAAAATAGATTTTGGGGTGTTTTTTTTTTTAAAAAAAAAAGGATCTCATGACAAACAGAAACATCCATGGCCAAATCATCTTTATAGATACCCACCTCTCCTATATTCAGGCTGGGCCTGAATTAAACCTTCGATGCTCAATTTCGAAGAGCTAGGGATATACGATTTCAAATCAGAACGATACTAAACCATAAAACAGAAAACTGACACGTATGCCAAAACAAATGCGAGCTCCTTTGCAGGTTTTCTAATTGAGAATTCTTGAGTAAATGCATTACAGGGGTCTGCCTCTGTCTCTCTGTCTGTCCGTCCGTCTCCCTCTGCATATATTTTCTGAGTTTCGGATAAGCCAGTACCCATCGTGGGTTAATGTCAGTAAGCCGAAGGCAGAGACGGTAAGGTGAGATGAGACATTTTCCAGAGACGACAGTATCTGGAAGCGCTGATAAGCCTGCGAATGGGGAAGAAACCCACAGTTAGTGTCCCGGCAGAGGCCTTCCCGCCTCGCTGTTCTCTCCCTGTGGACAGGGGTCTCTATCTCCAGAGGATCAGGAAATGGAATATAATCTATGGCGGGGTGCTCAGAAGGGAGCATGCAGAATGTCCACTTCAAGGTACAGATAGATAAAGACAGACATTTGTAAATAAGAATCAGAGCTGAACAGGAAACGCTCAAGGGTTAGGCACAAAAGTATGCTTTTAATTAGAGAAATGCATCCCCAAGATAATTTTTTTTTTCAAGCCTTTAATAAATCTATCTTTTTTCATTCTGTCTTCTAGTTTTAGAACTGCTTTCTTTCTATGTGATACTAGAAAAGTAATACGCGGACCTGGTTTCAAAGGTCCTGAAGCCCCTCGAATTAAGATTAAACATTCAAATACAGACTTGTGTCTTGATCTCTCCAGTCCCACTCTACACATTTAATCACTGCTCATCATTTCGTTTCTTGGGTTAACTCTCAGAAATTTTATTCTTTTTGACCTTTTTTTTTTTTTTTTTTTTTGGGGAAAACACAAAAGCATGTGATCAAAGCACAATATTGTTCGAGACTCGAATTTTTATCTAATATCATAACCTGGCCTCATCGCCTTTCAGTTTACACCACGTCCTCTCTTTTTTGATGGCTACACAGGAGAGAGGACATTTACCATCATGCATTCAGCATCCGGGCCTTTTGCAGATTTTCACTGCCCGGAACGTCCATGTATACATGTCTTTGTGAACTGGATCTCTATAATAAATTCCATGAAGTGGAACGGATGGGTTAATTTCATTTGAAAATAATAATCCCATTCTATAATCCCACCCTTATAATCCTATCAGCGCAGCCCATTTGAAAGTGCTTAGTTCTCACCCCTCTGGCCTCCATAGAGATAATCGTTTCCTAAATGCTGTTTCGATTTGCATTTCTTTAATTATAAGTGAAGAATGTGCTCAGATTTTATTGGCCGCGGTTATTTATTTACTTTTCTATTTGTTGCCTACCTTAATTTTTCAATGGATTCCCTTCTTTTTTTTTCCTGATAATTTGTATAGCACATTACCGCACACGGTACGAAATTCTTTCTTAATTGAATATCTTTTCCTCAGATTGTCTTTTCTTTGATTTATGATACAACGTTTTAAAATGTATACTATTAAATATGTGGTTAAATGGATTAAATATGTCCTTTTTGGCTTCTGGATTGTGTGTTTTGCTAAGAAACCCTTGCTCACTTCAAGATAATATTAAAAATGAAAATGCTCTCAATTTTTTTCTTCTAATAGTTTTATACTTTCATTTTTACATTTAAATCTCTGATTTATCTGGAAATAATTTTGGTGAAAAAAAGAGAGGTAGGAATTTCAAATGTCTGATCTTTGATCTTTTCCTTATGGATTTGAAATGCCACCTTCATCCCATTTAAAATTCCCAGCTGTAGTGTATTTATACTTGGCCTTTTAAAATCTCTCCTCCTAATTTCACAGCCTATTTCTCAGTCAGTTCCAAATTGCTTTAATTTTTGCAGGTTTCGAATACCTATTAGTATCTGCTAAACTTAGTTTGTGTTAATTTTTTTTTTTGTCATTGAGAATTTCTCTGGTTTTTCCTGTAAGTTGGTCTTTTTAAACGAACATTAGGATAATTCATCATTTTTGTCTCAAAAATCCCATTGGTATCTTGCTTGGGATCTCAATACATTTATAGATTAAATCGGAGAGAACTGATATCTTTATAATATTGAATCTTTCTAGCCAAGTACAAAATGTATATTCAGATTTATTCAGGACTAATTTTACATCTCTCAGTTAAAGTTTTCTTTCACTATTGTTAACTTCTTGTCAACATTAAAGAGTATGATTTTCTCCTCTCTTCTGATTTCTTATCCGATTACTTGTCATATAAACGAAAGTTATTGATTTTACGCATTCATTTTTGTAGCCACTAAATTCTCATACTGCTAGTACTGGTTTTAACAGTTTCTTTCCTTGGCTCTTTCAGGTATATAATCATTATTTGCAAATAATAATGACTTTTTTTTTGTCTTTTATCTCTCTATTGATATTTTCAGAATGAGATGACATGACTCTCTTATTTTGCTTTAGGAACAGATAGGGGCATGAAAACCCTAAGTTTTCATGCTTAGACACATAATGCAACAGTGGCGGGTACACCATCTGGCCCAGGGACACCTCTCAGCCAGCGTGCACTGAGCAAATCGACACCAGCAGCCTAGCACCGATGGACGCCTGCAGCAACACATCTGTCCTGGGCACCTACTATGCACCCGGCCCTGTTCTGTGTGCCTGGACCCAGCAGAGGGAAGCCGGACTCTGCCCGCCGGCTGCGACGTGCCATTCATGAAACGGCGACTCCACGAGGAGGAGGCCGCAGTTGTTTCTATTCCAACGATGAAGGAACTGGACCCTCTGCTAAGCTTCTTTTAGGGTGTTGGACAGAAACCAGAAAAGACGCGTTCTTTATAAAGTCGATGGCCGGACGAGATGGCAGAGGAACAGCTTAAGTGTTAATTTTACGTTAGAATTTTCGGTTGTCTTCTTGGCCTTTGGTTCTTTATTTGTTATCAGTCTTATTTTTGAATCTTGAAAGGTTGTGGAATTTTATTGAATGTTGCATTATGTGTCTAGCGAGATGATTATACGGACACGGTTTTCCTTGTGTAATTTATTTGTGCGGTGAATAACATTAACAGCTTTGATAAAACTAAACCATTCTTATATTTCTGGGATAAATCTTACTTCGCCAAGACATATTTTTTGATACATTACAGTATTCATTGGTTAATACAGTACTTAGGATTTCGAGTCTGTGTTAATAAACAAGACAGTTCAATTTTCTTCTCCTCGAGTGTTGTCTGCTAATGTGTATTTCAAGGTTATTCTAAACTCGTGAATGAGTTGGAGAGCTTTCTTTCTATTTTCTAGAATAATTTACATAAGATACAAATTACCTGTTTTCAAGACATGATGAACTATAGAAAAGAAATAAAACTGTCTGACCCTTTGTCATTTATTTTGAGTGATGTGAGGAATATTTGTGGCTACTGTGTCTTTTCAATGGTTATTGATAAATTCTCTTATGACGTCTGGATAGAGAAATATTTCATAAAGAAGATATGAATACCCCTAACAATAAAAGAAAATCGATGAATACGGTGCATTAAAATTAGATAAATCCGTTTGACAAAAATACCTAGTTTATAAACAAATGTAAAAAATGAGCTGTAATTTGGTAGAAGATATTTACAACGGTTATGTGTCGAATCACGTCCCCTTCAAAAAAGATGTTTTGAAGCTTTAGACCCAAGTACCTCAGAATGTGGCTTTATTTATGCATAAGGTTGTTCCAGACATAATTAGTTAAGTTAAGCTGAGATCATCCTGGAGCGGGGTTGGCCTCTGATCCAGCATGACTCGTGCCCTTGTAGGAAAACTTTGAACTCAGACACAGACACACAGGGAAAAAGGCCACGTGGAAACAAGGCGGAGACGAGTGATTCTGCCACAAGCCACGGGAAAGCCAGGAGCCGCCAGGAGCTAGAAGAGGCAGGAAGGGACCTCCCCTAGAGGCAGGGACAAGAGCATGGTCCTGGAGGTGCTCTGATGGGGCACTGCCGGCCTCCAGAACCGTGAGAATAGTGTCTGTCGTCTTAAACCATCCGGCTTGTGTTGTTTCGTTAGGGCCCTGGGAAGCTGCCACAGCCACTGAGGCGATTTCCGAAGGCTCGCCGTTCGGAGTATTTGAAAGCCTGTGAAGGAATAAGAAAAAGTCGAACCACCCAAATGCAAAATAAGCAAAGTCCATAAACTGGGAAATTGCGGAAGAGGAAATAGCAGTTATTGATATCTTAGGAAAACAGCTCAACTGCCTTAATCACCAGGGGATACAAAGTAAAGCTGCGGTGAGGTATTTTTCCACCCGTTAAATGGAAAAACGCTGATAAGTGGGAGATCGGCGTTTGCGGACGCAACGGTGCGGACGCGAGTGTGTTAGTTCCCTATTTCTGCTGTACGAACTTACTATGGACTTAGTGGCTCACAACGACACAGATTCATACCGGGTAGTTATGGAGATCGAAAGTCTAGGTTGAAATCAAGGCACCCGCGGGGCTGCGAGCCTTCTGGAGGCTCCAGGGAGACTCTGCTTTCTCGCGTTTTCCAGCTTCCGGAAGCCACCCACATTCTTTGGCTGCTGGCACTTCCTCCACCTTCAAAGCCAGCGTGGCCACTCGAGTCTCTGTCACATTGCATCGCTTTGCCACTGAC
>NW_011888969.1:917264-919667 GCF_000151845.1 Pteropus vampyrus | reverse complement strand
AGGAAATAGCAGTTATTGATATCTTAGGAAAACAGCTCAACTGCCTTAATCACCAGGGGATACAAAGTAAAGCTGCGGTGAGGTATTTTTCCACCTGTTAAGTGGAAAAACGCTGGTAAGCGGGAGATCGGCGTTTGCGGACGCAAGTGTGTTAGTTCCCTATTTCTGCTGTACGAACTTACTATGGACTTAGTGGCTCACAACGACACAGATTCATACCGGGTAGTTACGGAGATCGAAAGTCTCGGTTGAAATCAAGGCACCCGCGGGGCTGCGAGCCTTCTGGAGGCTCCAGGGACACTCCGCTTTCTCGCGTTTTCCAGCTTCCGGAAGCCACCCACATTCTTTGGCTGCTGGCACCTTCCTCCACCTTCAAAGCCAGCGTGGCCACTCGAGTCTCTGTCACATTGCATCGCTTTGCCACTGACTGTCCCCCCTCCCTCTTCCATGTTCACAGGACTTTGGGACGACATGGCCCACCTGGCTACTTCAGGATCATTTCCTTATTTTAAAGTCAGCTGGTGAGCAAGTTTAATTCTCCTTAGCCATGTAAAATGAATAGTCACAGGTTTTGGGGCCCGGGACTTGGACACCTGTGGGAAGCCATTATTCTGCCTGGCCTGGAGAGTCAGTTCCTGCAGCCACTCTAGAGAGAAATTTGGTAAGATCTGGGAAGCCGAAGGCACCCAGCCCTCCACCCCTCACCCCCAGCTCCACCCTGCTGCTTCCGGGCATCTTTCTAAAGGAACTCTCATCACACATCCAAGGAGACATCTACAAGGCAGTTCTTTGCAGTGCCTTCTATGTGAGAAACAGGACCGAGGTGCTGGCATCAACAGAGGAACGAACGGGCAAACGAGGAACTACCACGCACTGGTTACACACTAACGACCCGGAGTCACATGCTTTGGCACAGACGAATCACACACGTCATCAAGTTAAAAAAAAAAAATCAGATGATTTTTTAAAAAAAAATCACAAATCTTAACCTTTATGCAAGTTTTTGAAAGATTCATCCAGACTGCACATCACTTATGGGAAAAGAAATATGTAGTAAGAGCAGAAAAAAGCTCACACGAGAATTATGACTCCTACTTCAAAGTGGTAGCTGTGCTCGGGGTGGCCGCAGCCGGAGCTGCAATAACTTATTTAAAAAATGTTCCAATACAAATGTATCAAATGTGTTTAAGATGGTTAAATGTGATAATCCACATTAAACTAGGGAGGTGAATACATGGACATCTTTGATATTTTCTGTTTTCTTTGGTGCTTAAAATATTTCATAATTAAAAAATAACAAAACTTTTCAAAGTCATATATAGCTCGAAAAAATAAATTAATCTGCAAATAATACATGATCGTCATAGACATTTGAAAAATACAGACAATTTGATCAAGAAAACACACGCACACATATAAACAGACAGCTTTGTTGTCTGTTATTTGTAACAGGGGTTTACACTGCACACGGCAAGCGCATTTTAAACTTACTATTATATTATAAACATAATTACATTAATGTTTTATGTAATTACGTTGAGAATGGCTATCTAGTGTTCCGTTTAACAGAAATAACGAAAGTCTCCCCAGCTGTGGGCTGTAAGTTCTCTCTCACTTTTCACTATTGTGAATGATGCCAGCACCAACATCCATGTGTAACCTGCCCACGGTTTTGAACTTTCCCCAGGCAAGATGTCCAGAGGTTGGATTATTAGATTCAAAGTCACGAGTATTTCAGAGTCCCTCTTACACGTCACCTCGCTGCTGTCCAGAAAGGTTTTCTTCAAACCGAGACGGCTCCTCACGACTTTTCTTCCTGTCGTTAGTCTTCTGCCCCTGAATCTTGACCGCTGTCTGACTCGTCACAGAATGGTCACTATGCTTGCTACCAGTTTACTGCCAGGCGCGTTTCAATGCCACAGTTTAAAGTTTCCTCACACACGAGTGGAAAGTATCGTGGCCCAGTATTAACTAGCATACCTCATGAGCTTAACCTTCCTTTGTCCACTAACGCTAGAGACTGGTCAGGTCACACAACTCGGGGTAGCCGGCGGGCAGCGACGGGCTGGAGCTTAGAGTCTGTGCCGCCCGCTGCCTCGCTGCTTCCCTGCCCCGTCTAGAATGAGAAGCGGGCTCAGGACGTAGCCGTTTCCCTGGCGACCTGCCCGGACAGGCGAGACTTTTCGCCATGACAGCCAGGGTTTCTGACGTGTGTCGACTTGGCTTGTAGGGTGGGGGTCGGGTGTGGGGAGCAGGTCATGACAGGGGCCTGGTGCCACACGGCTGGACCGTTCCCAGACCCGAGGGCTGCCTCTGGGGTGGCCAAACTCCAAGTCTGCTCTGCCTTGCAGTCCAGCGCGTCTGGCCACAGAGAGCCAAGCAGAACCCAAGTCTGTTGTCCTC
>NW_011888969.1:913272-915234 GCF_000151845.1 Pteropus vampyrus | reverse complement strand
CCCTCAGCTCACAGAGCACGGGCGACACGTGCTTCTCCCGGCCCCTCAGCGAACGGCTGACCGAGATGCTGCCCGCCCGAACCCACAGCCGCAAGGCCAACGTGGCCATCTCCGCCCCGCACTCATGGGAGGTGAATGTGTCATGGCGACATCCCCAGTTTCTCACCCGCTCAGGATGTCGGGGGTCCCTGCGGGGGAGGGGCTGGGTGGGCATTGGGGGTCAGCTCTGCCTTTGGGTGCTGGCTGTCACCCAGGCGCTCTGGACCATTAGTGATGGTTTCACCTGCTTCTTCCCATAGTCGTCCCAGAAGGATCATCGAGTTTCTTCTGAGCCATCCCATAAAGACTGTGACTTGAAGGCTGAGAGTGAGATAAATTTAGGGGTAGGAAATGCTTTTAGAGGAGGAGCAGAGAACAGACGGCTTTCAGTGTCCATCATGGGAGGTGGCCGCTCTGGGACCGTGATGGCCGGGTCACTCCTCCACGTACCGCATGCGGGCTCTCGGCTCTCACAAGACACCCGGGTCTCCTCTTCTGTCTAGGAATGGGGCGGAAGCTTCAGGGTGTCATTTTCCCACTGGTCACCCTCCTTGCACCCCAGACTCGGGCACCTCCCCTGCCCCTCTGTGTGGGGCGCAGGGCCGTGATGGCTGGCGGCCAGGGGTGCCAGCTCCCTCCCCGTGTCTCGCTCACAAACCTTACACGTCCGATGCTGTTTCACTGGTTGACCTTTCCAGGACTTGAGCTGGTCCTGGGTTCTGGACCGAGCCGGATTCGACCCCCACTTTGAGTGTGTGCTCAGGGGGCTCCTGGTCCTGGTGTGGCTGTGGGAATTGTAGGCTCCCGTCCCCAGGAGGCCGGTGCTGAGGGTCCTTGTGGATTCCTGTTTGATCCTTCCAGCCCCGTACGGTTTCTTATCTTCACCACACAAACGAGGACACTGAGTCTCAGAGAAGGTGAGGACCCAGTTAGGATCCAGCTGGCCGCTCCCCCCGCCTGCAGAGTCAAGTCCGAAATACAGACCCAGGGCTGCCCCTGCTCGGCCCTCACCCCAGCTCTGTAGTCCTATGGAGCAGAGGCAGATTTCTCGAAGGCTGACGTGCCCAGCCCTCCACCTGCCGAGGACATGCACGGGGAAGGAGCTCTGCATGTCCTAGCTTCCACGTGCCCCCATGTGGACACCGTACAGCCCCTGCCACGTCCCCCCACGTGGACACCGTACGGCCCCTGCCCCGTCCCCCCACGTGGACACCGTACGGCCCCTGCCCCGTCCCCCCACGTGGACACCGTACGGCCCCTGCCATGTCCCCCCACATGGACACCGTATGGCCCCTGCCCCATCCTGTCCCCCTGGACAGAGCCTCTGCGTGGGTCCCACAGCCTGGGCTCTGTCAGGGGACAGCTCTCGCTCACTGCTCTGAGCGCCATGCCTGCGGCACCGTGACCACAGGTGCACATGGTGTCACGGCCACACCTGCCCTAACAGGGGCTGGTCCTAGGAGGCGGCGGCCTCCTGTCCAGTTCTCCTTTTTCTTTTCCTCAAAGGAGACCTGCCAGTGGCCAGGGTTTCGGGGTCACTGGCTGGGCTGGACGGAACACTGAGGGAACACTTGGCCTGACACAGAGACCGCGCCCTCGCCTGGTCACTGGCCCTCAGGGTTCCCGACTTGGCCGCGTTGAGTTCTGTGCCCAGGCAGCCCGTGTCGGCACGCGTGGGACTGAGCGGCTGAGAGCAGGTTCCAGAGAGCAGAGCGCGAGAGCTCAGGGGCGTCTGGCGGCCCACGTGGCCTCTGGAGCAGGGACCGCGACAGCACAGCTTCGAACGGCTCACGGGGACCGTCTCACAGTCCCGAGGGCCTGAAACCAGTTTCACCACAGTGCAGGTGTGGCAGGGCGGCGGCCCCCGGGGGCTCCGGGAGAGATTCCTCCCTTCCCTTCATCACCTTCCAGAAGCCACCGGCC
>NW_011888969.1:896527-908849 GCF_000151845.1 Pteropus vampyrus | reverse complement strand
TCGCCCGAGACGTGGCTCCTTCTGGCATAATTGGGCTATTTTAGCAGATTTTAATCATGATCAAAATAGGAATTCGTTGATTTACTTGGAGAGTCAATCGATGACACCTTTCGTCTTGGATACCGCATTTCGTGAGTCCAGCAATTAAACTCTTGGGAGAGTAGCATGGGTTCCTGGTAGAAAGTACCAGAAGGGTCGAATTGATTTTATCAAGCTCGTCCTGATATGAGTGTCACAGACAGCGTGACTCTGCGGGGGCCACCTGCTTTTGCTCACGCAAGTCATTTCTACGTCTGCTTTCCTTGCCCCCAACGGCGCCGCGTCTGTGCCTAAGCCCCGCTCGCTCCCGACTCAGCACGCCTACTGATGATCGTAATTCGATGCTTTAAAATAGTTAGCCAAGAGCATTTCACTCGCCCAGTTTTTTCTTCCTTTCTTCAAATTCTTCATCTAATTTCCTGGTCTGAACGACCTGTTTGCCCGTGGCCGTGGTCCTCCATGCTGGTCCGAAGTCCCCGATGCTGGGCGCTTCTTAGGCCAGTTTTGTCACGATTCTGCAGTGGGGCTCAGGCGGGGCATGTAAACCCTTTCCAGGTGATTCCATGACGATGTGACTGTGCAGCCTCTGCTCTCTGCCTCCCCGCAGATGTTCTAGCTCGTTAAAACTGGGCTAAATCCATCAATACTCAGAAATGCACCAAGAGTTTTGATTAGATCGATAGCTATGTGGAAAGGCAACAATTGTCGCTCGTAGTCACAACTTACTTGTGGCCCCAGAGAGTGACAGGGCTGGTTTCTCGACATCTCTGGGAATTTCATCATGCCTGGAGGGGACACGCAGAGCGCCCGCTGACCCTTGGGGAACCACACCAACGTACCCGAGAGCTTCATTTAGGACCTTTTTAAAGGCGGGACTCTGTGACCTCACCCCGTGTGAATGCTTTGGGACATTCCCAGAGCTCGAGTGGGATCCACCGGCAATGTTATATGGGTGCAGTTAGGGGCAGTTCACGAGCTGCGTCAGTCACCCCTGCGTCACCAGAGCTGTTACTGTCTGCAAAGACCGTGCCTTCAAGTGAAGCGGCAGACGCGGGGCTGGCTGAGCCCTCTGCCTTTCCTGGCTTCTCGTCCAACAGAGACGGCAGGAGGCAAAGTTCGCCCTAAGAAGAGCCCCCTGGAGCGGAGAAGAGGCAGTGCCGGGGTGGGGGCCTCACCCAGGTCCCCTCACCTGTGGGGGCACCAGGCAGGTAAAAGGAGGCAGGGCTGCACTTGTACTCCTTCCTTGGTCAGGTCCTCCTGCCCTCCGGCAGAGTCACGCTGTCTGTGACATGCAGCACGCATCAGGACAAGCTTGACAAAATCAATTCGACCCTTCTGGTACTTTCTACCACTAACTCCTTCCTTGGTCAGATCCTCCTGCCCACACATCGGTTTCCGCTTAAATCGCTCATCTGACTGTGTACCCCGGGATCCAATACCACACACCCCCCCTTTTGGCGATAGGTGTAGTATTTCAGCACTGCGGCGTCTTCCGTACCGGGAGATGAATGCAGGGGACACATGTTCAAGTCATTTTCCCTTCAAGCTTTGTAACCAGCCAGGTAGCCGTTTAAGCTGTCGTTTTTGTTTTAAAAGGAGTTTTGGGTTGCAGCTAATGGTGGACGGGACCTCTTTAAAGCTGTTAGCACCTACTCGTGTGGACCAGCCAGGATTTTTTCATTGCGTGTCCCTCTGGGAGGTATGAGACTGGACTTGGGTTTTCATCTGTGCCGGATCTTGGCCAGTCCTCAGAAAGCTGAAATGAAAAAGTTCAGACTTAGCAGCAGAAGATGGATCTTCCACAATTTTAGCAAAGATATAAGGTGGGAACAATTTTAAGAGCATTGTTTGTTTAGATAATCAACTCAGATCTTTAAACAATGGATAAGAAAAAGGGTATGTTTTCCCACTCAGCGGGCTAATTAATAAAAAATACGGAAAGGAGGCTGCTCCAGCCCACGGCCCAGGAGAATGTCCGTATAATAACAGGCTCTTTGAGGAGACAGGGGGCTACATCGGCGAGCGGGGGGCGGGGTCTCTCTGTGCCTGTGTGCAACGTGTCACCACGAGGAGGCTGAGATCCGTGCATCTGTGGCAAGAAATGCAAGTTAAGTTTGCAACCAGGGCTCAGAAGTGACGAGAAAAATTACTGGTAACTGCGGTGCGTGGCCCAAGTGCGGAGCTTAAGATTCAGGGACCCTGGTGACATGCTGCCGATGCTGGGCCCTCCGAGTGCCTCTGACAGTCCCCAGGGCTCTTCATTATTCATCTGCCACAGGGCCCTGTGAAGCTGCTGGACTGCCATCCTGGTCACCGGTCATAGACGGACGGGGGCCCAAGGTCAGAGCAGCCGAGCCACTCACGCCGGGTCCCCGATTTCCTGTTCTCTGATCCTTCCAGCTGCGACACTGCGACCTTCAGAGATGAGTCAGTTCAGTGCACGTGACTCAGTGGCAACTGGTCACAGATTCGATCATATATGGAATTGAAGTGAAGGGGGTAAAGGCTGGGACGGGACCATAGAAATGAACGAGCTGCTGACGCACGACGACACGGGCGAACCTCGAAATTGTGTGTTGCATGGAGGGAGCCGGAAGCAGAACAGATGGTGTCACTCGCTTACGAAAAGCCGACGCGCAGACAAGGCTGACCTGCGTCGCCGTAGGAAGAACGGCTCCTGGGGGTGCGGGCGTTGACCGGCAGGGGTCGGAGCTTTCCCGGGGTGCTGGAACGTTCTGTATCTTCGTCTGGGTCGTGGTTACACAGGCGTATACCTAGCAGAACATCCATTGCATGCTAACGTGCGACTTGCTCCCTTTCCTCTCTGTCGATTTCACGCCCCCTGCTGAGGAGGTGACTAAGTGTTGCTCTCAGGTCAAGCAGAGCAGAGGGGTCGCATAACCTAAACGGTCATTTCTCCCAGTTCTGCAAAATATCCTCATATGAGCGTTGAATTGGTGGAGAATTTTTTTTTCAAGTGTGCTTTAAGAAAACATAAAATAATGAGATTTCGAATGGTTAGTTTGGAGCGGCACATTCGGGAAGGATACGGTTGCATTTTTTAATGGAGTCAGTGAAGTTTCAAATCGAATGGATATTCACCGTAAATAAATCATTCTTCAATTCCTTCAATGAAATTAATTTCGCATTTCTATTATTGCCTGCAATTTGATAACTGCTAATGTTAGTCCAGCAAATATCATTTGGCTAATGAATACAATCATTAGTGTGGTTTTCGTTTTACAGTAGACCATTATTTTTCTCTTCTTTCATCTGAATGCGTATAAAGTCGCAGTAATTTGGTACCTTTCCCTATGGAATCCAACCATCACAATCGGCTTCTGACACCCAACTTGCCCGACCCAGATGTGGGCGCCCCCAGAGAGAGACATCTGGGAGAAGTTCTTCAGGAGCGAGGCTGTGTTCTTTCCCAGGCTGTTCCCCCGACAGAAAACTGGGAGTAATTGTCCACAACCCACTGTATCAGCATTTCTTACTAAGTGATTTTCAAGCGTCTGACAACCTCTGTGGCACCAGGGACCGGGGCTCCCTTGAGAATCTAACACCTGGCGATCTGAGGCGGAGCCGAGGCGGTGATGTTGGTGCTGGGAAGCGGCTCAGACACAGATGAAGCTTCACTGGCTCTCCTGCCACTCACCCCCTGCTGCGAAGCCCGGTTCCCAATGGGCCACGGACCGGTCCCAGCCCCGGGGGTTGGGGACCCCTGGCCTATAGGTCAGAATTGCCCTCATTGGAGATGAGCGAGAAGTTCAGCCGCGGGATGCGGAGGTGGCGTTTTGAGGGAACACCTATGGCCGTGGGAGTAATGCAGAAGCATAAACGGGAGCCAGGTGGCCCGGGGCCCTCTGGAAAAGCTTCTGTCATTCGGGGGACCCCCCTGGATCATACATCCTCTGAGTTTTCCAGTCACGGTCACGTGAGAAAAAAACACATAAACTAAACCTGAAATGCGGGGGTTGCTTTTTGCCACTAATTGCTGGACCTATTCATTAGGCTTCCTGGGCAGAAAATTGTCTCTGTTGCTGACGGCGCCCCGCAACGGCCCGAGGTCCCAGGAGAGGGACGAGGAGGGGGATGGGCTGGCTGAAACGCAGCACCAGGGCCAACGGTGACAAAAGGGCGAAGGTTTGTGACGTGGAGGGATGTGAGGCACTGGGGCTAGGACAGCGAAGTTCTCCGGAGTCAGGTTTAAATCTGTCCCCAACCTGGTGGCTTGAAGGGTCACAGGGGGCCTGTCCAGCGGCTGGGGGATGAGTGGGTGGCCGTCGGAGGCAGATCCAATAGGTACCTATGACGGTGTCTCTTATGGGCCTGCTTATCAAGGGGAAACTTCCAGAAGCGGAGGAGATGGCAGAGAAAGGCACAGTAAAGGGCCACGAGCCAGCAGGGCCGGTGTCTACCAGGACCGACTCTGCCCAAGGTCATGGGACGATTAAGTCCCCAGGAAGGTCCCACAACGTGGACACTCGAAGGTGCAGCTCTTGGGAAAGGGGAGGGTGATGGGGGAGGGTTCGCGGTCTGGGAGCCCGCAGGAGAGACGGGGGCGCCGGATCCGACCCACTTCCCAGGCGGCCAGCGCCGACCCCGCCCCGTTCACATGGCTGGGTTTTCTGGCCGCAGCTTGCGTGTCCATCCAACTATCCCGCAAAATCTGCAGGATCGAGTACGCCGTGATGGCTTCTCCTTATTGCCGAACTCCCACGGCAACGGCAGCAGAAATATTAAGGAAAAAGAAAAAAGAGGCTATCTTTGGATATTTAGCAGATGAAGAATGTTTTCAGTTTTAGCTTCCTACATTTCAAGAATCAAAGGGACTGGCTGACCGAGCTTCTCTGTGACGATCCACTCCTGGCAGCAAAGCAGAGGCCGTCGGGGAGGCTGCGGATGACATTTGCAGACCTCCTGGGCTTTGGTTTTGTTGAAAGGGACAAGTGACTTTGTCTCGTTTAACCCCCTCCGGCTTACAGCTTTGCAAGCGCCAAATCCTTTCTGCACTGACGCGTGGCCTCCAGACCTTGGTAATATTTTCGAGCAATGAAAAATCCTCACTCGGAACAGTTGGAGCTGCTGTTCATCGTGGAAAAAGGATATTCTGGGACCCGACACGATACGAACACCATTATTATCAAAGTAAATCCATTGTGAAATCTCCTTTTATGTATGATACTGCCGAATACATCACGCGACTTCACTTATTAAGAAGAAAATCAATGATACCAGAAATGATTAAATCATCCCGTACTCCTTACGCGCATACATCACCAAAAAACATTTAAATAATGGATAGTAAATGAAACAACATGTCAAATGCTGCTCGCTATTCTCAAGAATTCTATATGTGAGGACTTCAAGTGGGTGGGTATGTGTGCGTTTATTAAAAAATACAGTTCTTGGCCTTATAAACACAGAAGACTTTTGACTTTTTTCTTAACATTTAGTTTTTTAAATGCATTTTTAATGTTGAAATTCTTTTTACTTCTTTGAGCCTCTTGAGTAATAATAGTATTGCCCAGGCCACTGTCGCCCTCGGTGAGAGTGAGCTCGTGGTAGACCTGCCTTCCTGTTGGCACTGGGCTCTGTCTGAGCAGCAGGACACTTCAGCGGCCCTGGTGGCTCCAAACACGTCGGGGTAGACTCCTAACAGCCAAGTGTCCAGGGCAGAGAGCTAGGGCAGGAACTTTTGGACTCTGTTCGTCTGGATTCAGAATTCACGGCTCATGGGCTTTTTTGTTCTTCTAGATGTTTTGGGACATGAGGGGGGTCCCCTTCTCTGTCTCTCCCTCTCCCCATCCTTTCTCCTGTTAATCTGTGCCACGACTGCCACGAGCTGCCCGTTTGCTGGTCACGGTCCCGTAAGGCTCCAGCACAGACAGAGGATGCAAGACAACCTTGGACGGGGAGCACCCTAACGCTGCCCTACCCAACAGGCCTGCTGGCGCGACTCGCCGGCACCTACACCCCGCCACGTGACGGGGATACGACTTTTAAAAATATTTCAAATGTATTTTCATAACCTATAAATCCTGCTGTCCTTGGGCTCCTGGCTGATTGAAGCAGTGGGTTTCAGTGCTTTGGGGGAAGGGCCGGCACAGGCCAGCTAGGAAAACAAAGTCATTTTTCAGTTTGACTGGCAAATAGGATTTGTGAGTCCCTAGCAAGCAAAGGCGTTGAAAGGCGTGCGTTGCTGGGAGAGGAGGGTTAGTAAATTCCTGTCGTTGCCACGCAAGGGCTCGGCCTGCGGGATTAGACCAGAGCTTTACTGTAGGGCCGGGCGGAGTCGTCTCGGCCTGCGGGCACGGGAAGCCTCTATCACACAGGAACTAGCACCTCTCCTGGGTTGCAGGTGTGTGGCAGGGGAAGGCTGATCCACGTGGGCCAGGATGTGAGATGCCGTGTCCTGGGTGTCCCCTTCCGTGGGCATTCTGGAACATGGGGACAGTGGCCTGCTTTCCTGGCCATCTCCTGGGGAAGGCTTTAGGCCTCTCTAGAAGCCTGACAACTTGACCCAGAGCCTCATGTTTCCTGTTGGGGCAGGGCGGGGCGGCGTGACCAGGGGGGTGAACCAGAGGCAGGACCCCTGGGTTGTTTTTGCCGGTGTGGGGTGCACAGGGGACCCCAGAATTGCCAAGGCCTGAGTGGGTGCATGCCCTGGAGATGCAGTGAGAAGGCCGCTAGTCCAGAGGCCACCAGAGAGCCAAGGTCCTGGACTCCAGCAGACCCCAGGTCAAGGACAAGCCCAGCTACTCGCCCTACAGCTGGAACGGGAGACCAGGCCCCTGCTGAGGTCACACGGTGGCCCCATGCCCCGCATGCACACGCATGCACACAACACGCGGGGCTGACCCGACATGCGTGGGGACTAGCCGGCATCGTGGATCCCCGAGCACCGAGTGGTTCCCCGGAGGAAGAGGCCTGTGCGGGCGGCCCTACGCCCCGGCCTTCCGTGGAGAAGGAAAGGCTTGTGCCCCGTCTGGGCGGCAGTGAGGGTTGGACTCTGACAAGGGCCAGCAAGCCAGGAGGTGGCCCTCCCGCCGACGTCCGCATTAAACCTTGAAGTCTGCTCGGCGCGGTGACTCCAGCCCCTGAGGAGCGGCTGCTGCGGGATGTTCCAGGGCTCAGCGACACCTTCCCATCCGGAGCCAGAGCGGAGCCCCGCGGCGGGAGGCTGCGGATGCGGCGTCCCCTCAGCCGGCCTGGCAGCCCTGGTTTTGCAGAAGTCGTAACACTCCCCAAACGCAGACTGAGTCACGGCGGCAGGGGTCCCACGTGGCCCGCTGCCGCGCGACGCAGCCCCCTCTCTGCTGCAGTGCGGCTCGCGCTGCTCAGAAGCCGGGGAACCCTGAGGGGCGACGGCCACTCGAGGATCCGAGGTCCTTTCTTCCACTCTGGCTCATTTAGGATCAAGGGCTGACAACTGGGGGCTTTGATTTCACTTACTCAGCCGATGAAAGATCTCGATGTAAAAATACGCCTTTGCTTCGCCGAGTCTGATCCATACGTGGTGATGACCCGAGGTGACCGCCCTTGCCAGGGAGGGGAGTGTGGGGAGAAACCGCTGGCACGTGGACGGAGCGGTCCCCCACCCCGCCCCCGCCAGGGCGCCTGGGTCCCCTGCCCGGCGTCCCCTCCGAGCACCGACCCGTCTGCGTGAGTCGGCTTGAGTTTTCACTGGAAGAGAAGAAAGAGAAGTCTGCAGTTTGCATCTCCACGTGTCGCTGTAGTGTGCAGGGGTCCCAGAGGACAGAGGGGAGGTGACCATGTGCAGGACCAGTTTGCTCTGCCTTTCTGAGCGCTGGCCACCGGGCGTATGAGAAGGGGTAGCCTTGGCACAGACAGGTGGCCCTGCCGGGGAAGCAGGCGGCCACCTGTTTCGGGAGGCACGTGGGACATGCCCTGCGTCCTGCAGGAGAACCTGGAGGGAGGGGGAGGGAGACTCCGGAGACAGCGACTCTGGTCTCCTCTTTCCCCTCAGGCGGAAGGGTGGCCTGAGGAGCTCCTTCTGTACCCACGGACTTGGGCCACCCGGGAACAGTTGCTCATTTTAGGATTCTGTAAGAATTACATGGCAGAATTTGTCGTTTTGGGGAAAACTTAAAGAAGGAACAATTTTAATGGGCTTTGCAACAGCTATCGGAATGAGCGGGAACGCCACGGCGGGTGGCCGGGCGGAGCATCCCTTCAGTCTGAAGGAGAAGGAAGCACAGTCACTCGCCTGTCTGCATCGGCTCCCCAGGGCTGTTGTAACAAAGCGCCACACGCTGGTTGGCACAGACACGTGGACTTGATCTCCTCCAGTCCAGACGCCCGAGAGCAGGACACCAGCAGCCCGGGCTCCTGCAGGCTCAGAGGGCGGCCCTTCCGTGCCGCGCCCCGCGCTCGGTGGTGGCCGGCGGCGTTAGCCGTCCCTCGCCTTGTAGGCACATCGCTCCAATCTCCGCCTCTGTCCTCACACGACGGCCTTTGGATTCCGAGCCCACCCAATCCAGGTGACCTCGTCTTCACTAATTTCATCTGCGAAGACCTTATTTCCAGAGAGAGTCGCATTCTGAGATTCTGGGGGGATGTGAATTTTGGGGCTCAGCATTCCACACTGCTCACGTGCGTCGCTGCTCGGTTAGGGTTCAAATGGCCTGGAACCAGTGTCTATGCTTTTTCGTGGGCGTGGGCGCCGGGTCGTTGCTCAGAAGCCCGCATCTGACTTGAGCTCTCTGAAGGCGGCATGCTCGGGTTTCGGGGTGCGCGGGATCCACGGGATGACCCAGCGTCTCCAGCTCATCTGCGTCCGCTCTTGCTACACCTCCCTCTGGCTACAGAATCCCAGCCCTCTGGTCCCCACCAGTGACGTCCTGCCCATCTCGGCGTCCTGAGGCTCCCGCCCACGCGGCACCGAGACCAGCCGAGGTCCAGAGGGGCCCGCACGCCCCTCGGAGTCTCAGCTTCGGGTCTCCTCCGGAGCAGACCCAGGTCCTGGGCCAGCGAGGCCTTTTTCTTTTTGACCTATGACCCTCTTGGGCCTCTGCCCTCATGGGAAATTGAGCGACTGCGCTAAGCGGGGCCTCACACGGGATCGCCCGCGTCACAAGCTTCCTGTGCCTGAGCTGAGACGCCGGTCTGTTTGGTAAGAGGAAAGCTCCCGGGCAGTGAAGACGGGACGCGGGGGTGGGCCCTCGGATCTGGCCCAGCCTCCTCCTGCCATGACCGTGACCGTGACCGTGACCGTGACCGTGACCGTGACCGTGACCGCTGCGTTCCGCTGTCTCCCCCTGTGCAGCAGAGTGGACCATTCCCTCTGTCTCTGCCCCTCAAATCCCTTAGGAAAGTGAGGACGCTTCACTTTTAAAAAAACCTCACTCTTCATAACATTATTAATTCGTGGTACACGATGGGGCTCCATTCCCTCTGAGAAGTTCAGAAAATAATCAATTTCCGCTTGGAAAGATTTCCCACATTTCTCCCCTGGCACGACCCTGAGGGTTTGGGAAGGTGTCTGCTGCACCTGTGAGCCTTCCGTCTTAGATTTATTCATGTTTTATTTCTTACTCTTTGCTCTAGGACCTCACATTGCTGGGGCGACACTGGTCTCTTCCGGAGGCAGCCTGATGCCCGTTGGCCAGCCTGGGAGCGAAGCGACCTTAATCATGGAATGTGCCAGGTGGGAGCTTGAAACATGGGGCCCGATG
This sequence comes from Pteropus vampyrus, assembly GCF_000151845.1. Lineage (NCBI taxonomy): Eukaryota > Metazoa > Chordata > Mammalia > Chiroptera > Pteropodidae > Pteropus > Pteropus vampyrus. The sequence continues at coordinate 899,109 of NW_011888969.1, read as the reverse complement.
CAAGTGCTTGATGTCCAGGTGCTGGGGTTTTAGACAGTTGCTGACTTTTAAGATCATACATCCCAAACATCATACATCAGAAATGTCTACAATACAACTGGCATCAAATATAAAGGCTATTGTGAAGACCAACTTTCAACTCTCCTTTTTTAAAAGAGCTGGGCAGTATGATGTGAAGTAAACAGAGGGAGTCCCAAACAACTTACCGGTAGTCACCAGTTTACGAGGATGGGGACCGACAAAATTGGGTGCCGAGAAAAAGGTGGGGGAATCTCCGAATTCTTTCTTTTCTTTTTCTTCTGGTTTACTAATAAACATTCAGAATCGTTTGGGATTAAAGAGCCATTATGTGACACTATTCATGTCCTCTTTGACCTCATTAATTCTGTGAGACATGAGCAATAATCCAGCAATGACATGGTCACGGACGAGCAGCCCAAACGAAGATGGTTGGGACGCTGTGCGAAGTTACAACAACGATAACAACAGCAAACAAATAGTCTGGACACAGCTCTTCTCTCTGATATAACTTTTCACCTAAAAGATAGCATTTACCCCCAAACAGAGTAATAATCACAGACGAAGGACACATCTCCTGGTCACAGTGGAATGAACCACAACCTGGAGAATCGGATGCCAGGAGAGTGGCCACGGGTAGCAGAGCCAGGTTTGGAGGGCTGGATGTGATGATTTACGAAGGACGCCTTAAAGCAGTACCTCGGTTAACAAGAAGGATGCCAAGGAATACTGGCTCTTTATATGGGGGTGAAGAATATGGCCAAAGATGAATATACAGCAATAAAATGACATGAAGTCCACGTAAAAATTCCGCAGTGAAAAAGAAAAGGCAGGGGTATAACATGCACTAGAAAGACGAAGAATACACTTTTAAATAAGGTGTAGCTCGGTAAATGAAGAAAAATTTTAGAAATTTAGAGCTTCGCATTCTCAAGGGTATTAATGAAACAGCAACTGTGTAAACAGAGATGAAAGATAAGATAATAAGACAAGAAAAGATAATGGGCAACTGCTTGATCCAGTAAGTTTAAGGAAAAATAAATATTATGGCATCAATCGGAGGCTAAATATAAGCTTCAATGAGCAGAATCAATAATATACAAAAACAAATTAATGGGCAAAGGACATGCTAAGGAATATCATTCTTCTGAGACAGAAGATCAAGAAATTGCATTAATTAAAAAGGGAGACTGTAAATATACCAGACGGCAAAGGTGGACCAGAAAAAAGGGAGCAAATAAATTGAATCTACTGCTTAACGATGCTCAGCGGGGTGTAATGAGAGACAGTGGACGAGGCGACAGACTCAGCAACACGGTCACGTTAACGGACTTGAAGTGTGAGAGTGACTCCTATTAAACATCTAGGCGAGAGAGACCGGTTTATCCATAAAAGAGGCAGCAGAAATAACAGCCCCCAAATAAAGCACAAGAAGAGCAGCCTGGCTTCTGGGGACTCGCGTCCTAATTAGACACCAGTGGAAGGTGGAGGCACAAACTCGGTGTTTTCGTAAAAAATGACATGTGGGCTCCAAACATTAAACCCGGGCATGTTGATGTTTATGTATGAAAAAACGGAAAGAAATGCTTAAATATGTATGAACGCGCGAGGTAGATGCATTAATTACCGACTCACTAAACATTCACAGACGCGGCGGGTCCTCGATGGGTGACCAGAAGGAGAAATCTTATTTGATGAAAAAAAGCGTAAACTCCAGAGTGGAATTCGTCACAGTGCGAAGGACCCGGGAAGTACGACCGAGTGTCTGAAAATACAAATTCGAAACTCAGTAATTCTCGCTGATGGAATTCTAACCCGAATTTGAATGCTGGAATTCTCGAGAGGTGAGCCACGGGGCAACGTGCATTTCTCAGCCCACCCAGCGGGAGGGAGGCGGGGTGAAGCGTGAACGTGCGATGGCCCCTCCTCCACGCTGCACAGGTTTTCACTGTTTATTTATGACCTCGGTATATGGAGTGATGTCGGTTTTAAACAGGTCATTTCAGTTGCGAGAGTCATCGCTATTAAAATTAAAGATAGGCCACGTCACACAAGTGCCCACGTGGAGCGAAACGGAGACACAGAAAAGCCTAGACCTTAACACGACCACGCGGACGACAGAGACGAATCCCAAGCAAGTCAAGGAAGCATTAGAAAGACGATTTAAAAACGTGGACAGTAAGAAAATAGGCCGAATACATCTATTAAAAGGGAAATACTCTCAGATTGGACCAAAAGACATACTTAACACAAATTAACTAAATCTTTAGTTTTGAATCTTTCTGAGTCAAACACGTAGCAGGTAAATGTACAGTCGAATTGCGTTTAAAGCTGCAGGCATCAAACAGACAAAAAAAGGGGGTTAGAATTAAACATTACAATTGGTAAGGCCGTGAATCAAGAAATATATGTGTCAATCTCCATTCTCTGGATGGGTATGTATTATCAAGAGAAGGAGATGCGGATTCTAGAAACTTCATTAAGAAGAGGCAACAGGACCCGAGCACGGGCTCAGGAAAGGGGAGGAGGGGACGGGGTGAGCGAGGAGAGCAGGTGGAGGCAGA
>NW_011888969.1:882558-894627 GCF_000151845.1 Pteropus vampyrus | reverse complement strand
TTTTTCATTTTAATTACAAATAAATGGAAACTACACCCAAGTCCTGATCTTTGCCCAGGCTGAGTCCCCCTTGCCCTGCCTGAGACCTAAGGTGACAGCGTGGTCCCCGCCCTGCATGGGAGCAGGAGCGAGGCTCGTGTCTCCCTGAAGAAGGTGGCTTTGAAGGTGTGCGGCCCAGGCAGGGCGGCTGAGAGGGGTGCGTCTGCCCCATCGCAGCTGAGGACGAAGGGCGCTGTGGCTGACTGTCCCTCCGTCTCAGGTCTGGCGCTTCCGCTCTGGCCAGCTGCACGCGGTCCTCGGGCAGAATGGCTGCATGGCTGGGGTCCCGGGCATGGCTTGGCTTGGGCTGGCATGACCCTTGTCTGCTCCGTGTGATTCCCACCGACTGTCCGCGCTGGGGTTGTCCCGTCCTCCAGCGATCCACGATCCACGGTCTGCATCTGTCCGGGAACCAGGGCCTAGGACACAGATTGCGAGGCGAGGGTGGGTCGCTCATTTCCTTCAGTGAAACCCGCCCACCCTGTCTTCTGGGCCTGGGGTGGGGGCGGGGTGACTTCCACATTCACAGAGAAGTTAAGACAGATTCTGGGGACATCCCTGAGTTAACCGCGAAGTGTCGGCATTTAACTGTGAGGTGGTGATGTTTAACGTAGAATAACTTGCACATTACTGTAACTTAGGGCTCGCTGATGTAGAATGCCTCTCTCTGGAGATAAAAGTGTCCATTTAGCCAAATGGACAAATTATTTTTACATGTCTCACGCCCACACGAGACCTATGAGGACTGTGCTTTTATTTATCAAAACGTGTTGTCATGTGGCAAAATTCGCATTTCGTAGACTGTCCCGTGCGCGCTCCAGTGCAGCCAGCTCAAAGGCCCCACGGGGTTGGGAGGGCCGCGCTCAGCGTCTCTCGCTGCTCCAAGGAGCCGGCCTGTCTCTGCACGTCCTGAGTCTGACCTGGGGGCCCGGCCCGGCGGGACGCCCCCACCATTATTTAGTCATAATGCGTGTAAGATCTCAGTGTATGAGATTATCTTTCACGGCGATTCATCCAGAAGAAAAATGAAGCCCTAATTTTTTAAGCTGAGGGGTCCATGTGTTTATGTGTTTAGCACCTCAAGACAGCAGGAAATAATTAGCAGTTTGAAGACACGTTCACAAAAAAACCAAGAGCTTTTTCAACTTTTGGTCTCATAATATATGGAACTGCGAAGTAACAAGCATGCCAGAGGGAACAATACTCTTTTGTGACCCTGAACCCACCCCCTAACCCCCTGGGGTGACCACAGCGTGGACTTCCTGTCTCACCAGGGCTGTCACCCGACAGCTAATTTCGCTAATTTCGCTTAAAGTGCCCACGACAAACGTGGATCATGGTGCGTTTCTTTCGTCTCCTGCAGCAGCTGGGAGGGATTCCCATAAAACACCACTTTATTTAATTCGAAGCGATTTTCTGGCAGGCTTTCCTTCTAATTTGGAACCAAATATTTAAACAAGCCTCGCTTGCAGATCCTAAAATACAAGCCAGCGTCAGAAAGTTAAAGCATTGACAAGAGCGAAGCGGGCTCGCGAAGCGCCGAGGAGTCGCGCCCGGGGCGCGGCCGTCCGGGGCTCTGTCGGTTGTTTACTGACTGTGTTTGCTCCCAAGGTCGATGAGGGCTGTGGCAACAACTGGCTTTTATGTGGCATCTCCTGTTCTTTCATTTCTCGTCTTCGAGTTGGAAGGAACCAAATGTTCCCCCATTAAAACAGTTTTCTCTTGCCCAGTGAATTTATGAGAATAAGAATAAAAATGTACAGGACGATTTTCATCTCTTTGCCAGAAAAGCTCCTTCGGCACTGCTGCTGAACTCGGCAGTTGCGGCCCGAGGGTCTGGGGAGGGGGGCGTCCTTGCTGCATTATTCATCTCCCGGGGGGAAGGAGGCGTTGCATGCCATGTTGGAGCGGTTTTGTTTTTAAGAAGCCACACGAAAAAAATACTCTGCGTGGTCTTGATAGATGAGCAAATATTTTGCAGGATGTTCATCCGTTTACTTGGCATTAACCACAAAACGCCTGTAGGGGGCGTTTTCTTATTACTCTTTTCGAGTAACTAAAGAGGATAATTTCAGGATGTCCTCTGCTTCCTGATTGATCTGCTTTTGCTGTTTTGCGTGGAGGTTTGAATCCTTTGCAGCCTTGATCACGCGTCCCCTTTCCGAAGCCTGGCCTCGAGGCATCTCAGACTGCGGAGGACGACGAAACAGACAACCAACCGGCTGTGGGCGTCAGAGGATTTCAGGCAACGCAGGGGAGAAACGGAGGGTGATTTAAAAAATGCCTCGGACGTCCGCAAAGTCGGGGCTGGGGCGCAGCTAGGGAGCGCGTGCCTGCTGACGCGTGGGCCCCGCTTGCTCCGTCATTCGCCACTCCCTCGCCCAGTCCCAGCCCGGTGTCGGGCATTCAAACTAGAGCAGCGGGGCCCGGAGCTGGAACCTGAGCTTCCGTTTAATAAATCATGACCTGCGGCCTCGTGGTCGTCTCCGCTGCTGGAGGCCAGAAGAATCCCTGCCCGGCAGCAGAGGAAGAGCGGAGAGAGGCGGGCCGCATCTGGTCAAGTGGAAAGGAAATGGGTGACGTCTGCTTTTGAGCAAGGTGCCCCCAACCAGCGGAGTAGCTGCAAGGCCTTGGGACTCCACTCGGGACAGAAGTCATCGACCTGGCAGAAATGGCAGCTGCCAACAGGATGGGAAGGAGGAGGACTCGGAAGCTCTGTGTGACTTGCCCTGCGCATCCGTGCAGCGCGTCCAGCGGCTCGTCCAGGGGCCTGGAGCTGTCTCACCTGGAGGGACAGTGCCAGGAAGGAGCCCAGTGCTATCTAAGGTTTGCCCCAATACACCACGGCAAGTCTGTGGCCACACACAAAGTCCACAGCAGAGAACTGCTTCCCTGTTTCAGGGGGAGGCGCTGCCAAGTCACGTGACCAAGGACAAGGTCCCCAGGAAGGTAAAAAACAGAGGTCGTTGATGTCATCGGTCATGCAGGTATTAGAAAGGATGTAAATCCTGTAGGCAAGAATGTAACTGAAAACGTGGTTTTAGAGGCAATTTGGCAATACCCGTCAAAATTTTGAAACGGATGTTCATCGCAAAGAATTTATCCTACAGCCGTGTTTACCCAAACCCTGAGAGGCATGTAAAAGAATGTTTGCTGCAGGATGGTTTGCAGAAGGAGAAAAGAATGTCCAAATCAAGAAGCAACATAAAATTGATAAGGGACTGTTTAAAGAAAAATGTGATATGCACATAAAACACGAGGCAGATCTCCACGCGATGACATGGAATGGTCTTCGTAGTATTTTATTAAGTGAAAACAAGCTAAAGGGCAATGTGTTTAACATGATCTTATTTGTATAAAAACAGAGGATACGCTTATGGGTATAACACGAACCGTCGGCAGCGGTTACCTCTGGCAAATGAGGCTTCGGATGGACAGTGGAAACCAGGTCATGTTTTCATTTTCTCCTTTTCCATACTTCTTAATTTCTTTTTTTAATCCCATGCACGGATTACTTGTCTAATTAAAAATATGAGTTCTGCAATGGTTCTGTATTCATTTTCAGAAATTTAGAAGAAAACATTTATCGGACTCTTGGAATTTTTATCTTAAAAATCTCCATCTTAGGCAGGAACTGCTCTGTGACGTGGGAAGCCGAAATCGGCCCCTCTGCCCCAGAGAAAAAGACTGGGTGGTTAGGAGGCAAAGAAACGGCCCCGAATTCTGCACACCCCAAATTTCCTGGGGTTTCATTTATCTGGTTGGCATGTACAGAATTTCCTCTCAATTTATAGAACCAAGAATCCGTTTAAAAAAGATAAGCAGATGGTCATTTTTTCTCGTGATTTCTTAATGCGCGTCTTCGGTACGTGCACACGGCGGTCCCTCCGGCAGGCACGGTGACACGGGGTCCAGCCGTCCTCCCCTCTCGCCTTGGCGCTAATGTGCTCCCCAACCACTCCAAGCGTGCTCCCTTCCCCCCAGCTCACCGAATGGCTATTTCCTGGTCGACCTGCCTCGGCCACGGGCCTTTCTTCCTCTGCTTGGCCCGGTCTGCAGCAGGCGATGTGGTCATCACTTCCTATTTCCTGGGCCGTTTTCTGGAACCAACTCTCTCAGTTTTTCTGCTACTTTATTAGCTTCTCATTTTTATTTATAAATCAAGAGAAATTTAAACCCTTTGATGCATATCTTAGAAATAATCAAAGACTCAGAGTTAATGAGCTACATACCTAACTCAAAACCCACGGAAAATCAATAAGAAAATTAAAAGGCAAATATAAAATGAGAAGACGCAATAAAAGCAATATTAGAAATGAAAATGAAACAGAGGTCTAGAAACTGAAGAAATTTTGTTAAAAATGGAAAAATTAGTTAAAATTCATAAATTCGTAGAAAAAATACAACTTATCAAAACACGCAAAGGAAAAAAAAACTCAATAGCGTTATGATTATTAAGGAAATTAAAAGACTGGATTAGAATTTTCCCAAAGAGAAAATGTCAAGTCCGGATCCCGTGCAGGTAAATTTTACCGAAAAGGGAAAAAGAAGATTTCGATGTATTTCAAATACTGAGAAGAAAATAAAAAAGAATTCTTCTCAGCTCATCTTCTGAGGCTTATGACACCCGTATAATACCAGATAAGCATTATATGGGAGAGAAAAATTGCATATGCAATCTCTCATGAACACAGAAACAAAAATTGGAAGTTTGGTAATACCAAATGCTGGCAAGGCTGTGAATCAATAGGTTTTTTTCTTTTTTTTTTTCCTTTACCATTGGACCAAGTATAATTTGTAGAAACTACTTTGGAAAATAATTCAGCATTATTTTACAAATATGAATATTTGACCAAATAATTTTACACTTAGATATATAGCAGACCCTTTTGCATATATATGGCAGGAGGCATGCACATGAATATTCATAGAGTTGCTGTTCATACTGGTAAAACTAGAAATCGCCCTAAATTCATCAACTAGAAAACAGATGACGGAATTCTGGTAGAGTCTTAAAATGAGCAGTTATAAAGGAACGGAAACGCGGCTCCATGCAGCAGCGTGAATAAATCCTAGAAATACAAGTAAAAAACTTCTAGAACGATAAGTAGAATATGACATGATTTTATAAGGCTCAGAAACAGGTAAGAGTTAACAATATATTGTGCGTGCATACCTACATATCTGACATAAGTATTTAAATTGAAAAAGGAAATTAGTAAAATTAGTTTAAAAATTCAGGTGAAGATGACTTCTAAGGACAAGGGAAAAGGCATGCAGGAGGTGTGAAGCCAGGGCGGATTCTGGTTAAATTTTGGTATGGGTTCGGGGCTGTAACTTTTGTTATTGTGCTTCCTATTTTATGTTTATTTTATAAATATTCTATTTGTCAAACATTACATGTGAAATTTAAAAAAAAAACTTCGTGCCGCATGGTTCTGCACTATCATCGGAAATGTACTGTGTGTTCCGTGCTGAGCTCCCTGTCGGCCACAGCGAAGCAGTCAATAAGCTTGGTTTATGAGGTGCTGTGTGAAGCTGAAGCTATAGCACTTATTAGGAGAGTGTCTGCCGGTTGCAGAAGATCGAGCGATTGTTGAATGAACGTGTTTGCGCTCGAACGGAAACCCAGCTTAACAGGAACACATCTAACGCAAACTGTTTTCTGGCTGTCCCTCAGCCTGGGATTCACAGAAACGTGCTCCTCATCTTCTTTTCCCAGAAGCTCCCGTTTACTTAACTCACAGTCACCAACAGCTGAGCCCAAGCACAACTGGCTACCTCTCTCTACTTTCACGGTCATCGGTCCCTGAACGCCATCTCCCAATTATTACTGGTTTCCGTTAATATTTGGCACAAAAATATTTGTTTGAATGTATCTTATCAAAGTCATGTTTGTAGTCTGGATTACTCAGTGCTTGGTTAAAGATTTGGATAATCAGCTTATTTTAAGATTAATTCATTGGGGGAAAAAAAAACCTCTGTAAATTCCTATTATCACTTCATTTGTATAAAGATATTTACTATATTTTAACAGTGCAATTAAGATTAATATGGGCTCTAAAACCATAAGGTCAAGTAAACACGTGTTGGACGACACTCCAAACGCTCGTTTCTGACGTTCAGATCCTAGGCTGCAGCCCAGACCTTGAGGGCTCGCAGAATAGCCCAAAGGTCAGAAGTGCGGTGGAATGATATGTCAGGCTGTCCCGCGCAGGCGGGCGCCCCTGCCGGTTCGTCACTCTGGGTCTGAGAGCTGACAGAGGGACCACGGGCTGGGGAAAGACGGACAGAATCTTACAGGGGACCCTCCATCAGGCAGACGTCAAAACCACCAGAAAGAAATGGGGTGCCTCCGCCTGGCCCAGGCTCCTCCTAGTCCAGCTTTTCTCCAGATCGGCTCTTCTGGCCCGTACCTGCCGGTGACCTTGGCAGTAGAACTTGACCTCCCCCAGCCCCACCGGGACTCCCCAGGCTGCCTTCAGCCATACTCTGTGTGCTCATTCTTTCTGAATCAGTAACACCTGGCACGGGCTTTCCTAGTGTTTTGATGGAACTCAACAGTGTTTTAATTCTTATCTGAACTAGACAGGAACCCCCGTAGTGGGTTGAAAGGAGGTGTCCCCAAAATATCCGTCTGTGTCCAAACCCCTGGCACCTGGGCATGTGGCCTGAGTTAAAAAAGGGTCTTTGCAGAGGTAACTGAGTTAAGGGTGTCGAGATGAGATTATCCTGGATGATCCTGGTGGGCCCTGGATCCGGTGACAAGTGTCCTCATGAGAGACGGAGAGGAGAGGCCACGTGAAGACAGAGGCGAAGATTAGAGTGACGTGGCCACAAGCCAAAGGGCTCCCAGAGCCACCAGGAGCTGGAAGAGGCAGGAAGGAGCCGCCCCTGGGGCCCTGGGAGGGAGCGCGGCCAGGTCACGCCTGGATGTCACACCTCTGCCCTCCCGAAGCTTTGAGAGAGGAAGTGTCTACTATTTTCAGCCGCTGGTTTGTAGTAATTGGTTACGGTGGCTCTAGCAAAGCCATACGCCCCCAATATACGTTTCTTTTTAAATTTCGACGTTTCTTTATACATTTTTAATATAATTCCTACGATCCGCGTGTCTGGGTTTTAAAACCATTCTAACGGATGCCATCGTTTCTAGACGCCCATGCGGCTCGCGCTCACCCAGGCGATGCAGGGAGGCTGACCCGCTGGCTTGGCTTTAACCAAAACCTTTACGCAGCTTGAAGGTTCTACCCAGCCTCTTCCCGTTCTACCTCGTTCTCATTGCGATTGCTTCCATTTTCTAGACTCCGTTCTCTGGGAAGCTGTTCAGAATCTCCCCCACCCTCTGGTTTTTGTGGACCGAGGATGCTGTGTCATCGCCGGGACGAGGGACTGCTTCGGCCCTCCGGGTTTTTCTAACCTGGAGGGGAGACAGAGAGACATTTGGACGCGTCGCAAGGTGATCGGCGTTGCAGTGAAGGCTGGTGTCTGGGGAGGAGACGTGTCCTCTGTCCAGGGCTTTGCTGCAAACAGAACTCTCTCCACTGATGGAATGTCCTCGACCTGTGCCGTCCAGGGCCCATCCTCACCCGAGTCCTGCGCACAGGTGGCTATCGGGCACGCGGAGTGCGGCTAATTAATGCAACGAGCCGCGTTTTAACTTTTTTAATGTTCATTCCTTTAAATTTGTGTTCAGGCTTGAGCTAGGTGCTTTGGCTTCCCGGGCACTGTCTGGGACATTCTGGGTCCCATACTTGATGCCACTTGACGGGAAAGGAGGGGGCCGTGTTTGGAATCCATCCACGCAAGCCTCAGGGAATGAACCAGGACGTTTAACGATCATCTTTAATCGAGGGGCCCTGTGATCTTCTTGAGGTTATGAGAATAGGTATGCTACAAAGCTCTAGTTCGGTCACCGACCTTCTGTGTGCGTGCACCGGGAGCAGGACAAGGCCCACGGCCACCTGAGGGGACGTGGAGCTGGCTCTGAGGAACACCGCAGCCTGGCACGTGTCAGACAGAGAGTGCGGGTCCGCACTTTACACTTCTCCTCGAGAAACGTGATGCCAGGTGTGCGAGACACGGAAAGGCCGAGGTCGGGAGGGAGATTCGGGAAAGTGGGCGAGAGAGGCTGACAGCATCCCAAACCCGTGTCAGATGTGGCACTTCCAAAGGGAAGGCAAACGGAAGAACAAACTGTGACACGATCCATAATGACTTTAGCGGTGTTTTATATAATGAAATCGGAGGGAATAGAAAATCCCTATTCTCAAGTAATTTATATGAGCTGTTTTTAAGTCACAAGAGGGTCAATTCAATTTAGAAATTACACATGGACTCATAGAGTTATCAACTCGAATATGACTTTCCACTTTGCCATTCAACTCCAGGCTGCTTGGCTTGCCCGAGAAGCACGTGATCTCGGGGCCCACGGGCTACCGCGGGATTCTCGGTGCGTGGAGGGGTGTGGGGCTTGCTCCTATGGAGATGGGCAAGAATTTGGATTGTCCTATGAGTGAGAGAATGGAGCCAAATATATATGTGGGACAAAAATAACCTTGACAATTGTCTCACATGATTCACCAAAATTAATTTGAAAGAGATAATAGATGCATAAATAATAGATATATAGATAACAGCTTAAATGGTGAAGTTGACACGATCGAGCTTTTAGAAGAAAACATAAAAGAATATTTCCAAGATCTTTAGAGAGCCAAAGACGAAGAGGATGTGGAAGTACTAGCCGTAGGTTATGCCCCGCGCCCCGCAAGAGCTACGTCAGAATCCTGACCCCAGCTCTTTAGAGGTGACCTAAGCTGGAAATAGGGTCTAAGAAAGTTAATCCAGTTAAAATGAGGTCATTAGGATGAGTCTTAATCCAGCACGACTGGTGTCCTTACAAAAGGGAAACTCCGTCACAGACAAACACGCAAAGACAGGACTCCACGCGGAGACACGGGGAGAAGATCGTGTGACGTTGGGGACAGAGACTGACATCACATTCCCACGAAGCGTGGGACGCCGGGGACAGAAGCTGGGAGAGGCGAGGAAGGAGCCTTCTCCGACAGGTTTCAGGAGGAACACGGCCCTGCGGACACCTTGACGTTGGACGTCTAGCCCCCAAAACGATGAGACGACAAACTTCTATTGTTCTGTGTTCATCTGTTTGTGGTACTTCGTTACAGCAGCTCTCAGAAATGAAAATGCCATCGAAGTAAAGAGCAGTACATTGAATTCATTAAAGCGGGAACTTCTATGCCCTAAACGATACCATTAACTGATAAAAGTCAAGCCATAGAAGAAGAGCTGATGTTTCCAATAATTATATCTAACAAAAGACCCAATTCTAGAATCATTAAAGAATTCCTTTTGCCTGTTTTCAGCTCTGTTCCTTTTAAATTCATTGCAAATTTAAAAGGAACAGAGTTGAAAACAGGCAAAAGACTCGAAGATGACCGTCATAAATATGGACATTGAAATGTCCAATCAACACATAAATACACACATCGCATCACTGTTCATTAGAGAAACATAAATTTTAAAGTGAGATGTAAGTGCACATTCGCTAGAATATCTTAAGCAAGAGGCTCGGCAGTTTTAAAAAGAAAGGACAGACCCATTTAGTCTACAAAAATTTTAAATGTTTTAGTAATGAAATAAAACAAAAACGATCAATAAACAAAGGGTAGATTCGGTAAAATTTTGCAAAGCAGAGAGTGAATAAGGTTAATACTTATTACATATTATCTATAACATATATCATACATGTATTAATAGCTCTTAAAATTTGACAAGAAAAAGACGAACAACCCGATAGAAATACGAGCAAAAGTGTTCAAAACTGACCAGAGGTCAGAGAAATGCAAATTACGCGATGATGAGATCTGATTTTAAAGCTCGATGTTTGGCAGAGGGACAAAGCCGTATTACCCCTCACTGATAGGAGTGTGGAGAATGGGCGTCTGAATTAGAACGGGCTGTCTTCTGGTAAAGACGTTGGGGCATGTTATTAAAAATTAAGAAAGGCTTATCGGGGAATCACTTTGTAGGTTATTATAATGTCTAATCACTATGCTGTACCCCTGAAACGAATCTAATATTATATGTCAACAGTAATCAAAAATTAATTTTTTTTTAATTAAAAATTAGGAAAGGGCATTCTTTTCAACCCCACGAGCCCTTCATCTGGGACTTTTTGGTGGCGTAGCAGTAAGCACAGGGCAGCGAGGATCGGGCACAGGGGCGCGCTCCTGCACCACTCAGGGTGGGGGTGCTGGCAGCCGAGGCCAAGGTCCCTGCCCAGCCGTGGGGAGCGGGCACGTGAGAGAAACCAAATGGGCCGTGAGGAGGATGAGTCAGGCAGGCCAAGTGCCCCTGAGCCGAGTCGACAAAAGGATGATGTGGGAAGCACCTGATTCCACGACCACGGTTTTTCAATAATAAATCGAGACTACGAAACCCTGTGTATTCGTACATGTGGACATCTCTATTCGTCTATGGTTCCATGAGTCTGGAGAAAGTACAGACGGCTGCACATTGGGCTGTTCTTGTGTGTTGGGGGTGACGTGGAGGGAAGAGGAAGAAAGGAGTCAGGAAAAAATGAAAAAACTCACAGAATAAAAAGATACGTAACATACGTACGCTCTCTGTCTCTCCTGTCCCATGTACGCAGGTGCATAAACTTATGTAAGCGTTCAGCGCGGCTGGTGTTCAAAGGTAGAACCCGGGTGTCAAGTTCCGGGCCCCGTGCAGTGTCAAGGGGGCGAGGGGAGCCTGAAGCTCTTGTTCCCAGCCCGAGTGGCAGCAACACGAAGGCCCCCTCCCCAAATCGCAGCCCTGCAGGGTGCAGGGAAGCAGGCAGGAGGCCTGAGCTGGCCCGAGCTGGTCGTCCGCTGACCCGAGCTGTCCCCTGCTTTTCCACTATCAGGTCGCCCCACGGTGGCGGGTCAGGGATGGCTCCGTGCCGCTGCAATAAGGGAGCAAGGGTAGGAGGGGTGAGGGCCCAACACGCCCCCCCTCCCTGCTGGAGCAACTCACTGGGTAACCCACACCCACTGCCGCCCCAAACTCTTCCCCCGACTTCCTCCTCTGAGACCAGCTATTGGAGAAAATAGGCCAATCATAAGACATGAGCAAAGAAGTAATAAACCACAGCAACACAAACAGATGGCATCGAGGATTTAGCTTCTTAATATTTATTTAAAAAATAATGAACAAGATTCTTTCAGAGTAATTTAAGCGACTTAGAACTGTACAGATAAGAAGGTAGTTTTCAGCCCCACAGCCTACAGATAACAACTACTAATAAGTGGTATATCACATGCACACCTCACGCGTCTACGTGTGTGTGTGTACGTGTATTACGCCTTCTCAGCGAAAACGAAATCAAGCCGAGACGGATTGTTCTGCAACCTGATTTTTGTGGTTTTACATCCCGCAAACACGCGAACGTTCTCCTTGTCAGGCCGGCAGCCACGTCACCCTCTAAAAAGCCACCCACAGAGCCCGCTCGAATGAACATCCCGAGCCTCCTCCTCCGTGGGGCGCCAAGGGCTCCGGGGCTCAGGCTCCCTGACGCTCTTCGCTTGTCCGCACCTGTTGGCGGCGATATCTTCGTACCTGTGAGAGTCTGATTAAAAAAGATGCTCGTCCGCGGATGGGGCCCCCCGAACAGCTGGGCAAACGGGTATCGGCCCAGCAGCAAGAAAAGCACCTGTTCTCACACCCTCCACACCCTACCTTTAGAACCCGTGTCACTACGAGGGCGAGGACCACGGGCTCCTTACGTCTGAGTCTGGAAATTCTCCGTTCACCAGCGAGGCTGAGGTTTTTCTGCGTTCAGCAGGGAGACGGGGCAGCCTGTGGGCTCAGGGGTCACCTTCGTTCACGACTGACACACGAGAAAACGGGAAAATGGCTCAGTACAACGTTGATAGTAAAATATCTTCTTAATGGAGATGTTAGTTTTAGCTGATGACTTTTGACGTCCCTGGTTGTTAAAATCACAAGGGGAAAGATGATGACTAAGCTGTG
>NW_011888969.1:879064-881053 GCF_000151845.1 Pteropus vampyrus | reverse complement strand
GAGGGGAGGCGGCGAGCTCTGCCCGCGTCGCAGACGGGGGGAAGCGGAGGCTCAGAGCCCTCGGCAGCGTCCGCCTGTCCAGCCACCACCGGGAGCCTCGGCACCAGCTCTCCGCTCCCGCCTCGCGCCTGCAGATGGACGTCTGCGGCCAGGCCGTCACCGGGTGGGGACAGCCACCTTCATGATTTTCCATGAAGTCAGTGGATGAACCCCACGATTTTAACAGCAGCAGCAACAGCAACCCTCTTCCTTAAAAGAAATGACTCTGGAAAATTTCAAACACTTCCAAAAATAGAATAATAAGATAAAGCCCCATACACCGATCACTCAGCTTAAGCAATAATTATCCTGTTTCATCTGTACCCTGCGTCTTTCCACCCCACTCTAGAATATTTCAAGGCAGAAAGCAAACTCATAAAATTTTCAGGTTATGCTGGTAAAAATAAGGATACGCACCCAAATACCATTATTCCCCTCGAAACGTTAGCATTTTTCTACACTGCCATTAAATATCCAGTTAGGATTTAAGTTTTCTTGGCAACCTTACAAATCTTTAACAATTTACTGTTCAAATCAGGATCAAAATAAGACCCATGCATTTTCAATTGGTTGGCTTTTCTTAAATCTCTGTTAATCTCAGCTCATTCTCTCTCTCTCTCTCTCTCTCTCTCCCTCCCCCCTCTTTTCCCCTCTTTTCTTCCTTCTTTCCTTAGTGATTTAATGTTGAAGGAAACAGGCCGGCCGTCCCATGGCGTTCTGGTCCTGCGTTTTGCAGTGCGTCCCTGTCACTCGTCATACCGCTCTGTCCTCACCGTCTGCTGGAGTTCGGTAGCTGGGTCAAGCAGACTTTCCCAACCGCTGCGTCACGAACACGTGGGATGGGACGCTTTGCAGTGGGGGACTGTCCTGTGCGTCGTAGGATTTTTAGCAGTGTCCCTGGCATCTACTCATTGGATGCCGGGAGCACTCTCAGCCTTGACCACCAAAAATCTCCAGACATTACCAAATGTTTCCTGGGGGCGGAGTAGCCCTGGCTGAGAACCTCTGTTCTAGAGACTGATGGGGTTCAGGTTCCCCTCAGACCCCTCCACGGTGGCTGTGGCCCCGTCCCTCCTCTGGGACGTGTGTGACGTGCCCAGCGAAGGCAAAGCTGCTACAGACGTAGCCCTCTGCCCTCGCTGGAGCGGTTGCTGTCACCCACCTGCTAGCAGCCCCACCCCAAGGCTGTGTCCACAAGACAAAAAAGAAAGCGTTTAAATGATAGTGCCACTTCGGGACAAACCACTCTCCGTCTCCTCTTTCTTGCTGGCGATGGCGTACCTGGGTTGACATAAAGAGAAATTGCGTCATGGCTTCGGGCGGCTAGCCTGGGGCTGGCGGGGCACGCGAGGTTCCGAGTCATCCCTCACACATACCGTCCCACGTTCCAGGGTGATGTCAACCTTGTATGACCATGCAAGGGGAGGGGGTCTCTGGTTGTCCCCAAGGACCCACACGAGTTTTGATCTGTGTGGCATGCGTCTGACAGATGGGAATCAGTCAACCAACTGACTGTTCTCCAGGCCATCGTTCTAGAAAAAACAAGATTCTTAATGAATTCTTTTACATTAAAATGCCAAAATTGTTTAATAAAGTTTTTTTTTCCCCTCTGCATTAGATGACACAATTTTGATGTTTCTCTCTCTGTTTTGTATTATTACAATTTAAAATGAGGAAAGCTATGTAGCCATTTCAGGTTAATTTGTTGTTATATTTGCCAGCTTATTTCACTGCATTATTAAAACATTTAGTACTGTGTGTCATTAGTATTCCAAAATGTAATTAGCATATTTAATCAAAAACAATTAAGAGCAAACACTGCTTTCCTTTTTAAGTAATAAAATATTTACTACTGCAAGAACAAATGGAAACCAAAACATACTTAGGGGTGTTGATTTTTGAGAAAGATTGAAAGGAAGGAAGGAAGGAAGGAAGGAAGGAAGGAAGGAA
>NW_011888969.1:867356-878105 GCF_000151845.1 Pteropus vampyrus | reverse complement strand
CCATCATTAGTCTTAACTGAGGTTCCCCCCAGAGCACAGCCTGAGATGAAAGCTCATGTTCAAATAGTTCTTTGGGGAATTCGATTCTAGGAAACGGGTATGGAATAGGGTGCAGGATAGAGAAGAGGAGGAAGTAAATACAAGGAAAAGCTATCAAGTTAAATAGTTATGAACTTAAATAAGCACTTGCTATAAAGCAACAACAAAAAAATGATTATTAGAGCTCGTAAACAAGATCGTACTAAAATGCAATGTAATAGACACATGGATGTTATCGGGAGTGATACGAGTTAAAAGTCATGTATTTTCCCAGAAAAACTCAGAGACACTGATAAGTTTTAGATGCGACACAATAATTACGTATATTAAAAAAAGTTGACCATAAAAATAATAGCAAATAAAAAGTTTTTAGAGAATCTGGAAGTCAGTAAAGAAGAAAGCAAAGCAGTAAAATTATAAATCCAATGCATGATAATAAAAGAGGGAAAATCATAGGGAAACATAAAAAATATATTCATAATATAAAACGTGGTAAAAATGATCCAAATATGTAATTGATTATAATAAAGGTTGTTGGGGCCTTTGATGGGGCCCAATAAACAGGCTTTTTTCTTCAGGATTCCAGGGGAGTGGGAAGAGGTGTTTCCCTCCCGTGCATTTAAAGGGGCTAAAGTCACTGTTGAAAGACAGAACTTAGAAATCTAGCTAATTGTTATTTTTAAGAGACTCGCCTAAAGCGTAATGAAATGGTAAAGTTAAAAATAAAAAGTTGGGAAAAGATAGACTAAGATAAAAACTAACTAAGAGAAAGCTGCTGCGGTAATATTAGAATAATTTTTAATGTAACGTTATTACTAACTACAAAGAAGGTTGTTGTTAATAACGGTAAGAAAAAGTGACCAGGATAAAATAACAATAATGTGACGTCCACGTGGGTGGGGCCTTCTGTGGCTCATATTGCAGCCATAACCCTGGTACCCAGAGAAACCCCACTGTGCGAGAAGTTAACAATATTGAACATAAATGCTCCTGAACCCTACTTGTAAGTGTCCATTAGACAAGACTGGCAGAATTATACGGAGAAACTGACAAATTCATAAGCATATTAGATTTCTCTTAGAAATTGATAGATAAAACAGGTAAAAATATTTTTAAGAATTTAGAAGATTTGACTATCAAAACAACTAGTCTTTATCTAACAAACTGCATGCAACCACGATACACTACGTATTATTCCAAGAACATATGGACTAGTTACCAAAACGTTATACGTAAATCAATATCATTCGCTATAGTAAGAAAATTGGTTTTGGTCTCTCAAATATCGCTCTTTATTACAAAGCCATCGTAAACAAGACATTGTCGTATTGACACGGGAAAAGACAACTCGACACAATGAATAAAGGAGGCAGCCCGGAAGCAGACCAGTGTA
Source organism: Pteropus vampyrus (assembly GCF_000151845.1). Taxonomy (NCBI): domain Eukaryota; kingdom Metazoa; phylum Chordata; class Mammalia; order Chiroptera; family Pteropodidae; genus Pteropus; species Pteropus vampyrus. The sequence goes on along the minus strand of NW_011888969.1, from coordinate 876,673 downwards.
CCTGGGAGTAGACCAGACTGGCAGAGGTAACTCGGCAGAGCAGTGGGGGCTGGGCACCTTTTCTATAAATGGTAATGAGCCAACTTGGTCATTGTATTTCAAAAATGAAGCGGTGTGGCTTGCGAGAAGCAAACTATAAAGTTTTTAAATGATCATACAGGAAAAATATCTTAAGAATCTCAAATAGGAAAGGTTTTTTAAACTAGACATAAAAGCACTAGACATAAAGACATTGAATATCATCAGTTTGTTCTCTGTATCTATGAGTCTGTTTCTGTTTTGTTGGCTTGTTTATTTTATTTTTAAGAGTCCACCAGGGGATCACTCATAGTTATATAAATGTCTAACCGTTACGCTGTACACCTGACACTAATATAATACGGAGATGGTCGTTTAAGGTTTACCTTTTATTCCGTGAATGTGGTATATCGCACTGATTGATTTGTGTATGTTGAACCATCCTTGCATTTCAGGGGTAAATCCCACTGAATCGTGGTGTCCGATTCTTTCGACGAGCTGTTGAATTTGGTTCGCTAGTATTTTGTCAGGGGCGTTTGCATCTACAGTCGTCGGGAATAGCTGCCTATAGTTTTCTTTTCTTGTAGCATCTTTAATTGAAAAAGTAAAAAAAAAAAAGACATTGGATACAATTTTCAAAGCACTTTTGTTAATCAAAGGCTACCCTAAAAGAGAGCGGAGCGGGATGAACAGGCGAACCACAGAGGATTTTCAGGATGGTGAATACTCTGCACGACACCATAATGATTGATACACGTCATATCTCTATCTAAACCCACAGAATGTAAAACACCAACAGTGAACTGTGATGTAAACTATGGACTTAGGTTAATAATTATGTGCCCAGGTAGGTTCATCGATTGTAACAAATGTTCCTTCCGATTGGGGTGTTGATTATAGGAATGATTTTACATGTGAGGGGCCACAAGGAGATGCAAAATCTCCTCTCAGTTTTGCTGTGAACTTAAAACTGCTCTAGAAAAACAAGGTCTTAATTAAAATTAAAAAGAACCGTAAAGAAAATGAAATGATGGAGGTAGTGTATGACACATATGACCAAAAATTCTAGTATCTGCAATACATAAAGAATCCTACTCATCAATAAGGAAGAAATAGACAATCCGATACAAATATGGGCAAAAGAGTTGCACAAATATTTCACAAAAGAGAACAAACATCCAAAAGGCCGATAAAACATATAAAGGAGATAAATATTATTAGTAATTTTGGAAATGCAAATTAAAATCATAGTTAGATTTCCGGCCAGGTAAAACAGATTGACAGAAGTTGAGAGTCTGCAATTACAGTTACACGAAGCGATGACGCATGCTCCCCGGCTGTCTCTGTGTTTGCAAACTGTACGACTGCTCTGAAGAACACTCTTCACACCACCTAATGCAGTTGAAGAAATGCATTTTCTGACGTGCCACAGTGTGCTCTCAGTGTGGAGACGTTTGCAAGACAGTTCATAGCAACGTGATTAGCTGTCGGCAAACACTGGACGTAATCCTAGTGTTCGTCAGTAGTAAAATGAAGAAATAAATCGTGATCTGTGCGTATAACGGAGTACTACACCTCAGCGAAAACATACACGTTATAGCTCTACACAGTACCAGAGGTGAATTTTTCAAAAAAGAAGTAAGACATAATAGAATACATTAAGCGCAATTCTGTTTATTTATTAAAGTTCAAAAACACACAAATATCCACTATGTATACTTTATGGATATATTTGTAAGTTATAAAACAATAAAGAAAAGCAAGGAAATCATTTTCACTAAAATCAGAATGGTAGTTGCCTCTGGAGGAAAGAGTTTGTGGCTACGAAGGAGTGATTGGGAGCTCGGAGAGCTGGAAATAGCCTATTTTCTTAAGAACTGGGGATAGTTACATAGATTTTCCATTAACTCCATTCTTGTGTTTTATCGTTGTATGCACTTTCTGTATTTATGTTATGTATGTCAATAAAAAAAACATAGTGATTACTATGGAAACTTCATGCCAGTACATTAGAAAGCTTAGACAAAATGGATACTTTTGTAGGAAAATCAAAATTTTCAAAGTTGACATAAGGATAAAGAGAATCTCTGAATGAGTCTATAATCATTAAGCGAATTGAATGAAATTTTAAAAATCTACCCCTAAAACATCATCAGGCCCAGAGAGTTTTGCAGGTGAATGTGAATTTTGCCAAGACCTTCAAGGAAAATCTCATTCACGGCCTCGGTAAAGGAATGTTGGATCTCGTTCCGACGGGCTCAGAGAGCGAACGCCCAGGAGGGGAGTCCTCCTCGCTCATTTCGTGGCACTCGCATTAAGCTCATACCCCAAACAGGACCAGAATTACCAATAAAGGAAAAGTTTAGACCTCAGTACCTCGTCAACACAGATTTAAAAATACTAAAAACGATATCGGCGAAAGAAAAAAAAAAGAATACTCAGAATTGTTTGTTAAAGCTCCTTGTAACCTAGTAAGGTTTTCATGTGTGTAAAGGTGATTTAATAATAGAAAAATGTATTCAGATAGTGTGCTAAATTAACAGATTGGAGGAGAAAAACTCTAAGATACAGGCCCCACGTTCAGGAAAAAAAAATAACGTCCAATAGACTTTTTTTTTTTTTTTATCTTGGAATCTATGAAAAGAAGGTACATTTCTTAACGTAACTGCCAAAAAATTCTACAGCAAACATCATGCATAAGACATGTGGGAAGCACAGCCTCTTAGGTTGGGAAGTCAGGAGCGAGAAACGGGGTGCCCCCACTGCCATGTTACAATAAAGATCCTAGCCAGTGTGACTGAAGGAGAGGTGGGGGAGGGGAAGTTATGAGAATTCAAAAGAGAGAAAGAAATTCCCCCTTAATCCTAGGGGATGCAATTATTAACATAACATTAAAGAGCATCTGCAACGAATCGAAGGTTCCAGAAGTTTACAGGAATCAATTTTTATCTCCCAAATTAACAATCCCATATTCCTGCAACAAGTAAAACTAAATAAGATACAATGAAATATCTTTTACAATAGCCACGAAATCTATAAATTGCCTAAACTTCATCTAAGACGTGTAAGACATTTACAGAGAAAATGTAAAACTGTGTCGAAGAATTTAGGACTAAATAAACGAACAGATAGAAAGTTCATAGAAGGAAATACTCAGTACCAGAAAGATGAAAATTTCTCAGTTAATCAAAACACTGAGTTAATCGAAAAATGATTCAATTTTAATAAAAATCCCAAGAGTGGTTTTCTCTGGAAACTTGCTCTTCATAAGAATGTTTGATGAGTGTGTCAAGGGCCAAGGACCAAGACAATTTTGAAAAGTATCAGTGGGGAGATTGCCAGATACCAGGGCTTGTAATCTGTAGACACGGAACGATAATGTAACGGAAGAAGATAGAATCTATAAAAGTATCTATATATTTGACAACTATCAAACAAGCATAATCTTTTTAGTCAGATATCTAAAATACATCAGAAGAAAAATCAGCATCGAATCCCCACATTGCCTCAGAACGTAAGATTAAAAGCACAGTTCCGCAACCATCTTAGAGATGTAATGGTCAATAGGTAGTGTGAAAGATTTGAGACATTTCTATTGAAATTAGGAACTGATTAAGGTCGCCTATTTTCTCCACTTAAACTTAACACTTTCGGAAAATTCTAGTCATTGACATATATCACAATACGAGTTGACCTGAGAGATGTAACCCCTTGAGAGGAAGAGGCGGGGTGACCATGATGTGCACGTACCCTAATCGTTTGCTAATAGTCCACCTCCCCAAAGAAAAATTGAGACAAATAAAGGTGCTCAACAACGCGATCCATTATAAAATAAACAGAAGCAATGGCTTCAGGTTATAAAACCAAATCGTAAGATTTTCTTATAAAACCAAGTAGTAAGATAACAAGAAAAATGTTTATGTTGTGAAAAATATTTTTAAAGCACTTAGTCATGCATCTGCAATCATCAGTAGAAAATATAATAATAAAAATCATTTATAATTAAAAAATAATATCCTATATGGAATAAAGTTACTAAGGGAGCGGCAGGACCGTGTTTAAAAACTTTGGAACTGCTCATGCACGTAAGCCATGAACAGGTAGAGAGCTACGGTGACGATTCTACACGGGGTTGCAGAAGCTGTCAATTCTCCTTATTTGAATTTTTTAGGTCCTCTATCTCTTTGAAGAGTTTTGATGAGATCTAACTGATACACAAGGAGCTGCACATATTTAAAGTGTACAAGGTGCTAAGTTTTCACATATGAGCAAATCGTAATGTGCATATCCATGACCCCCCACTTCCTGGTGTCCTTCTGTCATCTGCCTCCATTCCCCTCCCCCACCCTGCTCCAAGGCAGCCACGGGTCTGCTTTCTGTCGCTATGTATTAGTTTGCATTTCTTGGACTTTATATAAATGGAATCAGAGAGCGTGTACTATTTATTTATTTATTCATTTATTTATATTTATTTATTTATTTATTTGTTTGTTTATTTTTTAGGTCTGCTTTATTTCGCTCAGAAGAATTATTTTTTGCAATTTATCCATGCCGTGGTACATATCGATGTTTTATTTCTTCTTATTATTGAGTAATATTATTTTCTAGAAAAGTTTTTTCAGGGGAGATGGGGAACTAGAAAAATTATTCTAAAATTCACCTGGTAGAATTGACATAGAAGAATCATATAAGAAAAATTTTAATAGGAAGAGGCATTAGTGGAGAACGTTGAAACTTATTTTTAAGATACAATAATTAACAGCGTGATATAGAACTAGAAACAACAGGATTAGAATACAAGCTCTAAAAATGAAGGAAAATATAGAATTTTAAAAGATAAGCGATTTTAAATCAACAGGTAAAGAGTAGTTTATTTAATAAATAATTAGCTATGAAAACTAGTTAACTAAGGTTAACCTGTATGTGTGTATGTGTATAAACATATATAATCATCAACAGAAAAACTATAAAAGCAGGAAGTATTTTCACAATATCGAGGCATCTGAGAACTTTCTAAATATTTAGCCAATGGCGGCCACCGGATAGTAAACTAATAAGAACTTTAACTACATAAAAATTAAAAACTAAAAACCCTTTGACGATATGGAAAGACCAAAGGCAGATGACCAAGAAGGGCTAACATAATTAATATATAAATATCTCTTAAAAATTGAGTTTACACCTTACACATTTCCAAGCTGAAAACGATCCTCACATCTGTATACATATGTATACAAAGGAAATCCATAGCAGAAGATGCAGATGTACAAAATGAGCAGATAAAAAGATACGCGAATTCGTCATCGCCGTGATCCAGATGAGCCAGGGTAAGGCTTCTGGACTTTGCCTTCAGAGAATGATGAAGTGCTCAGCAGGGGAGGGAGGCGTCTGGGGGAGACAGGGTCATCGAAGGGGCGGGCAGGGCCGAGAATGAAACAGGAAGCTGGTTAGGGGTCTCCTGATATAAATCAGTGGAGACACATGAGGGGTGGGCCTGGGTGGTGGCAGAAATGAATGAAAGTGGATGGATGCGGACATATTTGGACGATGAGCTGGAGACCTTGTCTGGCCTTGGCACAGGGGAGGCGGTCACCACCGTCACCATCGCCTCAGTTTGCCCAACAAATAAGCCTCCAGTAGCCCCTTAACTCCTGACTCTGTCCAGCCTGGGGCTAATGACACTGTCCTCTGTGGTCTCCCTTGCACCCAACAGCTGCAGTGGACAACAAGGACCCGAACGTGACCTGTGAATGCCCTTGGTCGGGCTTCTGCTGGAGGAAAGAGTCTCGCAGCATTCGATCTGAAGCGGAGAGAGCTGCAGGACACTTGGCCATTCTCGTTTCATAATAAAGTTCCAGGAAATTTGACGTTCTTCCGTTCCCCTCCGTGGGGAGATCCGGTGCCGGTGCCACTCAGTATCCTAAGAATGCAAATGTCACGTATGGGAGAGGCCTCCGCCTTCAGGGACCCTCCGCACCGGCGATGCACAGTAGGGCTCTGTCACAAAACTGTGCAGAGGAGGGGGCGCCCAGCCGCCCGCAGCTTCCGGGAGGGTTCACCGAGGCCATGACGTGTGGACGTCAGTAGTGTCCGCTGAGAAGTATCCAGGTGGGCTCTGTGCCGAGCCCTCCACCCGCCGCCCGCCACCGAGGGCCTCATTCAGTCCTCATGTCACCCGATGACGGCCTTCCGTCATCGCCGTGATCCAGATGAGACAGAGTCTTAGGGAGGGTAAGCGTCTTCATAAGTGACGTGTCCATGGTCGCCAACAGCGAGTTTTAGAGCTGGGAGTCACACCCAGGCCTAGCCCAGAGCCCAGGACTCCACGCATGGATTTCTGCTTGAATGAAGGCCAAGAGTTCTCAAGCTGGACCAGAGGTCCATACAGAAGGCAGTGGCAGAGGACCAAGTTGAGAAGAGCAGTGGACGTTTGGGGACCGTCCCAGTGTGGTGTGGCCAGTGCCCATATGCTGTGTGGAGATCGGCCGGGAGATAAGGCTGGGCGAGGAGCAGGGCCAGTGATGGAGGCCGTGGGCGGCCTTCCCTGGCATGGGCTTCCTGCACCCAGACGCGGGTGCGGAGGGCGGGGGGAGGTGTGACTTCTGAGAAAGTCATCGGAACATTGCTGGGCTGGCCTCTGTGTGAAGAAGGACTGAATTCAGACAGGAGGACGGAGAGGGTGCTCTTGGAGCTGGGGGTGGGGTAGGGTGGGGTGAGATGGCCGGGCACAGAGCCAGCAAAGTCACACCGAAGGTGGGACCTGCCCAGACAGGTGTCGAGGCTTGGCGTGCCCCCAGTGCGATGCCCTGGGCTTACAACACAGACAAGAGGAGCAGAAGACATCACGTAGCAGGCCCTTCGCCCGCGAGCTGGGACGGCGAGGGAGGGACGGAGGCAGGCAGGGAGGGAGGGACACTTCGGAATGTAGCGAGCATTTGTTCAATCCTCCATGGGCGAAAAAAAGCCAAACCAGATGAGCATATAATATCGATGAACGTCTCGTGGGTAGAAGCCACACCCAGGCCCATATGTTTTAACAAATTAAGAGGTAAATGATCTGCCGCAGGTAGCGTGGGGCCACGTGTGAGCGTCTGTCACTTAGAAATCGTTGGGAATATCCCATTTTACATTTTCCCTTTACATTCTCCAGGAGAGCTCGGCTGCCTTGTGCCAAAAACCTCAGAAATAGGAGGAAGGCTTCTTGTGCAGATTCCATGCTGGTTTAAAACCCACCAACCTCCTCCCGGGCTGATCAGACAGCGCGTTTTCAGTAGGGAAAAGGCACGGAGGACGGTCTTCTGCCTAAAAAGCCACATGCAAAGGTTACATGTGAATGCGAAGGGCTCGGTCATACGCCTGCCGAGAAAAGCCAAGAAAATGTCCCTTTATGTAAAGAAGGCTGGCCCAGCGCGTTTCCTGTTCCTTAGCTGCGAATCCGTCTCCGCGTACAGAGGCCATCGAACCCGGTCACCAGAGACCCCCGCGCCGACGTGCACGGGTGTCCAGGGGTCCGCCCGCTCTTACGGACGGTATCCCAGAAATCCCCAGGCCGAGCGTTTCGATCTCCTCGGCGTCGAGAAGGGCCGGGCAGTGAGGACAACGCTTCCCCCGCTTAATTTCTTTTGTCAAGAGAATCTTGCCGCTGACGTTGGAAGAGTGATTTAATTGATTTTAATCGTGCACCTGAGGGCGGGAAATCGAGCCCTCTGTCCTGGAAAACTATGCTCGGCTTCCACCAGAATGTCTAATGTGCAGCTAACAGTTTTTTTTTTTTCTTGAAGTTTTGTTGTGAAGTTTGGAAAACACAGATCAAGGGTGAATGTCGGATGGTGACTGGCAGCCCATCAGGTGGAGAGCACCTGGGCACTCCCCACGGCTTGGTCCTGGGGTCCCACGGAGGGTGGACACGTGGCCGCCAGCCATAGACACCTCCTGCAGGGCCTGCTGCTCCCGGCGCCCGTCATCCTGTAAAGGAGCTGGGGACACTGGCCCGGGAAGGCCGGTTGTGGCCGTGGTCTCCACCCCCGCTTAAGAGGCACAGTCCAGGACCAGAGCCGGAGAAATACAACAGGCCACAGCCTCTCTGCGCACACCCAGGAGCCTGAGGGACAGCCGGCTTCGCAACACGCAATTCGTGACATCGTCTGCGTGTTTTACTTCACCTCACTGGCTCTCTGTGGACACTGGAGCGAAGGCCACACCGTTCGCCTCGGATCTGCAGGGCGCACGAGCCCTCCTAGGCCTCCGCTCGGTCAGCGGGTCCTGGCGCCTGGGCCGTGGCTCAGGGCTAACCTGCCCTGTGACCATGAACAAGTCCCCTTTCCAGGCCTTCGTTTTCTCGTTTTTCCTTGTTGTGAGTCGAGTTTCATTATCTCAAGATTTCCTGCTGAGATTTGTTTGAGTTTATTCCCCCCCGTTTTATTGAGAAAGAACTGACACGCATCCCTGTAGAAGTCTAAGGCGCATCGCATGGTGGCCTGATTTACAACTACTGAGAAATGATTTTACCTCCATAGGCTCAGCCAACATCCATCTTCTCATACAGATACGATCAAAAGAAAGGAAAGAAAACATGAAAAAAAGGGGGAAAATGAACTGTCCCCGAGATGATCTGTTAGGACCTCCTCTCTTCACGACTTCCCTGTGTGCCCCACGGCGGTGTTAGCTGCAGCCGCCGAGCTGCGTGTCACAGCCCCAGGACTTCCATATTCTAGAACCGGGCGTTTGTGCCTTTTGACTCCCCTCCTCCAATTTTTCCCATTTTTAGAATGGGTCTAGCGCATGCATGCCCTCCCTGCGACCTTGGGACGTGACGTATGTCCAGAGCCTCATAGTCATGAACCTAGAGTCTCTTGAAAATAATGGGGAACGAAACACTTAGCTTTCTTAAGAGCTTTTGGACACAATGGTGCACGTGCGCTTTTAACATCCAAGGCCTTCGGTCTGCAGGTAGAGACATCATTGTCCTGTGCTGACCAGGTACTCCAGGTGACATTCGCAAGTGAACAAGGTGCCCAAACCACTGCTATTGTAGAGGTGGACTAGGATGTGTAGGCAGAACAGCTGGTTTTGAGTTTAAACTCGGTCGTCTACTGACTCTGTGATGTAAGGAACCGTCTTGGTCGCTCTGAGCCTCAGCCTTTCCATCTGTCAAGTGGGAGAAGCCCCATCATTTCACGGTCTAGAAGTCTCAGAGGGAGGGACAGATAAAGCCTCCGAGTGCTGGCTGTCACTCCTGTCAGATTGGACACCTTGCGATGTCCCCGGACAGCAAGGACTCCCCATGGAAACTTTGTCCA
>NW_011888969.1:864741-867306 GCF_000151845.1 Pteropus vampyrus | reverse complement strand
GTCGAGTTTCATTATCTCAAGATTTCCTGCTGAGATTTGTTTGAGTTTATTCCCCCCCGTTTTATTGAGAAAGAACTGACACGCATCCCTGTAGAAGTCTAAGGCGCATCGCATGGTGGCCTGATTTACAACTACTGAGAAATGATTTTACCTCCATAGGCTCAGCCAACATCCATCTTCTCATACAGATACGATCAAAAGAAAGGAAAGAAAACATGAAAAAAAGGGGGAAAATGAACTGTCCCCGAGATGATCTGTTAGGACCTCCTCTCTTCACGACTTCCCTGTGTGCCCCACGGCGGTGTTAGCTGCAGCCGCCGAGCTGCGTGTCACAGCCCCAGGACTTCCATATTCTAGAACCGGGCGTTTGTGCCTTTTGACTCCCCTCCTCCAATTTTTCCCATTTTTAGAATGGGTCTAGCGCATGCATGCCCTCCCTGCGACCTTGGGACGTGACGTATGTCCAGAGCCTCATAGTCATGAACCTAGAGTCTCTTGAAAATAATGGGGAACGAAACACTTAGCTTTCTTAAGAGCTTTTGGACACAATGGTGCACGTGCGCTTTTAACATCCAAGGCCTTCGGTCTGCAGGTAGAGACATCGTTGTCCTGTGCTGACCAGGTACTCCAGGTGACATTCACAAGTGAACAAGGTGCCCAAACCACTGCTATTGTAGAGGTGGACTAGGATGTGTAGGCAGAACAGCTGGTTTTGAGTTTAAACTCGGTCGTCTACTGACTCTGTGATGTAAGGAACCGTCTTGGTCACTCTGAGCCTCAGCCTTTCCATCTGTCAAGTGGGAGAAGCCCCATCATTTCACGGTCTAGAAGTCTCAGAGGGAGGGACAGATAAAGCCTCCGAGTGCTGGCTGTCACTCCTGTCAGATTGGACACCTTGCGATGTCCCCGGACAGCAAGGACTCCCCATGGAAACTTTGTCCAAAACCCCAGGAGCTGGTGCGATGCGGACGGCACTGTGCATGGGGGAGGGGAGGCCCGTCTGACCAGAGCGCACGGCTGGCACTGTGCACTTGACCCCACACCCACTGGCCGGCAATGGGGATCACGAGGCAAATGCAAGCTGGGTGGTCCCTGCAAGGCGGGCTCAGCTGGGGGCGGGGAAAAAGCCCGGAAAGCCGCCACTCCACCTGGACAATGACAAGCCATTGGTCTGCGAAGAAATAAAAAATCAGCCAGTGGCTGAGCTGGTCCCTCTGACGTGGCGGGAAGTTTGAACTTGGCACTCGTTTGCACGTTCTGCCTTGTTGGGCCTGGAACCCGCAAAGCACTGAGTGCTGAGAAGCGCTGCCATTTCCGACGCCCCGTTTTCCACCAGTACCAGCAGCAGAAGCCCCCACATCTGGGCAAGGCTTCAGCACTTGCAAAGTCCTTTTATAAACATTGTGCATTTAACTTTCGCAAGGATCTTCAAACTCAATATTTGATATGCTAACATGGGCATGTTGGGGTTTGGTAGATTTAAACTCGGGAGCAGAATTGGGTCAATTAAAAATGTGACAGAAATCACTCACCTGCTTGTTAAACCCGCGTATATATTCTGGAATATGTACTTTATAATTATTTTTAAACTTTTTGACATCATTACCCATTGTGCGTGAGCGCGCGCACACACACACACACACACACACAAGAAAAGTTTCACAGAACACTGCTCATCTCTAGTATAAGACAAGGTCTTTAACATTTTCTTTTTTTTTTTAAAGCAGTTTTATTTTTTAAAGCGTTGCAACAGCAGTACAAGATTTTAAGTCTCTGTAACGGAACGTTTTCAAAACTCTGATCCAAATGTCGATGTGTTTGCCTTTGAAGTTATATTAGCAGAGAAGAAGCTGGTTTTGAATGGCAAGGAACTCACAGCCTTCATCAACTCCGTCGACATTCAGCCCCTGAAACAAACAGAAAATTGTTTGGTCGATGCAGGGAGGCAGCCTGGTTGCTGTGGGTGACAGGATGGCAGGGTGTGTCAGCTGCAGACACACCTCATTCGCCCTTAAATACTGCATATCCATCATCATCGTGGTATTAGCATTAATTCATGTCAACCATTCATATTTAAACATTTTTAAGCTCCGATTATCTTTATTGAAACGAGAACATTTTTTGTGCTGAATAATAATTCTTTCAAAAATCCTCCTGTCCTGAAAGAACAAACAACTTTATTCATCGTCGATAACCTGTTTCGGTGGTTACGTGAATTTTGCCTGATAATCAGCACGTAACGAATAAACAACACATGTTTACTGACGGCCGTTGCTACCTGGTGAGTGATGAGGTCTTGGTGCACGTGCCCATGTCGTTTATCAGAATAAGGTTGTTCCTGCAAACAGCGCACGAGCTGGTCACTGACACATCCTGCCACTCGGTGTCCCCTCCCTCCCCTCCCCTCCTTCTCCTTCCTCCTAACTCTCCCCCGCCCCACCCCCGTCTTCTTTCTTATTTGTCTATTTTGGGTTCTAAATAATTACAGATTCACGGCTAATTAAAAACTGTAGCGAGGTCTCGCACGCCCTTCGCCTCATGCCCTCCGATGGCTGAAGCTGCCTC
>NW_011888969.1:836299-860506 GCF_000151845.1 Pteropus vampyrus | reverse complement strand
CGATATTCAATAACTTATAGTGAGCTGCAAATGTCACCGGCTTGGGAACTGTATGCGCTTTGCCTGTAAGTCTTTAAGCAAAGACCTTCAGCTGATGCGGGGGCGAGGTGATCCCCAAGGATAAGTCCCTTTTAATGGGGGGCCGGGCAGTTTTCCTCACGCATCGCAGCACTGACCTGGCACTGGACACGGTGCACGGCCACCAGGCTGGATGCCCCTGCTTGTCCAGAACTGTCTTCAGCGGGTCCGCCTCCTGCCTTCTCTAAAAGTAAATTGGTTCAAAACTATGATCAAAAAATCCTGCTGAAGACCGAGCTAGTGAAACTCCCATGCCCATCTTCAGAGACCAAACTCAGACCATAAAATCCACTCCGTTCGTGATTTCAGTGACCTGAACTGCCGGTGAGGACTCTCGGATGTAACGTGTGAGGACGTCTGTCAGTTGTACCTACGAGCTTCCTCTAAGGCGTGTCATACACATGCAATGACTGTGGACACGAAGGGGGCCGCTCCTCCTCTCAGGCGGCCAGCTCGTCCTCCCGGCCGAGGTCACAGAGCGTGCCTGTCCTCCAAGGCCTTACCCCAGAGGTGGGCGGGTGGAAAACTCGGGTTTCACCCATCATCCTTGGGCGACCGCCCGCTCTCCGTCCGGCATGGGGAACGTTCTTCACGCTCTTGGGGCTGGAGGTGAGATTCGTGACCGATCGGGGGGCCTTGCGCGTGTCCAGGCCGCACCTCTGCTGGGCCACCTGCCTCCAAGCCGCCACCCTGTACACGCCCGCTTCGCAATTCCGTTAAGATTTTTGGTTCGTGTTCACTTTCGAAGACTGTTTCCCGGCCCACTGGCCCTTCTGCGACCTTACGCAGCTCCTCCATTGACTAGTGTGCAAAAACAACAAACAAACGGAAACCCCACAGGCGACCGGCGTGCAGCGAACTTTACCACTGAGACGCCGGGGACAGAACACACTCAGGCCGCTTGGTGTCCCTCTCCGCGCGCCCGCGCCCTGCGGTCCACTGTTCCACGTGCGCCCAGAGGCCCCTTCTCGGCTTCGCCGTTGGCCCAGACCTGCACCCAGGGCATGACGCGGGCGGAGGAAGGACGCTGTCTGGTGCCCGGTCCGGGCTGGCATGGAGGGTGCAGAGGCTCCTGCCTCAGGCGCTGGCCTCCGAACTCAAGCCACACTCTCTCTCGGCTCATCTCTCTCTCACCATGGCGGGATTCGATAACGAGCCCAAGCTTTCCTTCCGCACGGCCACCGCCCTGTGCGGGGACAGCCCGCTCCCCTCCAGTGCAGAGGTGGGTTTCCTGTCCTTGTGCACGGAGAAGCCTGGCTGCCTGCTCACCGGGCCAAGGGCCAAAGGTCCGATGACATTCTCACCGCAAAGCGGGGACTTGGGGCGGTAACTCAGATATGGCTTCAACGTAGATGCTAACACGGGCGAACGGCAATGGAGGAAGAAAACACCCTGAATCGATGGACGAGCCTGGAGATAACATGCAAGAGAGGGCATGCGAGTCACTCTCAGGGTGGCCCAGGCACTGAAGACAAAGGGGTCCTGGCAAAGGAGGGCAGCACGGTCTGCTGCCATTCTGGAAGCGAAGGGCACGGGTGTCGGCACTTTCCTGATGCAAGAGTGATGGGCTCTGCACCCAGGCGATGTCACTGAGAGACGCGTCTCAGGTCGGAGGGTCAGGAAGCAGACTGGAGGACTTGGGAGCATTGCCTATGGGAGGGGGTAAGGCGGCAGGCCACACCGGGGGACCAGAGGGGACTGCCATGTGGCCTGGAAGAGCACTGGTGGCTTTCTGGGGGGCTCCAGAGCTAGGACCGTCCTCGAGATTTGTCCTTGTGGGGCCGAGACAGCGAGGGCCTCGTGCCCCTGGGGCTGGCCAAGGATGCGGGCTGCCCACGAGGGGTGGACTCACCCAACAGCGAGGCAGTATGTATGCGTGTCACCTTGCCGGACTGTCACTATTCTGTACCAGGGACTCCTAAATCCCAGAGGGGACTCGTGGGACCATGGTGGGCCCTTGTCAACTTGAGGGCCCCCGTTCCCGGGGAGGGCCCCCAGGAAGAACCTGCCTGAGGAACAAGATTAGTGGGGCCCGAATGTGGCCTTCCTGGCTGGCTTTGTTTTCTTACACAAATACTCAGTTCCTCGCAGGAGGGAGGTGTGGGCTAAAGCACGGAGCGAAGCAGCTTCCTTATGCTCTGTCTCCCTCCTCGGAGACGCGTGGCCGGACGTCCAGCTTGTCCCTTTCTCGTTGCATGTCCTGGACGAGCCACTCATCTTCTCTGAGTCTCGCCTCAAAGGCTGGAGAGTGGCCTGCCGCGCGTGTGGTTTTAGGCTTGAGTGCATGAGTAGCAAAAGCGCGGGATCTATACGTTGAAAGCACACACGTTAGAAGGTATCGTCGTCACCGTGAGCTTCGGGGGCTGGAGTCGACTTTGGCCGGGAAACGAGCCTCGTAGAAACGGGATTCTGCTTTGATCTTGGTTCACGGACCTCGTCAGTGGTCTTCCCAAAGAGGAGAGAACTCAGGTGTCTGCTAGTGATGACAAGTGGCATTAGAGTGACTGGTCACCAAATGCCAAGTGCGAAACTGCTGGATTGGCCAGCGAAAGGCAAGGGCTCCAGCCCAGATCCGTGCACGGGCCAGCGCCCCGTCTCTGCATTAAGCTAAGTTTTTTCATTCACTCCATAAACATTGGTGGAGACATTGCTCTAGGCACAGCGGTGCCTACTGAAATTTTCTGCTTTGTTTCGAGTCTTAAGCCTCAGTTTTTCCGTCAACGAAAGAGGCTTAGAGGTGATCACGGCGAAACGGTGTGGCTCCTTTGAGGCTGCATGTGCCTATGGGAGTACGGGGCTCTTCTTGAAAGGCAAAGCAGCGCACGTCACCCGTCGCTTCAGTGTTGTAGAATTTGTCATCCTGAGACATACTTTTCATTAATAACATCTTTGGTCAAAATAAACCAGCAAACAAGCAAACACTTTCCCATAATCAAGTGGGCATAATCAAATCGCTGCTGGGGGCAAACCATTCCTGCATTTAAGATGCTTATCATACAGCCCTGTCTCTTATTTTTTTTCCCAGAAATTCCTAATTTATAGATAGTTTTTCTGCTTTGGGGCTTAAAAAATTTCTGTCTCTGTTGATCCTGACCACACACACTGCCTGATGGATGACTTTAATTATTAATGAATTGTTTGTGTCCACTGATTAGACCTCGGATTGTTTATTTTTAAGCTCTGGCATTATTTTAGTTAAAAAATCAGGAAAAGTAAATATTTGGAAATAAAACGCAGAGTTATAAGTATATTATAAGGCTCCATTTCAGAGAGACAGATGAAATAAATAAGAGAAATAAGTATTAAAATAGTTAAGAACAAAGTACACTGAATTCTAAACACCTAAGGCAAGTCTGTCTTTAATTTTTGAATCATCCAATTAATGTTCTTCTATTCTGCGACTTGAACTTTTTATAAGCGGACCAGGGGTCACACTGTCCAAGCAGTGGTAAGCCTCTGCGTGTTTTGCATAGCTCCTAATCGAGTGAAATGACTTGTTTCAAGAGTCCACAGGACGGTGGCTCATAAATCAGAGGGCCAAATTAACTCTCTGCTCCAGAGTTGTCAAATTTTTTTTCTTTCCCATTTGCCTTTATTTGGGATTGAGTGATATTTGCCTCAATTTGAAATATCTTACTGACAACGAAGCAGATTAGCCCACAGGCTTCTCGAGACCAATAAATTCTGCTAATACCAATGATGATTCAGCAAGCCCTGAGGTGCTCAGCTTCCAGGCATGGTGCCCCATCTCCTGAGCACACCCCACGGCCCAGCCGGCCCATCTCCCAAGGCCAGAAGCATGGACCCTGCACCAGCAGCCCTTGACCTTGCCCTGGAAGAGGGGCTGCTGACCTTGATGGCTGAAGGGTGCTGCAGAGGGCTAGATGCTCACTAGCCACAGGCGCCTCCCTGGGTGGAGCCTGGCCATTGATTCCTCCAACGCGTTTGTGTTTTCCTACCCTCCTTAGCAGCCTTGCACCTGAGCTCCCAAGAGCGACGAGCGAGCCCGCTTTAAATTAAAAAACAAACAAACGAAACGAAACCAAAACCCAAAACAGAAGCCGATCGCTTCGCATCTCGCATCTCGAGTCAGTCGCTCACCTGGCCCGCCTCCCACACTCCCACGGAAAGATTTGGGGCCCTTGATGCTGACAGTGGCCGCCCCTGGCAGACCATCCCACCCCTGCTGGAAGTCAGCCCTGGTGACAGCCGCACTCACGGGCAGGCTGGCAGATCTGGGCAGGGGGTGGGGACAGGGAGCTGCCAGCCCTCTTTGCAATTCAGATGGTGAGATTCTCCTGAGCTCATTTCCCATCTGCTGGGCACGCAGACACTTCTCTGTTTGGTCATTAATTAATGTCCTAACTCCAAAGCCACAGCACACGTGCAGAGCTGGTATTTCTGAGGCACCTGTTTACAGAATGAGTGCTTGAGACTGGCCTGCTCGGCACTGGGCTTGAATTCCTGAAGACATTTCATGTCGTCAACTCATTTTGCTTAATTGCCCGAAGGTTAGTCAAAGGAATGACATCTGAATGTTTATTTTCAATGTTTTCCTAAAAAGTCATAGTGAATCCAAGTCGCGCAAAGATCTGGTGACTACAGCTGGGGCTTACGGCGCATAGAGAAACGCTCCCCGTGTCCCCACTCACCCCGACCCTTCTCGGCAGCAGCCCCTGCCTTGGCAGTCAGAGACTGAACCGCCATCTTGGTCCCAGGCCCTGAACGCCTGGCTGGTCAAGACCTTGGTCTTTGGTTGATTGTTTACATTCACCATGGGACCTCGGATACATCTCAAAACATCTTCGTATTTCAGTCTCCTGCGCTTTGGAATGGGCTTTGGGTTAAGTGGTCTCTGAAGCCCGTCGAGCTAACTCATCGAGTCTGCAGTCACCACCGCGTGAAGTGACTGAGGCAGCTGGCGTTGCCGGTGCCATCGAAGGATATGCCACGATGGGCTGCGTATTTGTGTTCTCCCAAATCTCACGTGCTGAAACCTTGACCCCACCCCAACACAATGGCCTTTGGAGGTGAGGCCTTGGGGGGCGCTTAGGATTAGACGAGGTCCTGTGGGCGGGACCCTCGCGGATGGCATTGATGCCTTTTAGAGTCACCAGGAGCTGGCCTCCCCTCTCTCTGTCTCCACCACGTCAGGACACAGCAAGGAGGTGGTCATCCCTGAGCTGGGAAATAAGCTGCCGGCAGAGCCCGACCACGCGGCACCCCCACGGCTCAGCCTTCCAGCCCCCAGAACTGAGAGCCATGAAGCTTCTCTTGTTCGCAGCCGTCCCGTGTGTGGTACCTCATTCTAGCCACCTGGACGGTCAAGGACGGGGTGAAAGCATGACATGCGTGAGGCTCGGCCTGGCTCGGGCCGGAGGAGGAAAGGCCGAGAGCGCGTGGGGGCTTCGTGCCGTCCTGGTCGCGGTGGGTGCGAGGGCCTGTGGGCCACCCGGGGCTCTCTGGGACCGCCTAGCCAGCCGAGAGCGGCGTCGAGCAATCAGCCCCCAACGCGTTAGAGACCGGGCCCTCACTCCCGGCTCCATCGGCCCGGTTCCCCGTGACCGCCCAGGGGGCCCTGCAGCGGCTGCGGAGGTCGGGGTGGGCGCACCTCGCAGTTCTTACTTCAGGGACCTGCCTTGAAGCAGCCAGGCTCTTCCATGGGGTGTCCTCGTAGAGCGTCCTCGTGGGGCGTCTGCATCGGGCATCGGCCCAGAATGAAGTGACTGCTTCAAAGAGCGTTCGTTATAATTCAGGACGTAACATCTTCCTACCTCCATTTCTTTGGTTTGGAAAAGTTGGACAAGTGGGCTAAATTTTGTAAATGTGGATTCGATCTTCTCAGATTTCATGGCAAAACAACTTTTTTTGACCGATCTTAGCAGCCTGGCCAGCAGCCTGGGCGAGTGGGTCTGTGGAGAGTAGAAAGTGACTTTTGAGGTCCCTGCAGCCCTGGGACGCCCCGTTGTCTCGGGAGTGCCTCAGGGTCCTCCCTGCCCTCCTGCTCTCTGCTTCCGGAAGTGGCCCACGGCGGGCCGACCCCGCCACCATCTCCGACGCCACAGTGAGCACGTGCAGGACGCCGCGGCACCCCACCAGGCGGTGCTCTCACCAGGTGGCGGGCGGCTGAGCAAGAGCTCCAAACCGGAGGCCCAGCTGTGACCAGGACCTCGTCTGATGGGAGGCCTGACGGCAGGCCGTGAGGCTAAGTGTCCAACAGGCGGTGAGGACGCCAGCTGACCTGGCTTGTGCAGTGGCAGTGAGCCCGAGGCCGGGCAGGTTTGCCCGGGGGAGATGGCAGGGTGACAGGTGAACTTGGGGTTCGGGCCCGGCTCCAGGGAAACCGGAGGTGGCTTTAGGAGGCAGGGAGGCCAGCGGGTGAAAAGTCAATTTCCTCTCACGGTGCTGCCTCTCGTGGCCTTTAATCACAGCATCGACCACTCTGTCAGTCTGTCACTTTAAAACGCTGGCCTCAGTCACCCCATTGGGGGGACATCCCAGGGAGCCAGCTGCTTCCCCTATCCCCACCCCAAGCTGTAGCCGCTGTTGGGGTGAGGCCCCCACATCTTTCACGGAGGCCTAGCCGAGGAAGGACGCCCACACTCCCACGGAAAGATTTGGGGCCCTTGATGCTGACCGTGGCCGCCCCTGGCAGACCATCCCACCCCTGCTGGAAGTCAGCCCTGGTGACAGCCGCACTCACGGGCAGGCTGGCAGATCTGGGCAGGGGGTGGGGGACAGGGAGCTGCCAGCCCTCTTTGCAATTCAGATGGTGAGATTCTCCTGAGCTCATTTCCCATCTGCTGGGCACACAGACACTTCTCTGTTTGGTCATTAATTAATGTCCTAACTCCAAAGCCACAGCACACGTGCAGAGCTGGTATTTCTGAGGCACCTGTTTACAGAATGAGTGCTTGAGACTGGCCTGCTCGGCACTGGGCTTGAATTCCTGAAGACATTTCATGTCGTCAACTCATTTTGCTTAATTGCCCGAAGGTTAGTCAAAGGAATGACATCTGAATGTTTATTTTCAATGTTTTCCTAAAAAGTCGTAGTGAATCCAAGTCGCGCAAAGATCTGGTGACTACAGCTGGGGCCTACGGCGCATAGAGAAACGCTCCCCGTGTCCCCACTCACCCCGACCCTTCTCGGCAGCAGCCCCTGCCTTGGCAGTCAGAGACTGAACCGCCATCTTGGTCCCAGGCCCTGAACGCCTGGCTGGTCAAGACCCTGGTCTTTGGTTGATTGTTTACATTCACCATGGGACCTCGGATGCATCTCAAAACATCTTCGTATTTCAGTCTCCTGCGCTTTGGAATGGGCTTTGGGTTAAGTGGTCTCTGAAGCCCGTCGAGCTCACTGTCATCGAGTCTGCAGTCACCGCGTGAAGTGACTGAGGCAGCTGGCGTTGCCGGCGCCATCGAAGGATATGCCACGATGGGCTGCGTATTTGTGTTCTCCCAAATCTCACGTGCTGAAACCTTGACCCCACCCCAACACAATGGCCTTTGGAAGTGAGGCCTTGGGGGGCGCTTAGGATTAGACGAGGTCCTGTGGGCGGGACCCTCGCGGATGGCATTGATGCCTTTTAGAGTCACCAGGAGCTGGCCTCCCCTCTCTCTGTCTCCACCACGTCAGGACACAGCAAGGAGGTGGTCATCCCTGAGCTGGAAAATAAGCTGCCGGCAGAGCCCGACCACGCGGCACCCCCACGGCTCAGCCTTCCAGCCCCCAGAACTGAGAGCCATGAAGCTTCTCTTGTTCGCAGCCGTCCCGTGTGTGGTACCTCATTCTAGCCGCCTGGACGGTCAAGGACGAGGTGAAAGCATGACATGCGTGAGGCTCGGCCTGGCTCGGGCCGGAGGAGGAAAGGCCGAGAGCGCGTGGGGGCTTCGTGCCGTCCTGGTCGCGGTGGGTGCGAGGGCCTGCGGGCCACCCGGGGCTCTCTGGGACCCCCTAGCCAGCCGAGAGCGGCGTCGAGCAATCAGCCCCCAACGCGTTAGAGACCGGGCCCTCACTCCCGGCTCCATCGGCCCGGTTCCCCGTGACCGCCCAGGGGGCCCTGCAGCGGCTGCGGAGGTCGGGGTGGGCGCACCTCGCAGTTCTTACTTCAGGGACCTGCCTTGAAGCAGCCAGGCTCTTCCATGGGGCGTCCTCGTGGAGCGTCCTCGTGGGGCGTCTGTGTCGGGCATCGGCCCAGAATGAAGTGACTGCTTCAAAGAGCGTTCGTTATAATTCAGGACGTAACATCTTCCTACCTCCATTTCTTTGGTTTGGAAAAGTTGGACAAGTGGGCTAAATTTTGTAAATGTGGATTCGATCTTCTCAGATTTCATGGCAAAACAACTTTTTTTGACCGATCTTAGTAGCCTGGCCAGCAGCCTGGGCGAGTGGGTCTGTGGAGAGTAGAAAGTGACTTTTGAGGTCCCTGCAGCCCTGGGACGCCCCGTTGTCTCGGGAGTGCCTCAGGGTCCTCCCTGCCCTCCTGCTCTCTGCTTCCGGAAGTGGCCCAGGGAGGGCCGACCCCGCCACCATCTCCGACGCCACAGTGAGCACGTGCAGGACGCCGTGGCACCCCACCAGGCGGTGCTCTCACCAGGTGGCGGGCGGCTGAGCAAGAGCTCCAAACCGGAGGCCCAGCTGTGACCAGGACCTCGTCTGATGGGAGGCCTGACGGCAGGCCGTGAGGCTAAGTGTCCAACAGGGGGTGAGGACGCCAGCTGACCTGGCTTGTGCAGTGGCAGTGAGCCCGAGGCCGGGCAGGTTTGCCCGGGGGAGATGGCAGGGTGACGGGTGAACTTGGGGTTCGGGCCCGGCTCCAGGGAAACTGGAGGTGGCTTTAGCAGGCAGGGAGGCCAGCGGGTGAAAAGTCAATTTCCTCTCACAGTGCTGCCTCTCGTGGCCTTTAATCACAGCATCGACCACTCTGTCAGTCTGTCACTTTAAAACGCTGGCCTCAGTCACCCCATTGGGGGGACATCCCAGGGAGCCAGCTGCTTCCCCTACCCCCACTCCAAGCTGCAGCCGCTGTTGGGGTGAGGCCCCCACATCTTTCACGGAGGCCTAGCCGAGGAAGGACGCGCCCAGAACGTCCCCCGTGCGGCATCCTCACGTGTGGCCTGGCGGTCCTTGGGGACGCTCACCACCTGTTGAGACTGCGGAACGGAGCGACGTCCGCTGGGCCGCGGAGCGACCCCCCCACCGGAGCCGCTCCGAGCAGCGATGCCTGTCCTCACCCGTCGCCGCCTCCTGCGCTCCACACAGCACGTTCCACGCGTGTCGCCCGCCGCGATGTGCCTCACCCCCCACGCCGGCAGCCAGGCAGAGACACGAACGCCTCTGTTGTCACCGACTCCCAATTAAAACCGACACAGACACGCAGACGACGCCCCCACCCGCGCCCCCACGCCGAGCACATTCTAAAAGGAAAACAACACCTCCAGATATTGCCTCTGGACGGCCACTGACCGCATGCGGCCACCCTTGGGGGAGAAATAGCTATCGTGAACGGCTTAAATCTATCAAAACGCCTTCCTGATTGATAAACACGCCGGGTTTATATTATGATTACTGCATACAATTTTCTGTCATTGTTAATTTATTTGAAAGTCTTAACCTGGTAGGGTCTGACACCAGCCGTATTTTATAATGAGAACCATGGAAATACATCACCCCTCCAAATAGTACAAAGACAGCGCCAGGCGGTCACGCGGGACGCAGGTGCCAGAGCACAGGGCTCGGCGTGCAAACGGGCAGCCGGACGCAGCCCTGGGCGCACGCCCTGCCTGAGTCCCCCAAATGCTAGAAGAATAATTAGGGCTCCGGCAGCTCCGTCGTCTGGTGATGTCCAAGTGCTTGGAAGGCTGGAGGACTAACTTCTCTCTTCACTTGGGGGAACAAAAAATATCAAGGCACAGAAAGGCTCCATCCCCAGGCTGTGAGTAGACGCCCAGCCCAGCACAGACTCGACGTCGCGGGACCTGAACTTGGAGCCTGTGCCCCGGGGGAAAGGCCCCCGGTTCAAGCTCCTGCGCAGGCGGAGGCCGAGGCAGGCAGTTGGCCTTGGAAGGAAGCTCCAGAGGGCGACTTGAGGAAACCCAGCAGGACAGAGGCACGAGCCAGCGGCCTGGCCACGGGCCTCGCCCGGTCGGCGGTGCACAGGGCGTCCAGGTGGGGCGCACCACCCGGTGCGCGGGGACCAGCGGCTCCCGTAGGCCGCTCTGCAGCTCTTGGGGGCGATGCGGACAGTCCTGAAACATCCCCCAGTGAACTTCACACGGAGACGCTCTCATTCGCTGCCTCCCTCCTCATAAATATTAACCAATGGTGTGGCGGCCTCATTTAATTCACTGATTTCACATTCGGATCACTTTCTCTTTTACAGCTATTTTTACCCGGTTTCATTAATCTTTGTTGAATACAATGGCATACATCTTTAATGCGGCCGCTGTCAAGTGATATTTCAGCAGGAGCTGCAAACTGAATGACAGCAAGCAATATTAATAAATTTAACATAGACTATATCAATTTTTAACAGAACGAATGTGGAAAGCTAAATGTATTATTTTTCGTTTAAATCATAGGGTTTATCACCAGTTAAGGAGCAGCGATTTCGGAGGGGGAGGGGGGACTTGTGACGTGCCATACAAATAGATTTACATCTCATTAATAAGTAAATTAGGCAAATGCCTTTCAAGTTCAGACAAGTACATAAGTGTAATCTCCATATTAAAGAAGTAGTCTTTGATGAACCACCGAGGAATTGTGGCAGGCCGGGCTGTGACACGTCGCCCGGGCTGGCGCCCGGTCTGTGGGCCCACCTTAATTACTCCGCTTCATTACTGTGGAGATGAGTGTCTCTCCAGTTACGATTCTGTCAATGAGCAGCGCTCCGGCACCTCCCAAATAATTTTTGCAGGGACCGTGAAAAGGCGCTAACAGTTACGAAGAAAAACGGATTATCACCTGTTCTTTCTCTTTTCCTGCCCCTGGTAGTGTTCAGATATTGAGACAAACTCTCCTTAAATCTCTAAAAAGGATGATCCGTTAAGGATGATACTTTGTTTAAGAAAGAAAAGAGGATGGAGAATAGAAAGAAAAAAAAAAGACTCTAATTTTTAAAAAAAATGTCTCTTCGTAAATCCCAACAGAGATAATTTGCTGGAACATGTAAACCCAGGGAGAACGTGTCTGTCTGCATTAAATAAAAAGTTATGGCTGGCAGGAGGCATGTTTTTGCAGCAGCTTTAGCGATTATAGGACATTACATGCAAAGCCAGAGTTCTGATCCTAAGTTAATTTATAATTGGAAAAAACTTATTAATTAGCTATGTCACTCTAATTAAGAATTAGAAGAGTGTGTATTAGAAAGTCAGTCAGTAGCCAACTGACAGGAGTTTTTGAAAGCCCAGAAGAGACAGCTGCTCAGCCGTGCCCTGTGTCTGCCGACCTCCTCCGGGAGTCGCGTGCACACGCACAGTTGCACGCCCACCCTGTGCCGCCCGGAGCTCCGGGGCAGGGCCGGGGCTGCACACGCAGCATGCAGAGCGTCCGTGGGCTGGTCTCCATGCGCGGAAGGCTCTGGCCCAGGCCTGGCCCATCGGCCTGGGGCACCCTGCCCAGCTTCCGCGTGGCACCGGAGGCTTCCGGGCACACACGTCTCAGGCCCAGGGCCTGTCTCACTGTCTTCACCTGGTTCTACTTTAGCTCCCAAACTGGCTCGTCTTCCTCTGCATTTTTTTTTAGACATCTTCCTTTTTGTTTTCCTCTCTCTCCACCGGCAGATATGGAAAAGGATAAAATATTAAAGTATTCGTAACGATTTCTGAAAACACATGTTTAGTTAAAGTCAAAATTTTAGACTCTTTCATTCCAGGGCCTCCGGGGTGGCTGGGTGGCCGCTTCTTCCCGTGGATTTTGTGTCTTCTGTTGCAAACCCGGACTGTGAAGTGACTCTTTTATTCTGATCACTTATTAAGACAGAAATGAAATAAAAGCACAAACAACAAGATAAAAGCTTCTGTCTAAGATCATTGTTCACAGCAAAAAAAAAAAAAAAAAAAAAAAAATACATGATTAATTTTTTTTAACCCAGCCTAAGCCTTTTCTGTCTGGAAGGGTCATTTTCCATGTGCAGGTTGGCTTTCAATTAGGGCAGAACAAAAGCTCAAGTGGGCATTGGAGAGAAGTCAGTTTTCTTATTTGAATACCAAAAAAGGAGTCCCCCAGATAATGATGCTTAAAAAAAGAGGAAAAATCTCTGCATTAGCACATTTCCACTATTCTATTGCATTTGCTGGCAAACTCAAGATTCCTGATACACTTATCTTATGAGGTTAATGATCGTTTGTTGTCTGCTCTAAGCCTATTATTCATTTTAAATTAGAAGCAAAGTGGTGTGTTTAAAAGTAATTCAAATGGGAAGTCATCTTTTTTTTTTTCCTAAATCAGGGCCTTTAATCCCCTTTCACAATCATTAGCCTGTAGTTAGTTAAAAGGACAAGGTTGTATAGGATAAGGAGGAACTTGCTGGATATTTTGGGTGTTGTCTCTAATGAAACTCTAGGGGCAAAGCCAGAGGAGCCCCTGGACTCCTAGCACTCAGCTAACTCCCTGTGTTTTCAGCAGAACTTGGGGCGTCCCCGGGGAAGCCTGTGTTCAGAGCATAGTCTGGGGTCCCTTAGGGCCTGCTGTGAGGTCCCAGCAAAGATCACCTGATTCCAAGAGCGCTGAAATCCTAAAAGGCAAATCTATTTTAAAGTTAAGCCTGAAGATTGCTGAGTTTATCCTGTAAAGATTAAATTCTCTAGACTTTACAACTTTTCTAGTTTATACCCACGTGCAGAGTGTCACAGAAAACCCATGTAGGCAGGTGGGCACGTGTGCCAGCATCCAGGACAAGGAAACACATACTCTCCTGGACCTTGGCGCATGAGACAAATTATTGGTCACTGTCCCTTCCTGCTATGCCCCCCACTTTCACCCCTGGCCCTGCCTCTGACAACCCAGAACACTTCTTAAGTGTGGTTTGTGAACCTGAACTTCACTGTAAGAAGCAGCTCAACATATCAAGTTCTCAGTCACTCTCTCCTCCGACACCAGCAGGTCAGACACCCTCAGCGCCACAGAGCTTCCCAGAACAGGTGAGAACTTTTCCTTGCTTCTATGTCCCTGGGGTCCAGCACAAGCCACGGCACATAGTAGGTGTTTTACATATCAGTGGCAATGGAGCAGCTGACACAGAACTTGAACTTGGTCTCAATACCCATTCAGTCCTTCAGAAGGTCTTTCCATCCTACCATCGCTGGATGATGGGGAGACTGCAGATCTCCTTCGCTGCTGGCAGTTTGAGTGAGAACCTCCAACATACTTTGGGGGGGAGCTCAATTTCTTTTGAGTAGCAGGGGTCCTTTAGCTCAGATGGTTCTGAGGGAGGAGCTGACCCTAGGGTGCTCCCCCATGACCTCAGCTGCAAGCAGGAGAAGCCTCTGGGGGCCTGTAGCCACCCTCGGCCTGCGAGGGTGGCCCACCCTGTGTGTCCGCAGCCTGGAATCTCGGCCTGCTGAGGTCGATAGAAGAAAGTTATTAGTGGATGGAGGGTGACCCGTGTCACTGAACAGACGTGTTCTAGAAAAGCCATTGGCTCACCAAGGCTTGTTCATTTGCTGTCACCACTACTGTCTTAGATTGTTTAGGACCTGCTAACCCAATGCCCTGAGTTCAGATGAGAAAAAGAAATAAATAACTCTCGGGATGGGGAAGCATATTTTTGATTGTTTGCCCCCTAAAATGATTTACTTTGAAAATTTAAGAATTTAAAATAATTACTATAAATATTAGAAGTAATAAAATTTAGGTGACATACCTAATTTAAGATAAATAAACAAAAGTCAATTTGCCTTCTTATGGCAATGATAATCATTTAATAATAAAACGAATAGAAGATCTCATTGACAATAGCAAAACCACTCTATAAACTACCTAGCAATAATTACCAAGGGACAAGAAACAAGACTTGAATAAATGGAGATGCAAACCATGCTTTCAAAAAAATTTAATATTGTAGGGATGAGAACTCTCTCCAGTTTATTTTTGTGGTAAACGTCATCCCAATAAAATTCTAACAGGACAGCTTTCCTCAGGTAGGTTGTGGAAATGGATAAAATGAGTTCTAAGTTTAATGTAAATGATAAATGAATACTGAGGAAAAGCGGATTGTAGCACGCATCAGACCAACCGTAGAACTAACACAGGGCACGGATGGTGTACAAACGAGATCAAAAAACCAGAAGGGAGAATAAAAAACCAACACCCCAGTACGCGTGGCGATTAAGTATGTGCCTTAAGGTAGCATTTTAAGTCAACGTGAAAAATAAATTATTTAATAGATGATAACGGGGCCCCTAAGCGAGCCTCTGGGGGTGAGGGCGGAGGGGGTCCCGGCGTCACTGGGGTGCCACATACAGATGTCCAGGTGTGTCTTTCATGAGAATAATGAAAAGGGTGTCTTTCATAGTCATCATTTTATAGAAGTTTTTCTCATTTGTATTTTGACTTTGTCGACTCCAAAATGGGTGTTTGTATGTTTGCATTTGAGAATTTTCAAGCAAACGGCAGTAAGATTTCTGGTTGAACACAAGCTAGTACATTACGACAATTTTCCCGTACACGGAATTTAAGCACCTGGCTGTGACGTGGCAGATATGCATCACTGTGCTCCAGACTTTAGGGGAAGGACAAGTTAGATAATTGAGCAACTTTGTTCATCTAGAGACATCGACTAGGACCAGAGCTTGTACCAGTGAAAGCCTTGTCTACTGAAGGATGCCATGTGCACGGTTACCTGTTGAAAAAGTTAGTAAACAAATGAATAAATAAATAAAATAAAACTTAGAACTACAAACCTGTTACCATTAGTGTCCCGACTAAGAACTTGAACATTTCATGCTCTAGTTTATAACCTTTTCTATTTGTTTAATTTATCTTGATAATATTGCTGAGTTTCCAGTTTAAACTACAAGTACTTTCAGTATGTCACGAGTCATTATATAATTACTAATTTTCATTTTCTGTTAATAATTTATTTTGTTAAAATTTTAATTTGTGCTCATTATCATTATTGACAAATAATAGTGTGGTAACTTTTTTTTTTTTCTTTTTCTTATTTGATCAAGGATATCCTACGGGCTAGAAGCTTCCTATTCCTCACAATACACACCAAAATTAAGTTAAGATGTATCGCAGCTTTAACATAAAAAATGAAGCCACATATCAAGTAGACGAACTTAACAATTGATCTTGAGAAGGATGGGTACTTTCAAACTTACATCAGAGGTGAAAACATAAGCAAAAAAGATGAAGAGATTTAGCTAAGAAAAAAAAAATCATACTTCCATTAGCAGACAAGCAAAAAATTAAAGCAAAAACAACTAAAACAAACAAAATGCAAAAATCTATAAGGAAAATGCATACTGTGACAGACCAGAAAAGGCACATTCCAGATAGCACAGAAAAAGCTGATGACCTTACTACATAAAGGCTTCCTACAGAGCAGCTCAAAAAGGTTACACTCAGTACAGAAACGGCCAAAGAACTGGAAATGGAATTAAGCAAATGGAAAAATGTGAAGAATCCTTGTAATAATAAAATAAAAATTCACCGGAGTTATCATTTTTGCTATTAGGATGAAAAATTAATGTATTGTACAAAAGTGAAATACATAAAAACAAAAATTTGCAAAATACATTAATAAAATAAAATGCAGTATTGAATACACTATGAAGAAATTGATATTTTCAACCGTCGGGAGGAAAGTTGATACAAATTTTGTGAAAGAAATTGTCCTAATGTGGCGCAAACTTTAATATTATTCATGTTCTTTAATTTTATTTCCAATGATCAACATAAGGGAATTAATGAACAATAACTATAAAGACAGTGTTTTTCTATATTGTTTATAAAAAAAGGATTTTGAACAATTGAAACTTTATATAGTAGAGAACTGTTTGACCAAACTGTGAAATAATCGTAAAATAAAATACTATGTAGTGATTCATGTGAGGAAGAAGATTTATAGTTAATATAAATCTTGAATATTTGTGTACTGTGTACGTGCACACACACGTACACAGGCACCATCAGTTAGCGGTGGGTGTCTGCATAACTCCCAATGGCTGAATAATGAGCCTCCCTTTTAGAAACAGGAAAATCATAAAGCTATCTTCGAAGAAAATATTTTGGTTCGGGTTAAAAGGACTTATCATCTGAAGGTTGAAAGGTAGTGACCGTCAACAGTTAAGTGAGGGTTTAGGCAACAACCTGAATACAGACGCCAGTTTGTCACCGTGCATCGATGATGACTGTTTTGATTTGTAGTCAAGGGCCCTGATGGCCCAGCATCGAGCACAGCAGCCGCTCACCGCACAGGGATGCGGAGGGGGAGCACAGGTGCGCGGGCCAGGGGGAGGTGCTGCTCGGGAGCCCTCCTGGGGGCACCCCTCCGCCCAGATGTACCCCTCCATCCTGGTGTACTCTCTGCCCCGGGTGCATCCCTCCATCCGGGTACACCCCTCCATCCTGGGTGCACCCCTCCATCCTGGGTGCACCCCTCTGGCTGCTCCTGAGTATCCAGACCCTGATTCTGGTCCTGCCTCCCACCGTTGCCACCGCCATCGATTTGCTCACAAAGCCAAACCCGCTGGCTTTGCTGCACTTCTGGCTGGCTGTGAACAGACATGGGACAAGCTGCCAAGACCTGGGCTCTTGGAGATGGCTGCCAAGAAATGGGGAGTCAGTGGCCCCAGGAAAGGTTCAGTTTCGCTTGGCTGAGCTTGTTTTAAATGCAGATTTCTGGACCCTGCCCCAGCGTTCTGAATTTGCTCTACGGGTCTATGCCTGGCCAGTCTTGAGTCTCTCTCTGAAATCCCCAGCAAGGTTCATGTCCAGGGTGGGCAAACGCTGCAGTCGTGGCTGTTTAAGGAGCAGAGTGGTCCTATCACTGAAGGCATATCCCCGGGAGGCCCACGTGCAGGACGGAGGAGAGCAGACCTCAGGCTCTCACTCACCTGAACCAGCATCACCGCCCCTCCCCGCTGGGGCTCCTGTGTTGTGTCCTCACAGAACCACAGATACCTGGAGGCCAGGCAGGGGCAGGCGGCCACAGGCCACCAGAAAGGACTGCGCAGACAGAAAACGGATACCATTTTTTAAAAATTTCTGTATCTTAATATTATTTCATTGGTCATAGTGATAACTTTTTTTTTTTAATTTTGGAAGAAAAATTAAGAATATATAAATTAAATCAATACAAGGACGATTGCAGACTGTGTGATAACATGGAAAATGCTTACGGCCAAAGGTGTGAACAAATGCAGAATTAATGCGTATCTACGTGGCCTGAGTTCAACCCCTAAGCAAGGCCACGCCTTGGCATGTGGCGGGCAGCCAACAGACAGACTGTGAAGTAAGCAAAGTGTACTTAGTGAATGAATGAACGAACGAATAAGTGAATGGATGGGTGGTATAAATCACCAAATGAAAGACTCAAGGAAATATGAAAAGTAATTTTAAGGAAGAAAAAGAATATGGGTGATTTAAAATTTTTCACTACTTTCCAAAATTTTTAGTAAATCTATATTAATTTAATAATTAAAAATCATTAAAATCTAACCCAATTCTAAACCAAACTTTGAGCCTGGAGGTAATAAATACAGGGCTGGAGGAAAAAGTTAAACTATGATGATGACGGAATGACTAGAAAACCCCAGAATGCAGGCTATGCCACAAGACAGCCGCCTGGGGTTCTTCAAAAACATGTCGTCACGGGAAAAAGCGGAAGAAAACAGAAAACAAAACAAGAAAAGTAAGGGGATGGACTTTTCCAAGCTGAAAGAGACTGAAGTTACGTAGCAACAAGCAAAAATAATGTGGATTAAATTGGATTCGATCAGAGACATTCTTGTGATAATTAGGAAAATTGGGCTTCGGGGTGGACATCAGGTAATATTATGAACTTATTTATAATTTTTCCAGTTAACAGTGACTTTGTAGAAGAGGACACCTCTTTATTCGTCAGTGATATAAGGTGAAGCACTTATGATTTAAGTATCACGAGGTTTCCATCTTTCAAACACCTGAAAAATTTTCCAAATATAGAAAAACATACGTATACGAAAATATACAACAGAAGGTAATAAATACGGCAAAATGTGAACATGCCGTATTTATTGAAGGAACACAGACGCTCATTACATGACGTGTTTTCATCATTTCTGTGTGTTTGGACATTTTCATAAAAAATTGGGAAACATTTAAAAATAAACATGTGTAATGTAATGTGAACATATGCAAACACGCGTACACACTTAGTTATATGCGCATATTTTTTTTCTGCATACACGGACAGACGGCGGCGAGGCCCCCACAGTCTCCCTGGCACTTACGGACAGCATGATCGGCGAAGGCCCGTGCAGATTTTCAGCTCTGTGTCCTGCAGGGAAAACACACGTGTGTGTGCGTGTGTGCGTGTGTGTATATGTGTGTGTGCACGCGTGTGGGGGTGCAGGGGATGGAAGACAGGCAGGGTACCCAGTCAAAGAGCAACTAGGCTGGGACCCCCCGAGACCCGAGGGAAGCCCGGGGTGGGGGTGGTCCTGTGGGAAAGGGGTCAACTCAGGGACTAGTAGCAGAAAGGGTTGCTTCCGGGGGAGGGGGGTTTATGAGGTACGTGGAAATACTCAATAATCAGTATAATTTTAGTTCTATCATAAAATAATTACAAAGCCTTTTTCAAAGATATAATTCACAGACCATAAAAGTCACCCTTTTACAATGAACGATTCAATGATTTTTTTGTATATTCATAAGGTTATGTCACCTTCACCAGCATCTAATTCCAGAACACGTTCATTTCTCTCCCCAAAAGCTCTATATCCATGAGCAGACTCCCCAATTTTCTCCTCCGCCCGGCACGCCTAATCCGCTCTATCTCCACGAATTCGCCTTTCCCGGAGCCACGCAACCTGTGGGATTTTGCATCTGGCTCTTTCATTTCCCTTTGCATGATGCTTTCGAGGTTCAACGATGTCACAGCAGGCATCGTTGCTTCATTTCTTTGTATGAGGAGCTTCCAGACGTTTCCAAAACAGCTGCACATTTTACATCTCCACCGGCAACGCCGGTTCCAGTTTCTCCAAGTTCTTACCAACGTCGTTGACGTCTGTCTTTTTCATTATGGCCATCCTAGTTGGTGTGGAGTGGTTTTGATTTGCATTTCCCTAAAGACTAATGATGTAGAGCATCTTTCCTGTGCTGATTGGCCATTTTTTAATATTCTTCTGAGAAATGTGTATTCAAATTATTTGCATATTTTAGATTATTTGCATATTGACTGTTGACTTGTAAATTCCTCATATAGTCTGAATACTACAGCCTTATAATGATTGGCCATTTTCCCTCCCATTCTGTGTGCTCTTCCCACTTTCTTGGTAGTATCCTTTGAAGCACAAAAGTTTTCCATTGTGACGAAGTCAAATTTATACATTTTTTCTGTTTACTTATGCTTT
The DNA here is from genome assembly GCF_000151845.1 of Pteropus vampyrus. Taxonomy (NCBI): domain Eukaryota; kingdom Metazoa; phylum Chordata; class Mammalia; order Chiroptera; family Pteropodidae; genus Pteropus; species Pteropus vampyrus. The sequence goes on along the minus strand of NW_011888969.1, from coordinate 840,866 downwards.
TGGTGACGTATCTAAGAAATGTTTCCTAATCTAAGGTCACAAAAATTTAAACCTATGTTTCCTTCTAAGAATGTTATTTAGGGTTTTTTATTTACCTTTCTTATTTAGGGTTTTTTTTTTATTTACCTTTTTTATTTAGAGTTTTGATACGTTTGAGGCAATTTTTGTCTATGGTGTGAGGTAGGGGTGAGACTTCATTTTTTTTTTTGCATGTAGAAATCCATCTGGACCATCGTTTATTGAAAAGACTATTTTTCGTCCATTGAAATGTCATGGCACTTGTCAAAACTCAATTGACCATAACTACGTGGGCTCATCGCGGATCTCATTTCTATTGATCTACACGTTTCTCCTTACGCCAGCATTACACTGTCCTAATTTTCGTAGCCATGTATTAAGTTTTAAAATCAAGAAGTGTTTGTTAGTCTTCCAAATTTGATTTTTTTCAAGGTTGTTTTAACTATTCGGAGTCTCTTGCATTTCCATATGAATTTAGGATCAGCTTGTTCATTTCTGCAAAAAAGCTAGCTGGAATTTTGATAGAGATGGCATTGATGCTGCCATTGGGGATATTGCCATTTTAACAATATGTCATCCAATTCGTCAACGTGGATGCCTTTCCATTTACTTGGGCCTTCCTTAATATCTTCCAATAATTTTCCAGTGCATAAGTCTTCTAGTTATTTTGTTAAATTTGCTCTTACATATTGTATTTCTCTTTGATGCTATTGTACATGGAATCGTTTTTGAATTTTGTTTTTAGGTTGGTCATCACTAGTGTATAAATATAATTGACATTTTTATATAAACCTTGTATCCTGCAATTTTGCTGAACTCACGCATTAGCTCCAATACTTTTTTTATGTTATATACAAGGTCATGTTCATATATGTAAATAAAATCTTGTCATCTGACCACAGAAGTAGGCTTACATTGTCCTTTCCAATCTAGATCTTTTATTTCTTTTCTTCACCTAAGTGCCCAGAAAGAAGCTCCAGCAAAATGTCCATTAATGGCTGGAAGAGTGGACACCCTCGTCTTGTCCTTGACTGAAGTATCAGTTGTGGGTGTCTCATAGATGTCCTTCGTCCTGCTGAGGGTGCTCCCATCTAGTCCTAGTTTGATGAGTATTATTATTATTATTATCCTCATTGGTTATATACAGCCTTTCGAAAAACATGTTGGCGGAAAATTTTAATGCAGGAAAATATGTCAAATACAATGTTAAGTTAGTGACTCACGATTTAAAAATGTTATCGATTTGACATCACTTATGAATGGAGAAAAACACGGAAAGAAAGAAGATGGAATTTGCGGTGTGTGAGGGATCACTGAAAAATAAATGCAATTGCTCTGTGTGTGAGAGAGAGAGAGAGAGAGACAGAGAGACAGGGAGGGCAGTGCACGAGCTCAGGGAAGCCCGGCTGAGAGGCCGCATTCTAAGTGGCCGGTACTGAGGGCTCAGGTCTTGGTTTCTGGGGGAGACGCTGAGAAAGCTCTGGGGCGGCTGGAACTCTCAGGGATGACCTTCCGTAGGGAGGGGAAGTGTTACTGGGAGTTCGAGGGGAGAGTCTCTCCACGTTCAGAGCCTGGAGGTTCCGTCTGGGGTCGGACTGGGATCCGGCATGGGAATCCCTGCGGAGTCAGCCAGTGGCGGGGCTGCTCGAGCACAGGGGTGTGAACTTGATCCCACGAGGGGATCATAAGCTTTGTCGTTCTGATGCCTTGGACGTCGAGCCCGGGATTCCATGGCTTTGGTTGGCTGATAAGTATTGGCACCGAGTTTTAAATTCAATCTCTCCCATTCCCACAGGTAAAATTAGAATAGAAAACGATGCAAGAAGCACCACGCGCGGGGTTCAAGGGGAGGCTGGGAGTTCCTCGATCGCGGGGTACGGCCAGGCCAATGCCTGGATTACGTCACAGGCTTCGTCAGCTGCAGGCTGTGGGGGCCCTGGCCTCGCCTCTGCTTGCACCCAAACACTTGGACTCATATTAATAAGGGCTGTCTGGGATTATTTCCCGCGAAGCTCTGAAGTCTGTGTTCTTGCAATAAAGAACACAATTACTGAGGACGAGGACTGTGCCTTCCACACCCCCACTTCTCAAGGGCCTGACACCCCGATGCAATCGTACTACAGAGCTGAAACACAGCACACAGTTTTGAAGCCACAGATGAACGAAAGCCCTTCCTAACGTCTGACTTCAGCCATCCAGAATGCGGCCCGGGGAAGGGATGCAGAAGCCGAGCATCCTACCGCTCAGCTTGTCCGAGCCAATGTGCGAACGTGCTCCGAACGTCGTATCCACATCTTCGTCAGAGTCGGTCCATCTGAAGAAATCTGAGCTCCGCTAAATAATTCGTGTTCCTTACAATAGGGCCAACAGGCTTTATTTGTAAAGGACCAGAGAGAAAATATTTTAGGCTCTGGGGTCATACACTTTCTGTCATAACTACTCAACTCTGTCCTTGTAGTGTGAAAGCTGCCGTAGACGAGACTCAGTGGACTGTCCCGTGGGGTTCCAGTAAAACTATTTAGGAACGCTGAAATTTGAATTTCCTATGATTTTCACACGTAACAAAATCATATTCTTCTTTTGCTGTCTTTTTCTAACTATTTAAAAATGTGCAATCTGTGTTTAGCTCGTGGCTGTCAAAGAAACGTGCGGTGTCCCGGTGTGGGACCCGGGCCACACTTTGCCGACCCTGCTTTCAAAGACGAGCCCAGAACCAGCAGCCGTAGCACGACTCAGTCACAGGAGAGACTTTCCCGTCCCCAAGCTACACGATCACCGGGCTCTTTGCGGGAATTAAAGGAGCGATCTTTTCAAAACTCACCCCATCGTCCCGCCTCCTCCGCCGCCTGTCTCTTCCCAATGCCGGCCCGTTTTGTTCTGTTTTGTTTTTCTCCAGCCACACTTTCCCCTCCTGAATTCCCAGTCGATGCTCCGCTCCCTGGAGACACACGTCTTTGCAACCGGAGGGAGGACTCGGCGACCGCGCACACCTGTGACCCTGGCAGCCGGGAGACCCGTACAGTGGCTTCCCTCTCTTAGTTAGAGGACGAGCAAAGTTTCGATGTGCTTCTTTTTAAAATGCAACAACGTAAAGGTCACAGAGGAGGAGATGAAACTCGGAGTTGTAATAAGGAAGGAGAAATAAAAAATAATGACAGAAATAAATTGTCATAAGAGGGGATACAGTTATGATTTATTGTGATATTCTACAAATTTGGAGGTGATTAAAAGCCACCTAAAATTCACATTAACAAGTCACATAAAAATGGAATTAAACTAGTGGGCATAATGTGGCAGGGTATAAAGAAAAATCATGACAGAAATAAATTGACAGAAGAATGATACTATTCAAGTTTTACCCGGCTGCGCCTCCCTGACAGCAGCCCGGCGTTTTAATTTCAGAGTTGTGGTTGAGTTTTTGGAGTTCATTAAAGGCCCACATTAAGAATCTCATAAAAGTGAGAAGAAATTAGTGACCATAATGTGGCAGAGGAAATAAAGAAACAATAATGACAGAAATAAATTGACAGAAGAATGATACACTTAATGTTTCACTGTGACACCCTCTATTAATAGGCCCCTGCAAGCTGGAACAAATGTCATTCATATTTTAGCCAAAGTATACCACTAATTAGGCCAGCTCTCTGCACCAGAATTAGATTTGAGATCCCTCACCTTTAGAGTGGAATCATTTGAATTCTAAAGAAAAGAGCTGGTGACAGAAAAAAAAACTTTCTACTTGGGCTTTTCTAATGAGATAAAATTCCCCCTTCTCCCCATTCTGCAGCCATAATTGCTGATTATGTTGTTACATAGCCGCGGCTCTGGGCTCTCTCCTCCCATCATTATGATCTAGGCTGGCAGACAGGGAGGCTTCAAACGCGGGCCGCTGTGGTTTGAGTCTAATTTGGCGCTCATTTAGGCCGCAGGTACCACACAAGGTAAACACTGTATTGTTATAATTAATTACCCCTTAGGCCTCGCCAGGCCATCTCTGTTTCGGCTGACCCTTATAATAATAAGGCTTCCGGGCATATTGTATTTCTTTTGACAGATTAATTAGAAATTCAGCCGTGGAGGTACAAAGCAACTCAGTCATGAATATTTAAATGGCCTGACACAAAAAATCATGAAAGGGCTGCTGAACTACATGACGGACAGGGGATATTAGGCAAGTGACTCTAATCAATAATCTCTTGATCTCTTACATATTAATACACTGCCTGCTGTTATTAAGCTCCGTAATAAGGACGGGGAGAGAAAGTTAGTGTAGCTCTGCTGTAGGCCTCGGCGAGGCCCCCAGCGATTCCGCTAACTGACTGAGCAAATGCACAGAGGAGCAGGCCCTCAGCCTCTTCAATCTAATCCAATCTTAAGGAATGGCAGCTCCGAGCGGCGCCGACTGGATAATTATTGGCGCTGACAAGGTGAGGGCGTTTGCAGGCAAATGAGCTCGGAAGCAGCCGCGGTCCCCAGACCACCCAGCTCTGGGCACGCTGAACACCGGCCCGGCTGCTGTTCCGCTTGTCGGGGCTCCAGCGGGGGTCCC
>NW_011888969.1:830026-835649 GCF_000151845.1 Pteropus vampyrus | reverse complement strand
GTGCCCCTGAGAACCCGACCGGCCAGGTTGAGAAAACAGAGGGACTGCGTGGTCGATCTTGGGAGACAAGAGGCGGAAAAGAAAGTGGCGGGAGTGGGGCTCCAACCACAGTTTGGGGGGGGGCAGACTTCGGAGTCATGATAACAGCCTAGACATCACCTTAAAGGAGCAGGGGCATCTGATACTCCATTTCCGGTGCCTTCTCGGTCACGCCCGCCTTTCCGTCTATCCCAGGTATGGGACGCGCCCCATTCCCTCCCCCCCTCCCCACTTTAGGAGTCTGAGTCTCCTGAGAGTGAGTTTTGTTTGCCTGTGTGATCTTTTTCAGTTTACTTTTTTAGTGGAAATGGAAAACGTGTACGCATATGCCTGTGCCACCATGGTGCAGAACATCGGGGAGGAGGGGGACCCACGAAGTTCTGTGGAAACAAGGAGGCCCAGCACCTCCGGCGCCCTCGGGGCCTGGGCTTGGCGGGCGCCTGGCGAGGCCTTCCGGCGGCCGCTGTGGGCACTCACCCTGCCATGTGGGAAAAGGGCCCCGGCTGGCCCGGACGTGACTGTCTGTCTCTGACTATGGCCTGTCCTGTTGAGAGCTGTTTCTGTCTTCCCGGTCTCCGCCCTCGAGTGGCTTCCAGCCTGTCTCTACTGTCCAGGGAGGGCTCTGTCACTTGAGACCTGGATCGCCCGGGGCCCCAGTTCCAGTGTCTCAGAAGGTACGACACACAGGGAGGGCCGGGAGGATGGAATGAGCCCTCGCATGCCACAGCGCGACCCCTGCAGGCCACAGGAGCTTCTGCACACTTGACCTTGACGAGCCTCAGTTTCCCAGTCTACACGTGCCACCAAAGTTCGCCATGATCACTAAATGACACAACCCATTTGCAAGTGCCTTGTGATATGAAGCGGGGGCTGTCACGTATCCCCAGCGGAGGCCCCACGTTGCCCACGGCGGCTCCCAGGGTGGGCCCAGAAGTTCTGCGTGGTCACTTGCCCTGCCTGGCTTGGTTGGCTTCTAGCTGGCTCTGTGTTTGATCCCGGCCGTGATCCACTGCTCTTAGCTCCTGGCCCTGCCCGCTCGGTCCGCCGGGGAGTGGGGAGCTCATGGAGGCCAGGGTCATGTTTGAGGACCCTTGGGGCACCCATGGTTGCACACAGCATGTGGCAGGTCTGGGTGCTGGGAACGCGCCTGTGGGGGGAGGGCCTACCGTCCCTCCCGACATCGAAGGACTCGCAAGCACCGCCCGCTCCGGGCCGAGCACAAAAAGGGCGTAGATACTTAAGAATAAAGAAAAGCGGTCACAGGGAGGCAGCCAAATTAAATGCTCAAGGGCCAGACGTGGAAGTGGTGTCCTCCTTACTGCTGGTGAGGATGGGTGACCATGACGACGATGATAGTGGTACTCATAAGGGCCACGGTGACAGACGGCCATTTTTTTCCCTAGCCACTTGGTTTATAAAAACATCACTAAAAAAGTTTAGTTCTGGGACCAGGTCCCCGCTCCTCCCTCTCTTTATTGCCAAAGCGTAATGAAGTGCCAGCCGGAGAGCAAATTCATTGCAAATTGTATAAAAGATTTGGGGCCAAAATGAAGCTGTTAAAAACCACATCTGTAAAAACGGGGTAATTATTATGGGTGGGTAAAAATCTGGCAAGAATTATTTTCTTAAATAAGGCGTAAAGGAGAACAGATGTGCTGTAACAGACACTTTTTTTTTTTTTTTTGCAGTTTCGCGATTTCTGTGAAAAGAAAAAATTGATCCGACTTATCAGATTATCCTATTTATTATAGTGCAGCGAGGGCTGCGGAAAATCCTTTTGCCTCTCGTCCTTCCGCCGGAGGAGGGGGGCGGGCGGTCCAAGGCAACCGGGTGCATTCGCTTGGCGGCGGGACAGGTGAAGGGAGAGGTGCGTTGCGTGGGTAGCGAAGGAAACGCAGGAACAGGAAAACCTGCGGGAGATGGATAGGGTGATGGGAGCGGAGGTGACGACGGACTCTGAGCCGAAAACCGCAGAGGTCGAGCGTGGCAGGGTCAGGAAGGAACGGGGAAGACGGCCAAAGACAAAGACAGGCACTCTGAGTCTGGAAATAATTACGGTCCCGTGAAGACAAGTGAATTCCATCTTTCCTTGGTCAGCGTCTGCAGCTTCGGGAGGTATTTGCGTGGGGTTTACTTTTTGGAGCTTAGCAACATAAATTTGTTGTCACTGAGCTATTAAATACAATGGACACATGTTGGCAAAGAGGGTCTGGAGAGGCATGGAACTTATTAAGGGGAATAATCGCCTGAATGGGCCCACTGCACGATTTTAATATCCCACGACAACACTCAATCGTCGAATTCAGCGAGAGTGTCCAAGATGCTACTAAAATTAAGCCAGAAATTCCTAGATTTATTCTATTTCTTTTTTTTTCTTCGGTTCGGAACAGGAAATGCCAGTAAGCTGTGAGAATCTAAGCAAGAAATAAGAAACTGGGAAGAAAAAAGGATGGCCTCGTGTTTTATGAGATTTCTGCCATTCAATCTGTAACAAATGTCTTTCGCCTACCTCGATAGAGGCAATGTGGGATTTTAATTGGACTTTTGGCTTTTCTTCATTTGATTTAAACCAAGGTAGAATTTCAAACAATAACACTGGAACACCTGGTTAACACATTAGATGATATACACAGTTGTAAATTGTGGTTTTAATAGTTGCTCACTGGGGAATTTAAAAGGGTCTCATTGTTCTGTTTGGCAGATATTACCAAAAAAAAAGGGAAAGCAACTTCTGGCGTTTAAAAGCCGTGCACGTGATCTCAGTGCAGCTCAGACCATGAAATTTAATCATTCGACCCCACTCGTGGCCAGTTTACCCGGGACGACTCATGGCCACGGGACGGACTTTTCGAGGTCTCCCGAGTCATCGTCCAGCTCGAAGTTTAAAGGAATCCGATCGTTTCGTATTTCTAGGCCAACGGGGAAGGTTCTTAGGTGCCCGCATCACGACACGGCCGTGGATGTGCACGCGTGTGCGCGTGCGCGTCCGCTTCGGTCCGCACGCCCTCCGAGCACCAGTGCGAGGAAAAGCGTCCGAAGGCCTTGGCGGGTCGACCTCCTTTTTTCCCTTTTCGAAAATAAACGTCACGTCCCCGAGCGCAGGCCGGGGCCTCCGCCCGGCGGCTCGCAGGCTTCCCTTCCCACGGCGCCGTTCCTCCTCAGCGGGGGGCCGGCCCGCCTGGAAGCCCGAGCGGTTACCCCGTATTTTACAGTGACGGTTTTCAAAACGCCGGCACGACTTCGCCCTCGCTCCCATCTGCGGGCCCAATCCCGCCGCTGTCTCGGGACCCAGGCCTCGGAGGGCGCGCGCTGAGAACGGAGGCTGGGTCTCACGGTCTCGTGGCTTCCCTCGGACCCCAGCCCGGAGCATGGTGGGCACCGCCTCAGGGGCGTCCTCGTGGGAACGGCCGCCTACCGCGCTCCTCCCGCTCCTCCCCGCAGCCGCGTCCCCCGCAGCCCAGCGCCGGACAGCGGGCCCGTTGCAGGGCCGGGTCCCCGCAGCCTGAATCCCAGACGAGGAACCGACGAAGGGGCGAGAGAGGCCTCCGTGGGCAGAGGGGGGCGTGGGCAGCATCTCTTTCAAGTCCCTTATTTTAGGACAAACAAGACGAAGCCTAAAGAACCGAAGGCCGGCCTGAGCCCCGGTGGCCCCCACGCTCCCTGCCCTGCATCACATGCACGGACAGGCCACACGCTGCTGCCTCGGCCCTGCCGCTGTGTGCAGGCTGCAGGCGGTGAGGCCCAGGGACAGGTTCTGACTTCCAAGCATTCCTTCTGGAAACTTCTATACGCTATCCTGCGTTTCCTAGAAAAAGACCTACGTGAAAAAGGAGTGTGTCCTACTCAATAGGGGGTATCCCAAGGCTAGCCTCACACTTGGGGGGTGCCCTATGCCTCACACACAGTGAGTGCTCATTCTTCATATAGTGGGTGCCCTATGTCTCACACACAGTGGGTGCCCTATGCTTCACACACAGTGGGTGCCCTATGCCTCACACACAGTGGGTGCCCTATGCCTCACACAGAGTGGGTGCCCTATGCCTCACACGCAGTGGGTGTCCATTCCTCACAGATGGGTACCTGTTGCCTTACAGGCAGCATTGCCCAGTGTTGCTGACTCTATCTCTCTGAGCACTCTGTTCCGGTCCCCAATGGAGCCTGTGTTTGTCACGTCTTTCTGCTCCCCAGAAGAACATGACGCTGAGCCTGCCAGGAGGTCAGCAGACCTGTCACATCCTGCTGAGACAGAAGCCCGGTGTGGACGAGCAAGGTGGTCGGACTGGACGTGAGCACTGTCAACGGCGCTAGGCGAGCCCTCCCTGGTGACAAACTGGCGTCAGGGTGACTTCCGTAAGCACAGTGGGGACGGCCCAGGTCACCCACGCGGCCTCTGGTCGCGGTCGGCACGAGTCTGGGGGAGTCGCGTCTGACACCCAGCGCCCGCGTCGGGCTGTCCCAGAGCTGGGTGTCGAAGCTCACGGAGGCCTCTGCGGCGCTGGTCACTTCGCCTCCGCAGAACACACACGCATTTCGCGGGTCGGATCTCGGACCCCTACGGCTCTCTTCACCTTAGGTTTCGCGATGAGGAGCTGAGTTTGTGATCGTGGTGTTGGGTGGACGCCGCCGCCTCTGCTCGGAGCCAGGTGTGGCCTCGGGAAGGTCCTTGGAGACGGCAGCCGCGCTGCGGAGGCCCCACCATGTCCCCGACGATGACCGCGGGCAGCGCACGCGCCCTGGCTGAGACTCGGTTTCCTCATCTGCGAAATGCGCCGACCACGGCAATTTCGCGAGCTGGGCGAGGACTCCGTGAGAGGGACTGGGAGGGAACATGGCACAGGCTTCTGCGCCTTGGGGCTCAGTCAGCCCCGGTCACGTGCCCCCCACCCCAGGCGCAGCGGCGGGCAGCACCAGGTGATAGCGAGGACGGAGGCGGTGACGGCAAGACGAGCCAGATTCCCGCTGGCAGGTGGCCTTCTCCGCGCCACCCAGAACCCGCCAGGGCCACATCCCTCCACTGAGTCTCACCGTTTCTCTCCGCGAAGCTGGACATCTGCTTGTCGGGGAAAAGCCCCTCTGGCAGACGAGCTGGTGGTCAGGCCGCGCGTCACGGTGATGTCAGCCCGGCGCTGGCCCCCGGGATGCAGGCACGGGGGCTGCTGGGTCAGAGCCGCAGGACGCGGTGGCGATGGGGGCGCAGCCTGAGCGAGGCGTGCGGGCAGTGGGCAGGGGGCTTGCGGAGCAGCTAGTGGCCGAGCCAGGCTGCCCCCGGGGCCGGGGGTGTCAGCGGCTTGGTGGTCAGGTGGGAGCGGCCCCCGGTGGGCGGCAGGAGGTGGGGAAGGCCTGGGGGACAGGGAGCGCGGCGAGGACCCATAGGACGTGCCCGTGCGGGGACAGTGCGCTCGCCTCCAGCCTCCAGCCTCCAGAGCCCAGCGAATCCGCGAACACACGTGGCTCACCCATTATTTCCAGGACCTGGGCTGGGACGACAATTTTGGTTTTCTTACCAACGTCTGCTGGCATGGAACCCTGCTTCTTCTCAGAAAGGAAACGAGACAGTTCCAGGCCACTGTCCCCAGGGACGCCC
>NW_011888969.1:827741-829776 GCF_000151845.1 Pteropus vampyrus | reverse complement strand
CGGGTCGGATCTCGGACCCCTACGGCTCTCTTCACCTTAGGTTTCGCGATGAGGAGCTGAGTTTGTGATCGTGGTGTTGGGTGGACGACGCCACCTCTGCTCGGAGCCAGGTGTGGCCTCGGGAAGGTCCTTGGAGACGGCAGCCGCGCTGCGGAGGCCCCACCATGTCCCCGACGATGACCGCGGGCAGCGCACGTGCCCTGGCTGAGACTCGGTTTCCTCATCTGTGAAATGCGCCGACCACGGCAATTTCGCGAGCTGGGCGAGGACTCCGTGAGACGGACTGGGAGGGAACATGGCACAGGCTTCTGCGCCTTGGGGCTCAGTCAGCCCCGGTCGCGTGTCCCCCACCCCAGGCGCAGCAGCGGGCGGCACCAGGTGATAGCGAGGACGGAGGCGGTGACGGCGAGACGAGCCAGATTCCCGCTGGCAGGTGGCCTTCTCCGCGCCACCCAGAACCCGCTTCAGCACGCGGGACCCCCAGGCATCCCACCAACGATGCGTTCGCGGCCGCGGTTCCCTCTGGGACGCAGCTCCGGTCGGCGTCGCCCGCCAGGGCCACGTCCCTCCACTGAGTCTCACCGTTTCTCTCCGCGAAGCCGGACATCTGCTTGTCGGGGAAAAGCCCCTCTGGGAGACGAGCTGGTGGACAGGCCGCGCGTCACGGTGATGTCAGCCCGGCGCTGGCCCCCGGGATGCAGGCACGGGGGCTGCTGGGTCAGAGCCGCAGGACGCAGTGGCGATGGGGGCGCAGCCTGAGCGAGGCGTGCGGGCAGTGGGCAGGGGGCTTGCGGAGCAGCTAGTGGCCGAGCCGGGCTGCCCCCGGGGCCGGGGGTGTCAGCGGCTTGGTGGTCAGGTGGGAGCAGCCCCCGGTGGGCAGTGGGAGGTGGAGAAGGCCTGGGGGACAGGGAGCGCGGCGAGGACCCGTAGGACGTGCCCGTGCGGGGACAGTGCGCTCGCCTCCAGCCTCCAGAGCCCAGCGAATCCGCGAACACACGTGTCTCACCCATTATTTCCAGGACCTGGGCTGGGATGACAATTTTGGTTTTCTTACCAACGTCTGCTGGCATGGAACCCTGCTTCTTCTCAGAAAGGAAACGAGACAGTTCCAGGCCACTGTCCCCAGGGACGCCCTTGTGTCTCCCTGGAGTCCCCGTGAGCTGCAGCCAAGGCTGGGAATCAACTCGATCACAGGTCCCACCGGCAGCACGAGGTGGGGGGACGCCGCTGTGCAGCCCCAAGAGGGATGCGTGCAGATATCCGAGCTCGACACTTCTGTGAGTTTTGACCAGAATGAATCTTGTATGTCACATTCGTCCATGCCAGCACCGAGGGCCAAAGGACCTGAAGGACCCAAGACTCAGGGTACGTGTGACTGTGAGTATTCCATATGTGCGCGTGTTGTGTGTGTGTGTCCTGCATCTGTGTGTATGCACATATAGGTGTGTGCGTCTGCGTGTGTGGACGTGTAGATGTGTGGATGCCCACGTGCGTATGGTATTCGTGTGTGTGCACGTGTGTGTGTGTACTCATGAGTGCATCTGTGTGTGCATGTGTGCATGGGTGTGTGCGTTTCATCGACACATCATGCTCTCGGTGGCACTCAGCTCCAGGCCAGGTCAGCAGGGACAGAGGGGTCACACGCGCCGCTGAGATGAGTGGCTGTGTTTTCACCCCTTTAACGTCTTTGTGCGTTGCGTACCGAGAGCGGCGGCATCGTCCCGTCCGTCCGGGCCCTGACCGCGCCCTCAGCCGTGGTCCTCGCACGTTGATCAGGCATCTCAGGTGGAGCTTCCGCTCCCTCCACCGGCTCCTCCCGTCTCCTTCCCCCGTCCCTGGGGGCTGGACACGCCCCTCCTAGTGGTCTGACATTCCCTGTGGAGCAGTTCTCTGCCCCACGAGTGTCAAGGTCTGGCCCCGTCTTTCTGTCCGGCAGCCGAGGCCCAGGGTCACGTCGCTGCCGTCTTTGCTCAGCCCCGCTGTCCCCTGCTTGGTGGCTCCCTGGTCCCCCTGTGCCCTCGGCTCCACACTTCCC
>NW_011888969.1:825769-826796 GCF_000151845.1 Pteropus vampyrus | reverse complement strand
GTGTGTGTGTACTCATGAGTGCATCTGTGTGTGCATGTGCCATGGTGTTTGTGTGTGTGCACGTGTGCATGGGTGTGTGCGTTTCATCGACACATCATGCTCTCAGTGGCACTCAGCTCCAGGCCAGGTCAGCAGGGACAGAGGGGTCACACGCGCCGCTGAGATGAGCGGCTGTGTTTTCACCCCTTTAACGTCTTTGTGCGTTGCGTACCGAGAGCGGTGGCATCGTCCAGTCCGTCCGGGCCCTGACCGCGCCCTCGGCCGCATCCTCGCACGTTGATCAGGCATCTCAGGTGGAGCTTCCGCTCCCTCCACCGGCTCCTCCCGTCTCCTTCCCCCGTCCCCGGGGGCTGGACACGCCCCTCCTAGTGGTCTGACATTCCCTGTGGAGCAGTTCTCTGTCCCACGAGTGTCAAGGTCTGGCCCCGTCTTTCTGTCCAGCAGGCGGGGCCCAGGGTCACGTCGCTGCCGTCTTTGCTCAGCCCCGCTGTCCCCTGCTTGGTGGCTCCCTGGTCCCCCTGTGCCCTCGGCTCCACACTTCCCACAGCAGCCAGTGTTCTCGTCATCCTTTCCTAGTGCACAGCTGGGCTTGGTACTCGGCTCATGAGTGTCCAGAGGCTTCCCTTCGCTGTCAGAGCCGAGCGCCCGCCCCGCCGTGACCTGCTTCGCCCGCCTGCCGCTTTGCCGGGCTGGTTCCCTCGGCAGTGGGCAGGGCGGTCCCTCCAGGCCAGCAGCCCTGCACACCCCTGCTGTCAGTCGCCTGTTCTCCCGCGGCTCCTAGGACTCTCGGATGTTGTGTTATTTGTCTGTTTTGAATCCGCAGGTAGAACGTGAGCTCCATGAAGGCAGGACATGGCCACGTCACCTCCCCAGTGCACATGGCAGCACCTGGCACAGAGTGGGGGTTCAGCGAATAGCTGGCAAATGGCCAGGAGAGGGAACGAGCCACCCTGTCAGGCAGATGGAGGCAGGCCACCTGCGGGGACGGGGACGGCGGCCAGTGTCTTGCCTCTGTGTTCCTCCATTT
>NW_011888969.1:825258-825719 GCF_000151845.1 Pteropus vampyrus | reverse complement strand
CCTTTCCTAGTGCACAGCTGGGCTTGGTACTCGGCTCATGAGTGTCCAGAGGCTTCCCTTCGCTGTCAGAGCCAAGCGCCCGCCCCGCCGTGACCTGCTGCGCCCGCCTGCCGCTTTGCCGGGCTGGTTCCCTCGGCAGTGGGCAGGGCGGTCCCTCCAGGCCAGCAGCCCTGCACACCCCTGCTGTAAGTCGCCTGTTCTCCCGCGGCTCCTAGGACTCTCGGATGTTGTGTTATTTGTCTGTTTTGAATCCGCAGGTAGAATGTGAGCTCCATGAAGGCAGGACATGGCCACGTCACCTCCCCAGGGCACATGGCAGCACCTGGCACAGAGTGGGGGTTCAGCGAATAGCTGGCAAATGGCCACGAGAGGGAACGAGCCACCCTGTCAGGCAGATGGAGGCAGGCCACCTGCGGGGACGGGGACGGCGGCCAGTGTCTTGCCTCTGTGTTCCTCCATTT
>NW_011888969.1:814809-824566 GCF_000151845.1 Pteropus vampyrus | reverse complement strand
TCCCGGGTTTCCTCACCTTCTCCCGGGTGGCGGGAGCGCGTGGAGGCCGCCGTGACTTCCTCGTGCATCTGCCGTCCTCACGCGCCCCCCGCCCCCCCGCCGTTTCGGGCCGTCCATTCTATGGGTGCGAAAGGGGACAGGAAGCTCCTGAGTGACTGTGCGGTGCAAGGGAATTTAATTAAGAATATACACATTAGAATTTCAGTGGGATTGCCTGTTTAATGTGACTTTATTAAGCCTTCTATCACACTCTTTTTTATGTATATCAGTTGATATACAATTAATCTGTTCTCTTGTGAGAAAAAAAATAGCACCTGAGGTGGATGAAAAGTGTCAGATGATAATAATTATAAGCAGCTGTTCACTGGCAGCACCTCTGGCCTACACGGGGGATGCTGCGAGCTACCACGCCTCGCGACAGCCCACCTCATTAGACTCGACCTTCCCAGCTGGGGATTTCATTCGTGTTTTTTTTAATGGGTTTGTATACCGCAAATCACAACACCTTATGAAGACGGAGTCTTTGTAGCAGCAACAAAAAGAAGCGTGCGAGTTTGCAAAAACGCCGCAGCTCGGGCAGGCCGGCGGGGCCCCGCCGGAACGCGGGGAACTTCCCCGCCACCGGCCGGGGGAGGCGGGCCGCCCCGCGTCTCCGCTGAGATAAATGCCTTGCCTTGGCTTTGAAGCACCTCGGCTCGGTGCGGCCACCAGCGGTACACAAGTAATTGCTGGCCCTGATTGCACTTCATGGGGACGGCCCACTTCCAGCCGCATCTCCAGACCCACGGAGGCCTGATTCCCGCAAACGCCTCGTCTGTCTCCAGGCGCGGTGCCCCTCCGTGGGCCACCGAGGGCGGGCGGCCGCCGCCGAGCCTCAGACGCCCGCGGAGGCGCAGATAAGAGATACAGATGGAGATGCCGCGGAGAGGCCGGGGGGGTGGTTCTGGAAAGAACGTCTCTGGTTTTCTTTTTTCTTTTCCCTTTATGTTTGTAATAAACTCACTCTCATACAATTAGCCTCAATTGTTTTTATATCTTCGAAGGCAATAATATAGGCAGCCTGGGGAATGCAGTAGTAATCCGTAGACCTGTGTTCATTTACCCAAATCACTATGGTTACAGCCAGGGCAAACTGTTTACCGCGAGACTCCTAGAGCCTCTTTCCAGCTACTAATGACCTTTCTGTTCCTCCAATAACATCAACAAACCGGAGGCTGCCCACGCCAGGAAAGCCGAGCGCCTCTCCAGCTACTGAGGGACCGAAGCATTTCTTCATTTATTTTCTCTCATCTGATGTAACTCACATGCCACTTTCTTGTCTTTAAAGAAGGGGAAAAACTGTGGATTATTGATTTGCTTCTGAACAGAAGACCAACCTAAAAGCCCCGATGAATTGTCACTCATTATTGAAATTACTGAACACTAATTAAACTGGCAGCTCAAATCCCAGCAGGCCACACTCATCTGAAGCTGAAATTCAGACACTTGGGCAGTGGAAGCGAGAGCGTTAGCAACCACCGGGATTGTAATAAGCTTTGCATTAATTTTTGCTCCTTAAAGGCGCATGGCCCTGTTTGTGGCGGCCCTGCTCTGCCCTGATCGGGTGACACGGCCGAGGCGCCTTTCCTGGTTTTCTGCAGGAACCGGTGACTCTGACCTTAGAATTTCGCAGCGAGGCTCAGGCCTGTTCCTTAGAAGGCAGAGCAGGCGGTCCGAGAGGCCGCCGTAAGAGCATCGTGAGGCCGCGGGCTCAGAGGAGGCTGGAAGTTCGGAGGGCTCCGAGGGGAAACTGAGTCAGACGGCTGGCCGGGGAGCAACGACGCAGACTCCCGGTGGGACGAACAGCGCCAACAGCCCTTGCAGCCCCCCAAACCTGATTTGCTCCCTAAAATCTGCCTTGGCCTGTTTCACTGCTGCGCAAACTCGGTATAAATCGTGCACGATCGTGGCCCGTCTGCGTCCCTGGACTCTGCCTCGCCGGCAGTCTTCAGAGGGGAAGGGGCTGGACCAAGGCTGAAACAGAGCGAGGGTCCTAGAGTCACGGGAAAAGGCAGACCTGCCTGGGCCTCGGGAAGGCCCGCGACCAGGCCAAGGCACGGGCGGGAGGGAGGTGGCGGGTGGCGGTCTCCTGGCCGGAGGTATTCGGACAAAGTTGTCTTGTCCGGGCTATTGCTTTCTTAGGACAAAAAGAATTCTTTGAGAAGCAGAAATATGCAAACTGCACAGCGGCTTTATCCGTTAGGGCCAAAAGCCGGAAGCAACCGCTGCCAGCGACAGGTGCAGGGCTAAGCAGCCGTGATGCAGCCACTCACGAGACGCCACCGGGCCGTCAAAGGGGGCCAGTCGCTGAAATCCGCCACAGCAGAAACAGCTGTTTTCTTTTAAAATAGGGCAGTTTGGGAGCCACTGCTCACGTCATAGTATGACTTGAGCGATCAGACTGCTTTCCTCCAAAATAACGAGAGCACGTGCTTTTTCAAGATGACGCAGAGGCCGGACGTGAGCGGTGCTGGAGGCAGGGGCGTGTCGAGAGAGGGCCCGGGCTGGGGGTGGTGCTCGGGCCCTGGGAGTGGTGCTCGGGCCCTGGGAGCCCTGCTCTGAAGGCTGACACCTGTCATGCCCGTTCCCCTTCACAGCTCATCGGGGTCCGCTGCGTGCTGCCCGGCCGAGGTCACGGTGTTCCTTCATGCATCTACACGTGCCACACGCACTTTCCAACGACCAGCGACGGGGTACGGCGTCTTCTCGCAGCCTCTCCTACATCCTTCTCTGCGTGTCGTCTATTTGCTTATTCATCCGTCTCATTCGGAGCATGACAGACACCACGATACGTCTGTGTTTTAAAAACCCCATGCCCAGCTCTGTGCTTTCCATTCTTGCTCCGTCTTTACCAAATAAGTCTTGTCATTAGTTTATACGCCAGCCCATCCCATTGCCTGAGACAGCTAGAAATGTGTCCTCAGCAGGGGGGTGAGGAGATGCTGACAGCCCACATTTACTGAGCCCTGCCTGCCCGCCTACTCTGAGTGGCACATACGCACACACACACGCTCACACATGTGCACGCACGTGCACAGACACACACAGCTCGTTTAATTTTAAAACATAGGCGCTATTAGTTATTGTTGTTTTATGGCCCTGAGGCACACGGAAGTAAAGTTATTCGCCCAAGGTCTCACAGCCGGTAGCCGGGGGAGCAAGACAAATAAATAGATAAAGACATTAGCTCAAAGGGAAAGTGCACTTTGAATAGCTAAGTGAAGCAAGTGCATGTAGGTTAAATGGATCTTATGTCTTCCTCAGCCACTCGAGTTAACTCACAAATAAAGATATGTTTATCCCAGCAGCCAAAGCAATAAAGAGAATCCGATCAGTTATACGATTCCCTTTGACCATAAAATGCAGAGATGCTGGTTTCTCGGGGGTAGGGTAGATTTTTGGTGTGACGAGTGTCAGAATCTACACTGAGTCCCGGGGTTTTTGCTGGCATGCTAACGGGGGCAGTCTGGACTTGTGGGTGTCACAAAGCCAAAGAATGAACAAAGCGGAGAAGAATCCCTAGTTACACTTAGTGTTATTTCTCTTCTTTTTAAAAGAATAATTATGTCATTGAAGTCAGACACTTTATCATCACATCCGCTCTTATTTCCAGGTGACCATTGTGTTTTAAGTGAATTTCCACGAAGTAAATTCAAAATGTGTCACATGGCTGCTTGTTCACTCAATCTGCATGTATTCTGACTCATTTTTCCTTTACCGGATGGAGAATAATGTCTTTTATTTCTAATATTTTAGTGGTAAACCTTAAAAAAATTTAAACGCACTTTCTAGCAAAGATTAAATTTGAAGGGACAAGAGCCTCCGCACACTTCCATGTCCTCCCGAACCTTCTCCTAAGTCCCACATTACTGCCTGGAAGTTTATTTTGAGTTTATTGATGTGTACTGTCTTAGTTCAGGCTGCCTTGGAAAACAACAGACTGGCGGCTTAAACAAACAACAGATATTTATTTTCTCACAGTTCTGATGGCTAGATGACACAGATCAAGGTCTGGCAGGATCGGTTTCTGGTGAGGGCCCTGTTCCTAGCTTGCAGACGGCCACCTTCTCACTGTGTCCTCATGCGGGGGGTGAGAGAGAGAGAGAGAGAGAGAGAGAGAGAGAGAGAGAGAGAGAGAGCGAGCGCAAGGAGGAAGCTGTCTGGTGTCTCCTCTTATACGGACACTAATGGTTTCAGATCAGATCCACCCTTACAACCTCATTTTACCCTAATTAGTTCCTCGGAGGCCTCGTTGCCAGACACCCCAGGGGCTAGGGCTTCAGCGTACGAATCGTGGGGAGCACACAGACATTCATTCATTTTATGGCATAAACCTAGAAGTTAATGCCTTTTCTATTAGTTCATTATTATTATTCTACTTTAACGTGTGCTTTTGTCTTTTTTTCTAAGACGCATTACTTATTTGCTTGTATTTCGCCGTGTAACCTTCATTCCTGAATTCGAACACTTTCTTCGTGAGAGGCTGGTTCATTTCGTTTTTGCTCAGTGCGTCTCTAAGTATCTCTCGACAGGGATCTGACTTTCTGATTCCTCCTCCATCTGAAGATCTTCCGATTTCACCTCGTTTTTGAATGGTAACTTGAATACGGTATTTAAGTCACACTTTTCCCCCCAGCATCTTGGTGCTGGCATCTCGCCGCTCCCTGGCCCCCGCTGAGGCGGACGGACGTCCCCCACGGACTGGACCGTGGCTCTGTCATTGGCCTGTGTCTTCCCTGTGGCATTCTCTTCCCTTTCTCTTTGTCCTGGCGTTCTGCAGGCACGCGGTGGCGCGTCCGGATGCGGGTCCCCTTCACTGATCCTGCTTGGCATGTGCTTGGATTTTCACACCTAACTCAATTCATGCCTCGATTCTGGAAAATTCTGTTATTACCTGTTCAAATATTGTCTCACCATCCTTTTTCTGTTTCCACTCACAAAATCTCAAAGATGTACATATGTTGGACCTTCCCAATCTAGCCTCTTTCCCCTTTACTGTTTTCCGTGTGTGTGTGTGTGTGTGTGTGTGTGTGCGCGCGCGCGCACGTGTGTGTGTGCGTGTGACTCTGTGTGCTGCAGTCCAGGTAATTTTCTTGGTTCTGTCTCATAGTTATTTAATTATGCTTCATCAGTGACTCATTAACTATTTAGTCATCTATTGAGTTTTTCTGTAACTATACGTTTCATTCGAACAAGTTCTAATTGGTTTTACTTTTCATAACTATGCCTTCCTGTTTTATGACCACCTAGTGTTTTCTGTATTTTGTAACTACTTCCTGCACGTATATTAGTGTGTTTTCTAGCCTGCGGAGGTTAACAGCTAATGACTCTCGAATCCCTTTCAGTTTGCTGCAGTCTCTCCTGCATGTGGAGCGTGGAGACCTGTTGGTGATGCCGTGTTCCGGTCTGCTAACTCTGGCTTGGGGAGTCGTTTTGCGTGAGATGTTTTCCCTTCAATCCCTGAGCTGTGGCTGCCTCCCCGTGGAATGGCCTGGATGCCTTGTGACACACTTCACATCCTTTTTCTCCACCTGCTCACTCCGGCCACTGTTGGCACAACCAGCTGTGGCAGGTGTACCTGGCCGTACCTGTCCTCAGCGCCCGCAGCATCTCTCCCTTTCTGCCAAGGGGCACTCACCTTTTCTGATTCACATGCCAGCCAGCAATTGTGGGAAAGTTAGCACCCTGCGGGGCAAATCCTGACCAATCGGGGGTGGGGGGCGATGCTAAATATACCTTCTTCTTTCCCGCAGGTGACACATTCTACAGTGCCCTATCCCAGCTCCGCAGTCCCCAGGCTTGAGGTCCTGTGGGTCACACTAAGGGGCCAGCTCCATGTCGCACCTTCAGATCAGCTTCAGGCGAGTGACCTGGGCCCCACCTGCAGCTTCCCTGTCCTGGACAAACAGATGGCCTGGGCTGGGGTGGGACGAGGGGCGTGGCCTGGTGTGGCCACCTGCTCAGCATTCAGACACTCCTTCAGTTATGTTTCTGGAAGTTACCTGAGATAGCTAAAAATGTGTCCCAAGACCCCAGGCTCCCATCAGACTTGGTCTGAAGCTCAGGATGGGAAGTCTGATCCACTAATAGCCTCTGAGGACCGTTTATTGGAAAAGCACCTTCCCGGACGCAGAAAAACCTCCCAGCATCTAAGTGAGGCAGGCAGTCGTGGGCCTGAACGCCCTCCGAACGTCAGCGACGATCGACAGTCAGGTTAGACTTTATGCCTTACACGCTTCTCCCGCTTAACCGCTGACCATTTGAGCCTCAAAGTCCCCTTGGGGCTGGCATGTGAATCAGAGACGTTCTGGCGGTCATTCCTGACGCAGAGGAGAGACTCCACGACTTTCGCCTCCAGAGGCCCCCGTCCATGCCCCTCCCTTGGCTGAGTGGCCCCCTCTCTCTCTGACCAGGATGTGCCCAACCGTGTGTGCCGACCTGCACTAGAGCAGGCATGCGACACTGAGTCCTCCCGCGGGGAACATGCGGTCTGCTTGGAAAGAGAGGACCGACGGTGTAGAGGGACCTGCGAGGCTCATGCAGCAAGCGACGGAACGTGTGGCCCCTCTGATTTAAGTGTCTGGAGAAACGTCTGAATGCCTGGTGGCTTACGGCAGAGGTGGCCTTGCAGTGCTTGAGGACTGTCTCTCGGGGCCGGCTCTCCAGGTCCCAGCGGGCTTTAGGGGATTTTAAGGCTTTCCTTCTTAAGCGAGAGAGGCTGTGTGTGAACCAGCTCGTTAAGTGTGAGGGCAAGACTTTGGGCAGGTTTCGCTGCTAAATGAGCAGAGATGAGCATAAAACAGACTCGTCGCGATTGCTGAAGATCCGGTTTAAGATAAAATGCCGCGCCGGTGGCTGTTCTGAAGAGGTGTCAGGAGCCTGGAGAGGCGGTTATGGAAGCACTCGAGAGAGACTAGAGGCTTAAGCCTAATCTGTGCACTGTGCTCAGGCTGCCAGCACGCTCGGACTGCAGGCACGGGCCCGGGCAGGGCACAGTGGACGCCTCTGTCCCGGCCCCAAGCTCAGGGTGACTGGGGACTCAGCCATGCCGGGACCTGGCCCTAATGGCTTAACCTGCTGCCCTTTGGAGCTTCTCCCCAGGACTGGTGCTGGAAGGGATTTTAAGAAACGAAACCCAAGGCGGAAGTTACCCTTGGAGGCCAAAGTCCATTGAATGGTGTCCCTGTTTCCAGTTGCGAAAGCCCCTGACGGCGGCCTTTAACGTGACAGCCAAGGGCGGGCTCGAAGGGACCAGACAGGATCTGCGGGCCGTTCCCAAGGAAAGGGAGAGAATGAAAGACCCTCAGGGGTCCCAAGAGACCTGAAGATGGTGGAAAGCCGCACAAAAGCTTTCCCAGGGCTCCTGAGCGAGGGGGCACCCTGAGCCCGCAGGCAGCACAGGAAAAGGTCCAGACGCTTGGTCAGATCACAGACGTCCGCCGATGCTGCTCAGTGCAAAAGGGAGCACACATCTTCACGCGTGTGCCAGCCCTGGACCAGACCGCCCCGACCTTCTGCTGGAGGAGGTGGAAAGGGAGCGTGTAGGGGTGTCCGGGGCACAAAATAGAACGATGACAGTTCCAACCGTGTGTTCCTCAGGCCGCTCAGGCGAGGCCTGTCTGTCTGTAACCTGCTCACATCGCCCTGCTCACCCCCCAAAGCAGGGGCTGGGCAGAGCCCGGCTGGCTGGCCTGGCATCTCATAGCACCCGGGCTGGGTGGTGGGCCTCGGGGTGGCTCTCAGGGGTCGACTAAAGCCTCGCTCCTCCTACAGGCTGAGCGGCTCACTCAGGGCCACATGGCTTGACTCCGGCCTTCAGCGCCATGGGACCTGCCCTCAGCCCTGTGCCATCTTCTAGCAAATTCCAACTTCCGCTCTGATCTGTGCCCGATCTCACCTTGATCTTCATGAGTCAGAGAAAGTCTGAGCTGGGGAGAGAACCCGCAGGCTCTTCCCACAAGGGCACACCCGCACAGTCTCCTGGCGGTGTCCCCCGGGTATGGTTCAAGGATCAGAACTGTAGACTGTGACTTCACAAGTTCTGTTTGCGGAAACAGAAAAGAACCTTGGCAGCCCAGAGCCCGAGCGGGTTTGGGGCAGACGGGTGAACGCTATTGAGAATAGCGGGGGGCTTCGTGGGGAAGGGCACAGGAAGTGTGAGGATGGTGGGGGCGCTTCGGAGGGAAGGGCACAGGAAGTGTGAGGATGGTGGGGGGCTTCATGGGGAGGGCATAGGAAGTGTGAGGCCCTGACGCCGGACCCCCACGTGGGGGGTACGTTGGACGGGCTCACGTCCACTCACGACGCCCTGGTCACCCCGGGGGCACCTCGGGCCCTGGGCTCCCCCTTCCTGTCTCCTCTCTCCAATGACGCCGTTTCCCGGAGAACGTGCTCGAAGTGGCTTGGCCCCCACGTGGGCCCCCAGGGCCCTGAGCTCACAGGGGCTGACGCTCTGCTCTCTGGGTCTTGACTCCGTCAGCCCTTTCGAGCGGGCGGCCCTGCGTTCTCATCGTTCTCATCGTTCTCATCGCACGGTCCCAGCAAGTGACGGAGCTCGACCTGGTCGAAGGCGGGAACGCGCACGGGCTGCATGGCACCGACCCAGCCCCGTAAGGCTCCCGTGGGCATCTCGTGGGCATCACGTGGCCAGGGTCCCATGTGCATACACGAATTTCAGCGGTCTTCGCAGAGGTCAGCCGGTTCCTCCTCAGCTCCCAGGGGGCGGGCAGGGCACCGAGCCCGGCCATGGTTCTGAGACCCGAACCTCAGTGGGCAGCCGCAGGGTGTGGTGTTGGGTGGCCTCCTCTTAGGAGTGGGGCACAGTGACCGCTCCTGCCGAGAGGAGCCCAGCACAGTGTGAGAGCAGGAGCCAGGGCGGGGGCCAGGTGGGCTCCTGAGGAAACTTGCCTTTTCTGGAAGGTTCTGCTGTCACCCTATGCGGCTCCGGCTGCCCATGGGGCATTTCCATGCACGTTGGGAAAAGGTACCACCCTGCACCAGGGCTTCAACTGGGAGCAGGTGCAGGATGGATCACAAACAGCCACTTCCCAGCATCCACGCCCTGGGGGCGCCCCTCAGGCGTGCTCCCCAGCCCAGTCCCCGCCCCAAGCATGGCAGGGCGTTGGCTGAGCCTGGCGGGGTGGCCCTCTGCGGGATCCAAGATCCGCGGGCCCCGGGTGCTGGGGCTGGCCCTGGGCTCTCTCTGCCCTCAGGTGGCACACACAGAGACCCTACCCCAGCCAAGAGACCGCTGGCCTCGTACCTGCTGCGGGGGGACCGTGCCCAGTGTGACAGGGAGGGAGGGCGGCGGTGCCCACCGCAGGCCCAGGGAACCGTGCTGATGCCTCCTGCTTCTCCATGGCTCCCGTGGGCAGCTGGGACGCTCACCAACCCGACACTCTGGGTCCCGTCAGATGAGCGAGTTTCACCTCGAATCCCTGCCCAGCCCATCAGGGCACCGTATGGCTTCTCCCGTCTCACGGTGGGTGGGGTGTCCTCGGATTCAAATCCGCTGCTCCGGGGTGTGCTTGTTACGGGTCCTGGAGCACAGAGCTGGAAACGTGTGTCCAGTCACGTGTGTCCGGGTGTGTGGGGTGCAATGTTAGGGCTCCCCACTGACAGGCACCGTGGGTGCCCAGCGAGCCCCTCCAGGCTCTGCCAGCTGGTTGCTCATTTCGGCCTCCGTCTTGAAGGAGCAGCTCGGGTTTCTCTGCCCCGC
>NW_011888969.1:801795-814024 GCF_000151845.1 Pteropus vampyrus | reverse complement strand
CCGAACGAGGGTCAGACTCTGAGCAGCGAGAGCAGCACCAAGGGACTCCGAGGCTATTTCAAGCCTCGGAAAAGTAAACCGTTAGAGAAGAAAACACGGAAGGGTCCCGGAACGAGACAGAGAGAGACGGGACGCTGCGGAGAAAGGCGTGGAGGGTGGACGGAGAGAGGGTGGACGGGCGAAATCCGAGAAGGAAGCAAGGATGGCTGAGCCGGGACGGGATGCAGCAGGCCGGCCCCGCCCTCGGCCCCGCCCTCGGCCCCGCCCCCGCCCCGCCCTCCGCCGAGTCCTCCGAACAGGGTCTTTAGTCCATTTCCTTTGACGGTTCCCCCTCGCTTTTCTCGGCTTGACGGATTCCTGTTCAAGAGGAGAACACGCGAGCCAGAAACCATCTCCTCTCCTTGCCAGGGGACCGAGGGCTGTGATATATGGGTTTTGATAACGTGCGTGAACTGAGCCTCTAGAAAAAGGTGTGATCCAGCTTTCATGTTAAATTTGACAAAATGCCGCCGTCCTCCGTGCCCCAAATCAGGAGCCGCGGCCCGCGGAGAGCGCGCGGTTGCGAGGAATATAAAACGACGCCCTCTCAGGAGTGTTTCTTCCAGCAAAACGGAGCCGGCGAAGTCCCCGCTCTGCCACGCCAGCGTGCCCCTCTGGCTCGCTTGGCAGAAGTCCACTTTTATTCCAGTTGTTGACTTTCAGGCTTTGCTGTGTTCTGAAAATCAACAAGCACCACGCCAGGAAGCATGCGCCTCATTTTATCAAATGGTGCCCGGCTTGGTAATAGCCTCCCCAGATAATTCGAGCTGATCTGTGGTGATGACCAGGGGGACGGCAATGATTGTCATGTTAGTAAAAAAAATCAAAACAATCATGTTACGTCAGTTCTACCATTAAAAGACTTGCTTCTCTGCAAATTTTTGCGCTCAGTAATTAATACTCTGGGGCTTGTGCTTTCCAAGCCGGTTCTCCAGGCACAGAGATGCCACTCACCTGATAATTATTTCAGGAAACCATGCACGAATGAATGTGATTGACAAATGCAGCATTGCTGTAATTGCCTCCAGCAGAGTCGGTGAGAAAGAGAGAGACGAGCAGAGTTAACCAGTTGTGTGCTCACCTAGCAGGCGGGGACACGCGGCGGCAGGGGAGGCCCGGCTGTCGGGAGACGCCGGGCTGTCGTCCTGATCAAACCGCAGGATCGGACCGGGCAGATTGCACCGGGCACGGTGCACCAGTGACCCGGTGTCGGAGGGGCGAGCACGCAAGTCTCCGATGGCTTCTCCTGCGGGTGTCCAAAAGGAGGCCGGCGTCCGCCGCATTGCGGCCGGCGATCCGCTCCTGCCCCCGCACGGACAGCTTCGGGGCCCCCTCCGAGTGTTTGATTCTAAGGCGCCCGGATCCGGAAGTTCGCTCTCTCCTGGAGGTCGGAAGTGTCTTTTATGCTCGGGCCCGGAGACGCCTGGCTCCGGGTTGTTTTCATCTTTGTTCGATGAGCGTTCAGCACCTCTGAGCGGGAACACGTCCCCTTCCCGTTCCGTCTGCTGCACCTCTCGCTCGGGAGGGTGACACCCACGTCTACGCATCCGGGGTTGAGAGAACGGGATCGGCAAGGACCCAGCCCGGGGTTCTTGGTCGTGAACGTCACCGTGACGCCCACTCAAACGTCGCGTCTTCACGATGCGGCGTTTCTCGAGAGCCGTTACGGCGGGTGCGCCTCGCACCCTTCCCCGCTTCCCTGGGTGCTCCCGGCTTGTAGCACGGTGCCAGCTACGCAGCGGGCATCCGGCAGAAAGCGGGCGGGTTGAACCGACTCTCCGTGTAGACACATCCCTGCCCTTGAGAAGTTCGGAACACGACTGGCATCTCGGAGGGACCCGTCCACGCTGAAGGAGCGACCTGTCACAGGGGTTAAGCGCGTGGCCGCAGGTCCACTCGCCGCCTGACGAAGGGAGAATTTACAGGCATCAGTGATGCTGGTGAAACTGATTTTCCTCGGTTCCAAAGTGACACTACTCCCAACCCTCCTGGGATATCGAGTGCTCAGAAAACAAGTCTCATCTATAAATTGACCACTGAAGAGACCACTATTAATATTTCAGGGTATTTCCTTCAGAAATTTGCAGCCAGATATAAACGGTCTAGCCTGTGTTTTACTTGGTGTTTTCCATGGACAACTAGGGTTGCATTGTCCGGACAGAACACGCTTCTTACTATTCACTCTCCTTGAAAACAGAGTTAATTCCCACCATCGCAATGAGCATCTTGGTGCCTGAAGCATGTCCTGTACTTGGGGTTATTTATTATAACCTCACACGTGTACCGAATTAAGCGGTATAAGCTCGTACGGGCTCCTGGAACTTACCGGCAGGGTTCCCCTCTGTGGGTCACGGTGGGTCACGCCTGTCCCAGCCCCGTCTGTAGAGGGTCCCCTCGTGGTTCCCGGCGAATGTGCACCAGCACCGAATATCATCATTAGTATTTCGCTAATGTCACGGGTGAAAAATTATATCTTAAAATTTACATTTACATTTTTTTCTATATCTCGTCGAGGCTGAGCATTTTCTCTCCTGTTTTATTAGTTATCTGTGTTTCCTCTTTAGCGAATTATTTATGTCCTTTGCCCACTGATCTCGTGCAATATTCAGGTTTTCTTAGTGATTTGTAAGAGCCTTTTGCATATTAAGGTTGACCCTTGGTCATGTTTATTGCAATTATTTTCATCCAACTCGTTGTTTGATTTTAATTAAAGATAATTTTATGTATCTATTTTCGAACTAGCCCAGGGTGTTAAACATCGCCACCACAGAAACGAGCATTTTCCAGGGCAAAGCGGGACTCCGCGCAGAGGGAACGGCCACGTGGAGGCTGGTGGCTGTGGGTTTGAGGAGCCGGGACCCTCCCGTCATTTCCTCAGCCCTCCGGCTGCCTCCAGCCCCTGCGAATGCAAATACCGAGAGCCCTTTTTCCAGTGGAACTTCTGAGGTTGCCATGTTACTGTTTTGTTTGTTTGTTTTCCCTCCTAACATAAATAGTGGGGTGCGGTTTCCATGCAGACGTCGATCGTCACCTCCAAGGGACTAGCGCACAGACTCGGGGGTATTTCTGTGCTCCGTGGACCTGGGGAGCCCCTGCGAAGCGCTGGGAAGCTCGCCGGTCGACGGTGGCCGGGACGACCCCGGAAGCCCGCCCCGCGTCTGGCCAGGCTTGGTGGCCGTCGCCATGCTGAAGGCGCCGTCTGTATTTTTATCAGTCACTTAGCTGTGTCACTCTCTAATCCCTCGGCAACTCTCAGATGAATACCATCTGGCCTCAGTGATTTATTACAATTTAATTTCCCAATTTGTTCCATCACTTCTTTCTTGATATTTCTATCATCAAAAAAAAAAGTGCTCTCACCTCGGCTCCTGTCACCTCGGTGAGGGGACACTGGGTGCGGGGACCGCCAGATCAGGACCCAGGGGACTCCCCGCTGCCTGGGATGAAACGCGGCCTGGGTCACCCGCCTGGGCGTGACAAGCAGCACAGAGTTTGCAGAATTCGAGGAAAGAGTGAGGAGAAATGGTTAAATACTTTGTTATCACAAACACGACGTTGCTCTAAGTTTTCCTTATGTCACCCTTTGGGTTCACGTAATAAATTTAAATAAAAGTCTTGGATTTATGGCTAAATGTGCGCGAAGCCAACATATTCCACTAAAAAGAAACGAAACTTCTCATTGCACCCCTTGAAGCTGCGCTCCCTAAACGGACAAAACCAGACTCCCTGGGTGACGAGGCCGCGCGCGCCTATGAAAACCCAGGAGGAGGGTGTCGTGGCGACGACTCGTGGGAGACGGACCGCTGGCCGCTCGGACAGGCCCTTCCTCCTGCCCACGAGTGACGAGGGCCCATCCGGGACATCCGGGGCCCTTGGGCGTCCGAACTCATGTGGCGAACGCACGACTGACCAGCCCTGAGATCCACGTCCCAGGCGGGGCTTGGGTCCCTTCTATTCTGCCACCGCAGATGAATTGATCACTTAGGCTTCAAATGACCAATGACCACTGGGAATCTGGTCCTTCGAAGCACCAAAGAGTAATTTCGAAGGGCGCATCTGTGCTGCTGGGTGGTTTAAGACCTTTCCGACGTGGTCTTCTCCTGGAGAGTGGTGGCGGCTTTGTCACCCTCCCGAGGACAAGGGCGGATGCCGAGCCTCCCCCCATCAGCTCACGGACGTCCCGAGGGCAGAGGCAGCCTGTGCCCATGGGGGCGACCGTGTCCTGGGAGAAAGACGTTCTTGAACCCCGTCACCTCCCCCGGAGTCACCAGTAGCTCGCTCCGTTTGCGAGACGAGCACGAGGATCTGCACACCTGGATGAGGGAGGGCGAGGACCTACCTGACGTTCCGCAGGTGAAGCTGAGGTGACAGAGGGCTCCGACCGCACCGTTCTGTGTGGGCGCCAGCTCGGGTCCTGACCCCACGGCTGCGTGAGCGCCGGCCCGTCCGAGTCTCGCGCAAGCCGCAGTGGAAGGCAGTTGGGGACAGCGTCCTCGTCACAGAAGGGGACACGGGCCTGGGGGTGCGGGGACACGCCCAGGGAGCTGTGTCACCGGGCTCCTTCCGGTCTGCTCTGCGGCCATGTGGCCACAGTGCCGGGAACGTGCCCGTCCCTATGAGGGGTTCTTCCACCGCGGGACTGTCGCCCACGCCTCAGCCTGGGGGTCCCTGCAGGCCCCCGGGAAGGCACTTCCAGTCCGGAAGTGGGGGTGCCCGCGCAGTGTGCGGTGGGTCCTGTGAAAGGGTTGCTGGTCTCTGGAGGAAGAGAGGAGCTGGGTGTGTTGTGTGTGCGTGTTTTCGTGCGAGTGCATGTGTGTACACGCACGTGATGCTGGGGAACGGGATGCTCCAGATGGCTCTGGGTCCTCTCTCTGCCCTCCGTCCCTTCCTCCCCTCTTCCTCCTGGAGAGACGGGTCACCCAGGCGGGCGGAGTGAACTGAGGGGGGCCAGGACCCGCTCCCCCCAGGAGGCGGTAATCCCAGTTTCCCTGCCGCCCCCCGGGGCCTGCAGCCCACGGCCGGAGGGTGTGGGCGCATCTTCCTCCCCCTACCATGCGCCCCTCAGGCACCCAGCGCCCAGGGCGCACGTGGATCCCCTCACTGCTGCAGCGACTGCCCACCAGGGCCGGCCCGGGTGCCACACCTGAGCCCGCCCCTGTGACCGGGCATGGGGCCGTGCACCTGTGGGGAAGGGGCGAAATCAGCAAGTGAACGCGCGGGGCCGGGAGGGTGTGGGCGCACGCTTGTGGGTGTCTGAGTGTGAGCCTGTGTGCATGATGACGCGTGTGTGCACGTGGGCGTGGGGGGCGCACGTGCATGTGTGGGAGCAAGCGTGCACAGCAGGGTCGGCGCAGAGGTTGTGAGTTTCGGTGGTGCTTGGCGGGAGAGCAGGGTGCAGGGAGGAAGGGAGAAGGGGGCGCTGGACACCCTGTTGTCACGGCCAGGGGTTCATGGAGGTCTCACAGAGGGGTCGTGTGGTGCGCCAGGGCCCCGCGCCCCAGCTGGGCCCCCAGGTGCCTGTGATTGCAAGCAAATGACACCCGACCCCTTCCTAGATGCCACGGGCCATGTGACAAAGTGAGAAGCAGCTGGCTGGCCAGCGTGTCCCAGCTTCGTGTGTCCCGGCAAACCTGAGCCCTTCGCTTTGCCTCTCTGGAGAGGTGCCACCTGCTCCCTGGTGGCTAGCGTAAACATTAAGATCATGACTGCACAGTGCTCCCACAGGGCCAGCATCGCAGGCTCTGCACCCAGTCGGTCCCCTGTCTGCCCCGCTCCAGGTTTCCTGGTGCCATCAGTAACTTCTTCCCCCTGGAGACACCGACATCCCCGGGGTGCTGGGCGCAGGGCGGGTGCTGTGAGCAGGGGGACCAGCCTTGAAATGGGGACTCGGAGGGTACACCAAGGCTTGGCCGGAGGGTCGAGGGCCCTGTGCTCTGCCCCACACGGCGCAGGGCAAGCTGGGTGCTGGGTCACCTCGAAAGAGCAGCCCCTCTGAACCCGAACACGGCCCTCGCTGCCGCTTCGGTCGCTGGCTGCTCTGGCTAACCCTGTCCCCTTCGCTCTTCAGGCTGGCGTCACGACCGTGTGTCCCCCGGGCCTACAGGACAAAGGTCTGGCACCTGCAAGGCCTCGGGCCAGGACCGGACGTGCTTACACTCCGAGCGGGTGCTTCAGGGCTGGCTTTTTGTTTGTGCTGCTGCGGGTCAGGATTTTGCCTCAGACACGAGGCGGCTTCTCCTACGGATCTTGGCGTAGGTTCACTGTGAGGTTTCTCAAGCCAGGACGGGGGACCCCACTTCAGAGTAGCAACCGGGGCTCCTGCCCCGGGGAGATGCACCAGCTGCACGGAAGAGCGTAGACTCCACCCGTGAAATTCTGCGGCCAGCAGAGCAGGGAAAGCGGTGACTGTCACGGCTCGGAGGAGGCTTTTCCCGCGTGGCCCTCCGTCCGTGGTGCGCCCGCTCGTGGCATTGGGACGGCTCCTCCAGAGTCTGTCCGGCTGTAGAGTCCGCGAGTCTACGTGGTGCTGCGTGGCGAGACCAGCATTTCTTATGCCCGTTAGAGAACCCGCTGGCAAGTATGGGAAAAGGAGTTTTTATCTGAAATCTAAGTTCTGGGTTAATCAGTAACTCCTGGCAAAATGACAAAAAAAATATGGGTTTCCAGTCAGAAGGATCAACTTCCATTCCCCTTCGGGAGGCCGTTCCGGGAGGTAGAAGGAGGCTGGACCCTGATCTCTGACCTCGGACCCTGAGCCCTGGAGTCTACACTGCAGGCAGGCGCCTCACTGTCCTGAGGTCCCCAAGGTTGAAGGTGCCCCGACCCCTTTATGCATCTGATCAAGGCAGCTCCTGCTCCACAGGGGAATTCAGATAAATGCAAAGCAGGACACACGAAAATGCGGTGGCCGGACTGTGCCGGACTGTGGCGGCCTCTGCCGGACTCTGCAGCGGCCACAGGACCCCTCCGGGC
The DNA here is from genome assembly GCF_000151845.1 of Pteropus vampyrus. Taxonomy (NCBI): domain Eukaryota; kingdom Metazoa; phylum Chordata; class Mammalia; order Chiroptera; family Pteropodidae; genus Pteropus; species Pteropus vampyrus. The sequence continues at coordinate 807,013 of NW_011888969.1, read as the reverse complement.
CGCCGGGCTGCCAAGGGGAGCGGACTTCTCCCCCGGGCAGGCGCTCAGGGACACGGCCGTCCCTCTCCCCGAGCCTGTTCCAGCCATGCCTCCCTCTCTTTTCTCAGCAAATCGAAACCACCGGAGCCCCAACCGTGTGGGCGCGCAGGTGTGCGAGCGCGCGCACCCACACTCCGCCCAGGCGCGTGCGCACGCGCCCCACTTCCTCACGCGGCATCGGAGGCGCTTGGAGACGACCCCTGGCGTTCGGCGGGGTCCTCCTGGTTCAGAGCACGGAGGCTTCGCTGTCCGGTAAGACAGACTGACGATTCGACGGCGTCTCCGGCAGCGGTCAGGACGTTCTACGCGTTTGCCCGAGACGCAGGGGGATGCAGACCGCCGGGAAGGGGAAGCCGAGGGGTCCCCTCCGCACAGCCGCCATGCGGACGGCGCAGGGGCCACGACCTTCGACATTTTCCGCGAGCATCTTTCGGCTCTGGCGACGAAAGGGCGAAAGCGACATCTGACAGACGCGCCCGCCGCCCAGAGCGGCCGCGTCCGGCCGGGCCCTGGGAAGATCGTCCCTCGGGACGAAAGCAGAATCGCCTCCTTTTTTTTTTTTAACCCTCCTCCCCACCTTCCTCTTCTCCCCACAGTTAACGTCTGCAAACAGACAGACGCCCGGCCTCCGGGCTGGAAGGAGAGGTGCAGAGAGCTTTGCGAGGAGGCAGAGGGAGGAGTAATTTAATTGTCTGGTTCCTTCTGTGCTACAGAATATCAAACAGATGAGGAGGATAAAACAGGAAGCTCAATAATTAATTTCCATGTCCCTCATAGTGGGGCTTCCCTGAGCCCCGCGTGTGATTACAGGCGAAGGTTGGAGTCTGAAGTCCCACTCATTAGCTACGTGTTCTATGAAAATACCTGTATTTTCAAAAGGCCCAGTGACAAGAATGAAAAATTTCAGCTATTAAAAATATCCTGGTGTCAGGGACTTTCGTGAAAGAACAGAAACGCTCTGATCCCCTCAGATAAATAATGAAGCGGATGGTTGTCGAGAGGGTAAGGGTCAAAACTCCCCTGTTGACGAAGACGCAAGGTTGACTTAAAAGATTTTCAGAAGTTGTTCAAGGAGCCGGCGTCCGGCTGGGGTTCCGCCTTCCTCCGGGATGCGATGCGATGGGCTCGCTTCGCTTTCCGCCCCCGCTGGGCTCAAAGCACCCGGGCCGGAGCGGGCTGCACGTCCGCCGGCGAGGACATCGGCCCTGCCCACCGCGCCGGTGACAGGGGACGTCTGAGCGTCGTTAAGAGATGCCGGCCCGGGCTCTGCGTCCATCTGAGGGTAGGCACGAAGATTTAATCGGTTCCAAGTGGACCGTCCAGGGCTCCCTCCGAGCCCGGGGACCGCGGAGCGGTCAGCGGACGCCCCAGCCCCGGGAGAACGTGCCAGGTCCCCACCCGCCTCCCCAGGTGGCACCCCGGAGCTGGATGGGGCTCTCCTTCCGGAACACCAGAGAGCTTTTGCTCACAAGCCTAGGACTCAAACCTGGGTAACGTGATGTTTAGCACACAATGTTCCACCATTCCAACACGCAAACATTTCAAAGTAATTTCTGTAAATCCCCATTGTGATCTAATTTCTTATTAAGCAGAATAAAGCTGTTTGGCATTGCAATTAATCAGTTTGGGGTGCCACGGAGCACCTCGGGTTACTGTGCACACCCACCTGTGTGCACGCCTGGCCACACACCCGTGGTGACAGGACACTCGGCCAGGCCTGGCGAAGATGGTCACCGGAGGGCTTTATTTTGACCACATTCTTTTGTGTGCGTGCATAAACCAGTGCCAGGAAAATGACTAAATTTGCATTTTATAAAAAAAATTCAAAGGTTAAAACACTGTATCAATTATAAAATTACCCAGTGTCTAAACATTAAACAGATCATAAATCATGCTTGTGCATGTCTTTTTTCATTTTGCAAATCTCTTGTCTAAAAAAAAAAAAAAGTCCCTTGTCAAAGGCGGGGAGCTGTGCCCGAGCAATGGCCGTGGGGACAGGGCGGGGGGCGGTGGCGGGGGGCCTGGCGTGGCATTTCCACTTGGGAGCGCTCTGCATAAACGCCAGCCGTTAATCAGGGGCCTCGCAGTTATGAGAAAAGTGGGCCCAGACCTCTGAATATTCCAGGGCAAATGTTACTCAAAGTCTAATAATTCCTTTCAAAGATATGCGTCTAATTTCTAGGGCAGACTGATCAATAGGCAATTTATGAATGACCAGTCTCATTCCCAGGGGCTTGGAGAGACAGCGCCGGGCTAACACTTATTCACCAGTAATCACAGTTGCAAGAGGCAGCGCCACACTTAGTAATTTAAGAGGCAACATGAAGGCACGTGTTTTATTTAACGAGAAAGATCTCAGTGCAGATAGGGTTATTATTTTAGAGGCAGAAATGACTGTCTTTTGAGCGGAATAAATGGGGGATCATAATTCTCTAATCTGACCTAATTTTAACAAAGGAAAATGATCTGTTAAAACGTCCCAGACATAATACAAATTAGACCAGGTCAATAGGAGGTCAAATAGAGAGGGTGCTAAATAATCCTTTTTTCTACTTTGGAGCATTTTATGCTAATTCCGTTTCCTTCTCTGCGATAAACAAAGCGAGTGGAACGAAGCAGGCATCTCGCACTGATGAGTTTCTGAGCTACAACGTAACAGAAACCTGGAGAAGCCGTGTCCACTGAGGATGCACACGCAGCAGAGGCACGCGGGGTTGGGTGGCACACGCGGCAGAGGCACGCGGGGTTGGGTGGCACATGCAGCAGAGGCATGCGGGGTTGGGTGGCACACGCAGCAGAAGCACGCGGGGTTGGGTGGCTTGCCTGAAGCCGGGCGCATTGCCTTTGGAGCTCTGGAAAATGAACGTGGGTTCCGTAGGTGGAACCATGTGGAACCGTGTGGCGGAGTGTGCGGGCAGGCATTACACCACCGTCAGAAAGATGTCCTAAGGTCACAGGTACCAGAGGGGCCCCAGTCGTGGGCGGCACAGCGCAGAGCTGCACAGGACATCGAGGGACGTGGGTGGCGGCTCACTCAGGCAACGTTTACGCCTAAAGGCTGAGGCTCCGGGTCCAGGGCCTCCAGCCTGTTCTCGCCAGGACTTTGCAGAAAGGCAGGCGAGGGCGGAGGGCTCTGTGTCCCTCATGACTCCGCTGGGCTTCAGGAAAGACTCAGCTAAGAGGAGTGACGTCCCTCCTTTCCACGCGGCATTAACTTGTCAGGAAAGTGTCCTCTCCTTTGTACTGAAAATGAACCCCCGTGCCCTGCAAAAGCCGGGTCGCCCATGGAGGTGATTTCTGGCCTCCTGAGAGAGGGCTTTGTTCACTGTCATTCATTATTGGGTCAGGCTGCAGGACCAGCCGGTCGCGGCGTGAATTAACTACGCCCCTTAAAGCGAGGACGCAGCCCCTGGCTTCGCTGGCATCGGCCCACGTCCCTCAGCCCCTAATCCACAGCCCAGGGGTGGCCTAGGCTCTGGGGGGAGCGAAGTCCTTCATGTGTGTGACCCATTACTGTCTTTTGGTGGGGAGACCTGGCTCCTCAGATATCAAGAAAAGAAAGATAAACTGACTAAGACCTCTGGATTAAAAAAAAGACATTCCGGCCTTGAATTGGCAGTAAAGGCGGAATCGGTGGTGGGTGGAATCCCTAAAGATGTGACATTTGGGTCTGATTAAATTCACCATCAGAGACTATATCTACATGCACAACTGCTTCTTCAATTTTGATGAAATTGACTCAATTCAGTCCAAAGAAAATGGCCGATTCCAAGGCTGATAGAAAACTCATGCAAAGTGTTCGAGGTCTCTGGGGACAGCTACGTCGTCCTTTGCATATGAAAGGTACAGGAGTATTAATTCCATATTTTGGCCAAAGCAGTAATGATTTTTGCAGACTCACCACCTGGTCAGAGTTCTTCCTGGATGTGAGGCTCCCGTGTCCTTTATCCAACTCCCCACTTACCCTGTGAAAATTGCCCCAGATCGAGCGGCGTTACTGTCCGCCAACACTCACTGTCCCCCACGCGCCCGGGGCTGGGAGTGTGGAATGGTGACGTGCGCGTCTCCGACCTCGAGGGGCTGTGATCTGGCCGGGGAGATGGGGACACGACCCACGCCCAGCATCGGGTCACCACGTGGGGGCTCCGAAGGGGCTGAGCGGGGAAGAGGCAGCACGGAGCCTGCAGAGGGGTCGCCAGGGGGCCGGGGGCGCTTCCGGGAAGAAGCTGTGCTTGGGAATTTCTCAGGCCCTTGCGCCACGCGCGCCCTGCTCCAAAAGCTGGACCATGGACGGGGCGGTCACCTCAGTGCCCAGAAGGTAGATGCTGTCGTTAGGTACAGATGAGGGGGCCGAGGCACAGAGAGGCCGGCGACTTTCCCCAGGGATGACAGAGCCGGGAAATGGACCGAAGCCCGGCTGTCTGTCTCCAGAGGCCAGACCCCCACCACTGTCCCCCACTCCCCACCTCTGTCCCCTCCTCCCGCCACTGTCCCCTCCACCCGCTACTGTCCCCTCCACCCGCCTCTGTCCCCTACACCTGCCTCTGTCCCCTACACCCCTGTGGAAACAGCAATAGAGGGTCCGGTGGGGAAGAGAGGGGGCTCCCCGAGAGACGAGGACACCGTTATCAGGGAGGCAGGCACAGACTGCTGCCACTGGAGGCCGTCTTTTGGGGCGGTGGTGACATGCCGTAGGGTCAGTAGATAGGTCAGAGTTACAGGTCGGAGCACAGGGGGGCGTGAGCTGAATTTGCAGGTGCTCGAAAGCCATTCGACACTGTGCTCAGGGTGAAGTGTTTGGGACAGTAGCTTAGGCAAGGTATTCTGGCTGCAGCACAGACATCCGGAATGCGTGGAGTGACCCGAAGGGCTAAATGTACACCGTGACATCAACGAAACGACCCCAGTGGCGGTCAGAGCTGGGTCAGGGGAGGGAGGAGCCAGTGGCAGGTTCCACAGGCAGGATTCCGGGGCCTGTGGGGAGAGCCTGCGGGAGCCGGCCGGGGGACGGAAGGATGGACGGCGCCACCAGAAAGGCACCCGCACTGTGACACGGGCTCCCTGTAGGAGCTCTAGGTGGGGGGCACCTATCTGCACACACACAGGTGTTTCTCCTACAGGCTTTGCTTCTTGGGAAAACCGGCAGCCACTTAGCTACTTTTTTAGTTATGAAGCCGGA
>NW_011888969.1:799705-801745 GCF_000151845.1 Pteropus vampyrus | reverse complement strand
GAAAGCCATTCGACACTGTGCTCAGGGTGAAGTGTTTGGGACAGTAGCTTAGGCAAGGTATTCTGGCTGCAGCACAGACATCCGGAATGCGTGGAGTGACCCGAAGGGCTAAATGTGCACCGTGACATCAACAAAACGACCCCAGTGGCGGTCAGAGCTGGGTCAGGGGAGGGAGGAGCCAGTGGCAGGTTCCACAGGCAGGATTCCGGGGTCTGTGGGGAGAGCCTGCGGGAGCCGGCCGGGGGACGGAAGGATGGACGGCGCCACCAGAAAGGCACCCGCACTGTGACATGGGCTCCCTGTAGGAGCTCTAGGTGGGGGACACCTATCTGCACACACACAGGTGTTTCTCCTACAGGCTTTGCTTCTTGGGAAAACCGGCAGCCACTTAGCTACTTTTTTAGTTATGAAGCCGGACACTGCGTGAGTCTTTAAGGGACAATATGATGTTCCCTACCTCACCAAGATCTTTCCCTCACTCCAGCAGAATTTACGAATTCCGCGAATTCTTTCCCTAAGATTCTGCATAATTTTAATCACAAAACACTTGCTTTGTCACTGTTACTTTTGAGAGAACAGGGGGTAAAAAGCATACGTCGTTTTTCAGGGGTTCCCAGAATGACGGCAACAGGATTTTCCTGTTTACTAGCTGTGGACGTCCGCGTCAGACGTCGCTCCACGACGCCCTGCCGGCGGCACGATGGCTCAGGAGAAAATTCCTATCGGTTTTCATGATTTCAGAGCTTTTTGCTGTCGATGGTCATCTGATTAATTAGCTGTAACACGACCTGGGAAAGTATAAAACAGACGCCCAAGTGCACCTCGTGTGCGACGCATTGTTCGTCCCGCCCCGGCGACCGGGTGCTGCAGGGGCCTCTGTGCTGAGCACCTCCGGCCAGGCGTCGCTTAGAGGTGCCTTTGGTTACGATGCGGACAACGCAAAATACCACCGAAGGCTGTTTCTCAATATTTTCCTTTCCACTGAATGAAGAAATCAAGACGATGTAACGAAGCCAGATGTCCCTAACTGGAAAGCTCTCAAGTGAGTCTCTCCAGATACAGCCTTGGGAAGGGACAAGAGCATCAGCTGACAGTTCGAGAAGGGCCTGGCCCCATGTTGGTTCCCCTCTGCCCTCAGCAAACCACCAGGTTCCTTCCGCGTCATCGAACTCGCCGTGCTCACTGGACTAGGAGTCGGAGGTGAGCTCTTAGAGAATACAGGGCTAGCTCCCGGGGTCTTGTCATTTGCTAGGACTTGGGCGAGATCCTGGGAGTTAAATGAGGAAGAACATGAGAACATGAGAACGTGCCTGTTATCCGCCCCCACGCAGCCCCTCTGCGGATAAGAGGCAGAGCCAGGACTGGGTCTGTCCCCTGGGATGGCTCTGGGAGCCGGGCGGGGCAGCAAGCCCAATCTCCACTGCAGGATGCTGGGGAAGGAGAGCCCCCTGTCCCGGTCCCCAAAGCTCACGAGAATGCTTTCTAGCTGAAAAGCACAGGACAGACAAGGAGGGTGGGGACGCAGAAACAGAACGCAGTGTTTAGAGGAAATGCGGGCATCGTTCGAGTCGGCCGTCGAATGAGTAAAGGAATGACTTGATTCCGATAAACACCGTTCCGCTGCCATCTCTCTGCGCTGGTCCCCTGTCCTCTCTCCCTCCACGCCACCCGGCATTGACCCGAAGGCCTCCTTGCCGTCAGAAATAATCCTCAGAAGTGTCTTTTAATGGAAGGAGTTTTTCAAAAGGGAACTTGCACATTTCCTTTGGCTGACACCCTGGGGAAAATGGTGTCTGCCTGGCCACTTGTCGGAATGCAGCCCAGAAAGAGGGCTGGGAGTCAATATCAGATCGATAGCGTCACACACCGTGATGCACGGGAAGGAACTGTATCTCTCGCCTGAAAATCCATCTTGACACCGAGACGATGGGCTGGCTGGTTAGCGAGTCCGCGTGCAAACGGCCTTCCTCCTGACACGCGGGGAAGCCTGTGTGGACGTGTGCTGAGCGGGCAGCTCGGATGTGCGCTGACACAGGGGAC
>NW_011888969.1:797737-798180 GCF_000151845.1 Pteropus vampyrus | reverse complement strand
CACCGTCTCTGGTGGCTGTTAACTCACGTGGATGTTCACAGCGTGATGTAATGCGCCTGCTGGTGGCCCCAGCCCAGACCCCTCCGTGTGCCAGCTGCGGGTGTGCAATGCTCTGGAATTTTGTGGGCTTCGTAATGCTTAACTGCATCGCCTGCACAAGGCCAGACAAGGTGTGGCTCAGGTCCCATGCCCCGTGGAAAAGCTTCCTCAGGACAGTCACCAGCCGCCTCTCTGGGTGTCATCTTTCATCCCAGATGCTCATGTCCAGAAAGTACACGGCCACAGCCACCCCACTCCCGGTCCCAGCCAGGCTGCCCTGCCGACGTGCGTTTGCCTCTGGTCCCCGTCCCGAGCAGTTGGCAGACACCTGCCCGCACAGCCTGACGCCGGGGTCGAGGAGCTCCTGTGACTTGAGGGGGACACGGCAGACACCTGGGAACGAG
>NW_011888969.1:794610-796902 GCF_000151845.1 Pteropus vampyrus | reverse complement strand
CACCGTCTCTGGTGGCTGTTAACTCACGTGGATGTTCACAGCGTGATGTAATGCGCCTGCTGGTGGCCCCAGCCCAGACCCCTCCGTGTGCCAGCCGTGGGTGTGCAATGCTCTGGAATTTTGTGGGCTTTGTAATGCTTAACTGCATCGCCTGCACAAGGCCAGACAAGGTGTGGCTCAGGTCTCGTGCCCCATGGAAAAGCTTCCTCAGGACGGTCACCAGCCGCCTCTCTGGGTGTCATCTTTCATCCCAGACGCTCATGTCCAGAAAGTACACGGCCACAGCCACCCCACTCCAGGTCCCAGCCAGGCTGCCCTGCCGACGTGCGTTTGCCTCTGGTCTCCGTTCCGAGCAGTTGGCAGACACCTGCCCGCACAGCCTGACGCCGGGGTCGAGGAGCTCCTGTGACTTGAGGGGGACACGGCAGACACCTGGGAACGAGGAAGTCCCCTCTCAGTTTGGCGGGCCAGCCCCTTCCTCTCCCGTCAGCCCGTCAGGCTTCTGCTCGGGTTCCGGCGGCGAAGCCCCGTTGCGTCCCCTCCTGCTCCAGCTGGGCACGTGAGACGGATTCCGGTGGCACTTCTCGTTTTCGTGCTAAAAGCTCCCTGAAGCAGCAGCTGCTCTTGTCACGACAGACGGTGGCATCAGAACGGCCCTTCGCCCTTACAGAGAACTTTTATTTCCAAAGCATTTAAGTAACACTAACTAATTAACAAGTTTCTGGAAGGCTCTGGGCCTCTTTATCTCCATGGAAACGCCTGTTACATTTAACAGTTTACTCAGTAGTGGAGAAAGGTGGCATCCTTAGCAATCGCTTGTTGGGTCAATAAAATTGAATTAATGTGCTTTTGAAATTGTGAAATCTGGCAGAGAGAAAAACACACCAGTTCGCTTTAAAAACCATTTAGTCTAATTTACTGGATTCGCGAAAGAAACCCGAATGCGGGCTCAGTGCAGTCTGCAGTGGGGCCAGAAATGGCGCGAGAACCCCGGAGAGACGCCTTCGGGATGGCGAGCCCCCCTCCTGGTCCACAGGGTGGGGAGACCGCGGCTGCTCTGGAGCGCCACCCAGGGCACCAGGAGCCGGGTGTCGCCCGTCACAGTCCCCGTGGCCCGGGCCGTCCAGGCGGCCGAGACCGAGTGCGCAGAGCGCAAACACCTGCGGATGCGAAGCGGGGCGAGCTCGCGCCTGGGCAGCTCCTGCCCCCTCCGGCTTTCCGTTCCCGGCGCCAGGAAACCTCAGGGTTCCAGGCTCCCTCTCGCTCACTTCTGCTCTGAAGAAAAGGCCCCGCCCACCTTCGAGCTGTTTCCAAACCACGTTTTTTACAGTTTGCTATGTTTCGATCACGGGGATTCCTCTGCTGCTACATGGGCGATGAGGGGCCTGCGGGGGAGGTGGGGAGGGGGTGGTGCTGTGGGGTCTCCTGGCTGTTCTTTGGTCAGAAGTCCAGTTCACTGATGGCGGGCCCCCTCGGGGGAAGGCGATGGTCCCAGGCAGAGCGGTCAGGCAGGAAGTCAGGCGTGAGCGGGAAGGGGCTGTGCGCCCGGCTGGGTGAGCCTCCGCCCCCGCCGGGCCTGGCCTGGGATGCGGGGTCGCTGGTCCGCTGGTGCCGGCTGGCGAGCCCAGCCTGCTGTCGCTCGCTCCACTCAGCAGAGTTTACATGTGCAGCCCCCAACAGCAGCCATGGGTGGCTGAGCTAAATTGCAGTGGACATTTCTCATTCACCAGCAGCACCTTCCAGGGCCCCAGAGAGTGGCGAGGGATGCTGCTAATGGAGTAAGGCGGAGGCTAAATCCATCACTCGCTGCAGCGTCTCCACTCACCTCATCACCTTAAAAGCACTCAGCATTTTTTTTCTGCAAGCCTGGGGACCTCACAGTGACTGCTGAGAGTTTTCGTGGCTGGAAATGACCACCTCGTTGGGGCCGAGGTCCCATGTCACCCTAGATGCTGCTTGGCTGAAACCACGGAGAGAAGGGGCTGTATCTTCAGTGATCGAGTTCAACAAAATGTTATTTCAAAGTCAAAAGTCGGCAGGAAAGCTACGTAAGGAGCCGACTCTCTCCGTTCCCTGTCTGTGTCTGCAGTGCCACGGGCAGGAGCCGAAAGGAAGTTGGAGCTAACACCGGAAGCTTGGGTTCCAGCTCTCATGGAGCAAACACGGGTCATAGCATCCAGGGTAAGTCCTTGAACGTTCTAAATATAATTGCCTCATTTAGTAAAAAATGGAAAAAATAAATAAAACGAGTGAACATTAAGTCTTGGCTGGTGTAACAAAGCATGAAAAGAG
>NW_011888969.1:791650-794560 GCF_000151845.1 Pteropus vampyrus | reverse complement strand
AAAGGTGGCATCCTTAGCAATCGCTTGTTGGGTCAATAAAATTGAATTAATGTGCATTTGAAATTGCGAAATCTGGCAGAGAGAAAAACACACCAGTTCGCTTTAAAAACCATTTAGTCTAATTTACTGGATTCGCGAAAGAAACCCGAATGCGGGCTCAGTGCAGTCTGCAGTGGGCCCAGAAACGGCGCGAGAACCCGGGAGAGACGCCTTCGGGATGGCGAGCCCCCCTCCTGGTCCACAGGGTGGGGAGACCGCGGCTGCTCTGGAGCGCCACCCAGGGCACCGGGAGCCGGGTGTCGCCCGTCACAGTCCCCGTGGCCCATGCCGTGCAGGCGGCCGAGACCGAGTGCGCAGAGCGCAAACACCTGCGGATGCGAAGCGGGGCGAGCTCGCGCCTGGGCAGCTCCCGCCCCCTCCGGCTTTCCGTTCCCGGCGCCAGGAAACCTCAGGGTTCCGGGCTCCCTCTCGCTCACTTCTGCTCTGAAGAAAAGGCCCCGCCCACCTTCAAGCTGTTTCCAAACCACGTTTTTTACAGTTTGCTATGTTTCGATCACGGGGATTCCTCTGCTGCTACATGGGCAATGAGGGGCCCGCGGGGGAGGTGGGGGGCGGGGTGCTGTGGGGTCTCCTGGTTCTTCCTTGGTCAGAAGTCCACTTCACTGATGGCGGGCCCCCTCAGGGGAAGGCGATGGTCCCAGGCAGAGCGGTCAGGCAGGAAGTCAGGCGTGAGCGGGAAGGGGCTGTGCGCCCAGCTGGGTGAGCCTCCGCCCCCGCCGGGCCTGGCCTGGGATGCGGTGTCGCTGGTCCGCTGGTGCCGGCTGGCGAGCCCAGCCTGCTGTCGCTCGCTCCACTCAGCAGAGTTTACATGTGCAGCCCCCAACAGCAGCCATGGGTGGCTGAGCTAAATTGCAGTGGACATTTCTCATTCACCAGCAGCACCTTCCAGGGCCCCAGAGAGTGGCGAGGGATGCTGCTAATGGAGTAAGGCGGAGGCTAAATCCATCACTCGCTGCAGCGTCTCCACTCACCTCATCACCTTAAAAGCACTCAGCATTTTTTTTCTGCAAGCCTGGGGACCTCACAGTGACTGCTGAGAGTTTTCGTGGCTGGAAATGACCACCTCGTTGGGGCCGAGGTCCCATGTCACCCTAGATGCTGCTTGGCTGAAACCACGGAGAGAAGGGGCTGTATCTTCAGTGATCGAGTTCAACAAAATGTTATTTCAAAGTCAAAAGTCGGCAGGAAAGCTACGTAAGGAGCCGACTCTCTCCGTTCCCTGTCTGTGTCTGCAGTGCCACGGGCAGGAGCCGAAAGGAAGTTGGAGCTAACACCGGAAGCTTGGGTTCCAGCTCTCATGGAGCAAACACGGGTCATAGCATCCAGGGTAAGTCCTTGAACGTTCTAAATATAATTGCCTCATTTAGTAAAAAATGGAAAAAATAAATAAAACGAGTGAACATTAAGTCTTGGCTGGTGTAACAAAGCATGAAAAGAGAATTAAACAGCATAGACAACAGAAAAAAAGAAATAAACCGTCCTTATTTACAGATAGCATGATTGTCTATGTAGAAAACCCTGAGAAATCTACAGAAAAAAAGCTTCTGTAACTAATCAGTAAGTTTAGCAAGACTGCGGATTGAAAATCAATTATTTCTATATACTGGCAACCACTAATTAAAAACTAATATTTTAAAAAATTACAATAGCTCCAAAAAAATAAACGATCTATCTATAAATCTGATAAGACATGGAAAGGATCTCATGTCAAAAACTGCAAAAACGTTTATGAAAGACATGAAAGAAAACATACACAAGTGGAAAGCCGCAGCATCTTCAGGGCTGGAAGACTCTAGCTAGCGACGGGTCCATTTTCCCCAAACTGACGTATTGAGTTAACGCACTTCCAATAAAACCCCAGCACCATTTTTTGTAGACATTTGCGAGCTGACTGTAAAATGTGTATGGCGAGGCAAAGAAACTGGAATGACCCAAGTCTGGAGTTATTTTTCTTAGGATTCATTCTCGGCGTCGTACATTCTATGGGTTTGAACAAATCTATAATGACATACCCATCATTGTCACATCTCACAGACTATTTTCACTACGTGCTCCCCCCGTTCACCTCCTGCCAACCCCCAAACCCTGGCGGCAACCACCGATCTAGTTACTGGCTCCATAGTTTTGTCTTTTCCAGAATGTCATAGAGTCGGAATCACACATCTGGACAGTATTGAGTCTTCCTATCCATGAACATAGAATAAGTCTTTATTTAATTCTTCTTTGATTTCATTTATTCGAATTTTATAATTTTGCTCAGATTGTTCTCGTACTTGTGTTATTAGATAGATACCTGAGTATTTCATTTTGGGGGTGCTTATATAAATGGTATTGTATTTTCATTTCAAATTCCATCTGTTCATTGCTGGTATGTAGGAAACAAACTGCCTTATTTATAACCACCTTGTATCCTGCAGCTTCGCTGTGATCACTTGTGAATTCCAGGAGGTTTCTTTTCTATCAGTTCATTTGCATTTTCTGTATAGATGATGGCGTCGTCTGCCAAAAAAAAAAAAATAAAGCCAGTTTTATTTTTTCCTTCCCAATCTATATAACTTTTATTTCCTTTTCTTGCCTTATTGCTGTAGCAAGAACGTCAAGTACAGTGCTGAGAGGAAGCATCCCTCCCTCGTACCTCATTTTAGTGGAAAAGCGTTGTTTCCCACCATTATTACGTTAGCAGTAGGGTTTTTATTGATATTCTTTATTAAGCTAAGAAAGTTCCCATCTATTCCCAGTTTACTGAGGATTTTTATGATGAAAAAAGTGTTAGATTTTGTCAAATCCTTTTTCTGTATCTATCAATATGTTCGTGTGATTTTTTCTTTTTAGTCTGTTGATGCATTAGAT
>NW_011888969.1:784039-791300 GCF_000151845.1 Pteropus vampyrus | reverse complement strand
GTCCATTTTCCCCAAACTGACGTATTGAGTTAACGCACTTCCAATAAAACCCCAGCACCATTTTTTGTAGACATTTGCGAGCTGACTGTAAAATGCGTATGGCGAGGCAAAGAAACTGGAATGACCCAAGTCTGGAGTTATTTTTCTTAGGATTCATTCTCGGCATCGTACATTCTATGGGTTTGAACAAATCTATAATGACATACCCATCATTGTCACATCTCACAGACTATTTTCACTGTGTGCTCCCCCCGTTCACCTCCTGCCAACCCCTAAACCCTGGCGGCAACCACCCATCTAGTTACCAGCTCTGTAGTTTTGTCTTTTCCAGAATGTCATAGAGTTGGAATCACGCATCTGGACAGTATTGAGTCTTCTATGAACATAGAATAAGTCTTTATTTAATTCTTCTTTGATTTCATTTATTCGAATTTTATAATTTTGCTCATATTGTTCTCATACTTGTGTTATTAGATAGATACCTGAGTATTTCATTTTGGGGGTGCTTATATAAATGGTATTGTATTTTCATTTCAAATTCCACGTGTTCATTGCTGGTATGTAGGAAACAAACTGCCTTATTTATAACAACCTTGTATCCTGCAGCTTCGCTGTGATCACTTGTGAATTCCAGGTTTCTTTTCTATCAGTTCATTTGCATTTTCTATATAGATGATCGCGTCATCTGCCAAAAAAAAAAAATAAAGCCAGTTTTATTTTTTTCTTCCCAATCTATATAGCTTTTATTTCGTTTTCTTACCTTATTGCTGTAGCAAGAACGTCAAGTACGGTGCTGAGAGGAAGCATCCCTCCCTAGTACCTCATTTTAGTGGAAAAGCGTTGTTTCCCACCATTATTACATTAGCAGTAGGGTTTTTATTGATATTCTTTATTAAGCTGAGAAAGTTCCCATCTATTCCCAGTTTACTGAGGATTTTTGTGATGAAAAAAGTGTTAGATTTTGTCAAATCCTTTTTCTGTATCTATCAATATGTTCGTGTGATTTTTTCTTTTTAGTCTGTTGATGCATTAGATTATATTAATCAATTTTGAATGTTGGACCAGCCTTGTATACCTAGACTAAATCTCACTTGTTTGTGGTATAGAATTCTTTTTATATTTTTTTGGATTCAATTTGTTAATATTTTGTTGAGGATTTTTGCATCTGTATTCACGAGAGACGTTGGTCTATAGTTTTTTTACATCTTTGGCTTCGGTCTTAGGGTGATGCCGGCCTCATAGAATGAGCTAGAAAGTATTTTCTCTGCTTCTATCCTTTAGAAGAGATGGTAGGTAACTGGTATAATTTCTGCCTTACATGTTTTTAATTTCTTCCTTAAACGAATCAAGTGTAGAATTCACCAGTGAACTTATCTAGGAAGTCAAGTGATTTCTGACCAGGGTACAAAGGCAATCCATGAGAAAGAATGGTCTTTTGACAGTTGTACATTCATATGAAAAAAAAGGTTATTTCAACATATGCTCCACATATTAAACAAAAACTAAATCAAAATAGATCACAAATATAAACGTAAAGCTTCAACCTTAAGGCTTCTGGAAGAAAACATTGGAACAATATTGATGACTTTAGGTTACGAAAAGAGTTTTCAGATATGAGTCCAAAAACAAAAAACAAAAAAAACAAAATTAAAAGATAAGCTACAAGCTGGAAGAAAATATTTGCAAATTACATAACTGAAAAAGAGTTGAGTGAAAATGTATAAAAAGCTTTCGAAACTCAACGATAAGAGAACAAGCAACTGAATTCAAAAATGGGCAAACGGTTTGAAAAAATGCTGCACCGAAGAAAATATATCAATGGCAAACGGGCCCATGAAAAGATGTTCCACATCATTAACCAACAGACAAATGCAAATCAGACCATAAACCATTGGAATGGCAAAAACCAACAAACGGAAACACACAAAAACTCTGACAATACCAAGGGCTGGTGTGTAATACAGCATAATTAGAACTCTCATATATTGTTGTTATAGCACGAAGTGTTCTGGCCGCTCCAGAAATACTTGACAGGTTCCGATAAAGTTAAACATATGCTTACCATATGAACAAGCTCTCCCACGTCTAAATGTTTACTCTAGAAAAATGAAAACATGCATTCACATATAAACCTATATGCGAATGTTTATAGCAGTTTGATTCCCAATCACTGAAAACTGGAGCTAACGCAAATATTTTCCAGCAGGAGAATGAACTGATGGAGGCACATCGACCTAGTAGAATACTACGCAGCAAAGAAAAGGAATAAATCGTGGCTACATCCAATGTGGACGAACCTCAAAGGCGTGATGCTGGGGCAAAGAGCCACCTCTCCAAAGGTTACATATCGAGTGATCCATTTATATGACATTCTCACGAAAGATTACCTACGCAGGCAGAGGACATGTCAGTGGTATGTGGAGAAATAGGCTGCTGAGGAGCAGCACGAAAAAACTTTTGTAGGTGGTGGGATCGGTGTGTATTCTGACGGAAGTGACGGTTGCGCGAATCTATATGTGTGTTAAAACTCATAGGTTTGTACTCTAAAAACGCCAAACGAGTTAATTTTGCTGTATCTTAATTTAAACATTTAAAAAGTTAAGTAGATAGTAATTGGATGCCTCCCTGTCTTCTCGTGGATTTGCCAATATTTTAAAGCCCAAACAAATGAAAATGGTTGCTATAAGAGTGAGCACCCCGGTCTTCCTTCCGTTGGCTGTGCAGCTCCTAACATGTAACGTGTCCTAGAATTTGCTCAGAACCTAAGACTCCGCGTCCACAGTTAGGAAGACGATTTCTCCAGGCCCGAATCCACTGGTTGTCTTGTGCAGCTGGATCCGCCAAAAACACGGATGTCCCCAGACAACTGAACCTTCTCGTCTGGCCTCTTGTCACCTCAGAGGGTAGCGGGACCTTGTTATGGGCTGAATCGTGTGCCCCTGAATTCACATGTTCAAGTTCTCACCCCAGCGCCTCAGAATGTGACTATTTGGAGACGGGCCCTTTAAGGCGATGATTAAGTTAAAATGAAGTCATTAGGGTGGGCCCTAATCCAACAGGTCCTTGAAAGAAGAAGGAATCTGGATACGCCCAGACACAGAGGGAAGAGCCAATGAAAACCCAGAGAGAAAACAGTCCTACGAGCCCAGGAAAGAGGCCTCAGAAAAACACAACCTTGCCGACACGTCGACTTGGGGCTTACAGCCGCCAGAACTGTGAGAAAATCAGTTTCTATTGTGTAAGTGTCCCCGTCAGTGGTGTACTGTCCCCCGGCCGGGAGGCTTCACAGAGACGTCTTCCGGTGGCCGGTCACAGGCTCCCTCCCCCGACACGCAGTCCCACCCGTCGTGGCCACGAGGCATGGAAGGGTTAAGTAAAACCTGGATTGTGAAACCAGATCAGGTCTGCACTGTCTGCTTGAAAGTTGCGTCTCTAGATTTTACATGAATTTTTAATTTTAGATGACACCTTTGACTAGAAGTGACAGTGGAGCGGATCATTTCTATAATTACAGCAACCCTCGTGGAGGAAGGAGAGAACCTCTCAAACGCACGGGCAACGTGAGCCGGGTTTGGCGTGACGAGCTGGCTGCGGGCTGGCGGGGGCCCCCAGCCCGGCCAAACGAGACAGCTCCGCCCTTCCCTGTCGCGGGCAGGGTGCTGTCCACTCTCAGGGAAAAGCGATGTTCGCATAAGAAGCATGTCCGGCCAGGACTAGGAGAAGTGAAAGGAAAGATCAGACGGGAAGGTAGCAGATGACGGGAACTCAGACGACGAATGAAACTAAACTGGACCCATCGTTCATGCGTCTGAGCTTCCCGGGAAGGTGGTGATGTCCTCTGCGGGACGCGCTGCTCGGTCTGGCTCGTTTCCCTTCGGTTTTGCCTTCCAGGGGCCTTTGGGGCGGCCGGGCGGGTTATTTAGGTTGGCGGGGGGGCCCGGTTGAGGGGTTTTAGGTTGCTTTGTTTTGGAAGGCCTTTGGGGTTGGCGGTTGCCCAGGGGGGGGGGGGCTTGGAGGTGGCGGGGGCGGTTGGGGGGAAAACCCCCGGGTTTGGGCGGGGGCAGGCGTTCCCCTTCCCCGGCGGGGGGACGGGCCCCCCAGCCCCCATGAAGCCACTCTGCAGGAAGGGGAGCGATGCCTGCCAGGCTCTTGGGAGATACCAACACCCTGGGGGAAGGTTTTGGCAAACAGACTTCTGTCTATCGCTGGTTAGAGTTTGGGAGCAAACGTGATGTTTCTGTCACTTACAGGAAGATCGCGGCTGACTAGGCTTAGTTAAGGAGAGCAGAGCGCGTGACGGTTAGGGACAGACTCCTCTGCCATCTGAGGAATTGTCTGGTGTCTCCACTGGCGACATCCTGCCGCCTCGTCTCTGTGCCTGCATGCTGTCCCCAGAGGGAAGCTGGGGACAAGCAGCCCCCGACTCTGGTTATCACAGGAAGTCAACAGGTGGCATTAACGAGGGTGTCCTCTGCCAGGTTTCGACACCATCACTTAAGTTCGGCTTCTGGACAGAAGGCTTGGGGCTCGTGGCGTCCATCCTGTCTCGCCGGTTCCGATGCTGCCCCCGGCATCGCCGCCGCCACTTCGACGTGCAGAGCGATCGAGTTGGGCACGAGGCCAGGCCGCCAAGTATGTAATGGAGGTGCGCGCTCCTCCCCGGCCCCACGAGCGAGGGCTCACTGGAGGGCCGTCCATTCGCGAAGGGTCATCCTGAGGATGAGGCACACCGTCCCTCTGTGCCAAGTCCCTGGGGATTTTCTTTCTTACAATCACGTTTCGTTCCGATCTGATCTCTCCCTGTGACAGGCCTGGCTTACTCCATCCTAAATAGAAACGAGAAACACCTTCTTGGCCTCCAGACACAGGTGCTTCGCATGAGCAGTCAAGGAGAATCTGGTGGCAGACAATCTGTGCCATCGGAAATAGTGTCCCCTGTAACTGACGGGGCCCCACCTGGCCGTAAAGGTCTCCAGCTGACTCAGTCTCGCTTCCCCTTTGCAAAGACCCCTCCAGGCCGCGGTTCCTTCACCTCGAACCAGCCACCTGCAATGCGCGCGGGAAACCCAGGTGCCGAGTCCCAGGCTCGTTGGAGTCGGTGGCCGAGGCAGAGCCCGGTCCAGGCCGCATCCCCACGAGCAGGAGCGGACTGGCGTCGGAGACTTTGCAGACAGCGGTGACCAGGAAGGACAGTTTAGGCAAAAAGCGCCTTTCTCGAGTGGCGCCTCACAGGAAAGGGCTCCCGGTTCACGCATCACAGTCGAGTCGGACGAGGCGAAGGACCCGGTGTCGGCCCCGGCCAGACCAGCCGCCCAAACGCGAGTCCGCTGTGCACAGGTGCGTTTGGGTCCTGGGCTCCTCTGTTCACAGGTCACAAAGCGGCGACGTGTCACTCGACGTGGCTCAGAACCCGTACAGTGTCTGATTGACCCGGCACTCGGTCGTGAATTGCTAGATGGAAAGACCGAGTTTTTCTTAGGGAGACGAAGCATTTCACACGGAGTAAACAACAGGCAGGTTTGAACATCTAACAGGAAGGGAGACAGGGTGGGGCGTAAGGGACAAGGAGGGTGGGCAAGGCCAAGGCGCCCTGGGGCCGGTCACTAAGGTTAAGAGACTAGAAAGAGAGACAGGACCCTCCGCTGGTTGGGGTCTGTCCATGGTCGCGTGCACAGGAGTGAGAGCTCACGCTTCCGACGCTGGATCTTTTAAAGGGTCTTTTAGAATGAGAGACGCTGACGGACTGAGGGACAGCAACCTCCAGTCTCTAGGGAAGGGACGTGGAGAGTAACCCGCCAGGAGACAGCGTGGCTGACCCCGGAGGTCGGCGCGAGCCTAGGGACATCAACAGGAGATGAGATTACGAAACATCTGGAGAACAAACCAGACAGGAGGACGCACAAAGCCGTGGCTCTCTGGGTGGACGGACAGACGGACTTCACGCCGCCAGACGGGGCCCCAGGCGGGGGCGCCGGCCGCCTGGCCTTGCGCTAATCAGCTCCAAGGGCCGACGCCTCTTCCGAGTGAGACTTGGGACACGCTGCGTGCATAAGTGACTCCGTCGCAGTCATAGGTTGTGTTGAGCACAGCTCGTTAGCGATGGCAGGAAGCGGTCGAGCTCGACCCCCTTCCTCAGAAAGGCTGGAGCCGGCACGTCTGGGCCTTAACACACGTCACAGCCGCTGGACGTCGGGCACTTCCTGGTATGAGGGACAGACATCCAAGTCAAACCACCTGCAAGACGTCGGCGTGTTAGCTGGCATGTCACAGAAGGAAACAGATCCGTTTACAACACTGTGGAGACCAAGGACCCCGCGCCTGAGTCAGGGCTCGGGGAGACCACGATTCCTCTCTCTCTCTCTCTCTCTCTCTCTCTCTCTCTCCCACTCAGGTCTGTTTTTCATCTCATTTTTGGCCTCCAGACGGACTGACAGACTGACAGACTCCATACATCGGGACAGGTAAAGAGCCTTGAAGTCACAGCCTCCAGGAGCTCGGCAGAGAGAGACGTTCTCCTGTAATGCGTGTGCAAGGCTGCCACCTGGGCTATGCCCGGTCCCTTCTGAGTCACACGTCCGTCCACTGTTTCGACCAAGTACTCTCCTCAGAGGGTGGGGACCCAGGATTGGCGGTCCCAGGAGAGACACGTGATGGAAGTGAGAACAGCCCCAGAGTGTGGGAAGGAGGCTGAACCAACACAAAGCCTCCACGTCCACGACAATATTCCAAGAGGACCTGTCCCTCTCTGCCAGCGTGCAGGTGCGTCGGACCCTTCGGGGTGGTTCACGGTCCCGAATGTGCCCGTCGCCACTGTACGTCATTCTCAGAATGAAACGAGCTTTCGCTCTGTGTGCGCAGTTTGCATGGACCCCGCTGAGGGGAGGGTCAGGGCGGTGAGCCTGCTCTCGTCTGGACCGTGGTGGCACTCCGCGTGCAGTCACTTACCGCCAGGGTGGGGTGCCGTGGCCGTCAGCCTCGTTTGCTGCTGGGCACGGACGGCGCGGGCTGCCCTCCGGTCAAGGGCCCCGCAGCCTCGAGCCTGGCCCCCTCGGCCACCAGCCGTCACCGGCTCGCCGTCGGCTGGCGCATCCACCTGCCGCTGCGGTGGGTCCTGAGTGGAGGACCAGTGAGGACACTCAGAAGGCAGAGGACACGTTAACTAAGACCTGAATTAAGGTCGATGAGAAATTTAAGGCGGGCGCATAGCTGAATCTTCTCAAGCATCTTCTTACTTCCATTCTTGGCCCCATCAAAAATAATA
>NW_011888969.1:773832-783187 GCF_000151845.1 Pteropus vampyrus | reverse complement strand
CCCCACCGCCCCCCACCCCACCCCCGGGCTCCGAGATTGCAGAAGGCAAGCTGGGAGGCGACAGCCCCCATGCCACAGCCGCTGTCGGGGGAAAGAGGTCAGCATCGACCCCAACAAAAAAGCCGGCGTCACCAACAAACCAGCTCAACCAAACTTGCCGTTCACCTCGATGAACTTCAAACGACAGGGTGGCCTCCCTCGCCGTCCTGAAGCAAGGCCATCGGTCCGAGCGATTTTATTTTTCTCCCTGTTTATTTAAAAGTTATGTAGACACAGCCACGAATTTAGACAGAATGACGGTCATCAGGTCCACTTTACACACGGCGACAACGGTGTGACCGGATACATGGCTGCTGGCCGGAAGTGCTCTGCACACGCATCGGCACATACACACACGCCTGCACACACACGCACGTGTGCTCAGGCGTGCACACAGGCTCTGCTGTGCCACCAGCAAACACGCAGTAACCGAGGGGGCACCGGCTTTGACAGCGAGTGCCCTGGTGGCGATCGACACCCGGTCTACAGCCAGACCGGTGTGGAGCTATTAGTCACACTGCACGCCATGAGGAGGCCGGCTGGCTGAGGTCGAGGGCCCATAAGCGAGGGTATTAGCCATGGATGTGACACGGGCTGGCTTTCCACCCTGCTCATTCGAGAACTAATTGGTAGGTCAGGAAACTGCAGACGCTCGTCTGAATGAGCCAGGAGGGGAGCTCGGGAAAAGGGCAAAGCTCCGCCGTGAATATGGGAATGCTCTTGCTCGAAATGCCATATTCTTTGTTCCCTGACATACCCGCATTATCCCACAGGCCATTTTAGTCGGTCTCCAGCTGTGAGAAAGACAACGGCACATCTGTGGTGTCAGGTGGAGGCAAATACAAGAGGAAAAAATTAATTGAACAACCTCGTTCAGTTATTTTGGGAAGAAATCAACAACGCGCCTGCTTTATGGGAGAGACAGCCCAGTTCTGGGTCATGTGAACATATCTGATTCATCTCGGGAAAGCTTTGAGCTTGAATGTACTGGCATAGCAAAGGCCATTCATGAAGATGTAAAAAATAGAGCTTGTTCAATGGCTTTACCGAAAGATCCAGATTTTGAAGATTTATGCACTAAAATATCTGAACACATTATACAATGGATTCTGCTATTGTTGTTGTTATTGTTGTTGCATTTTTAACCAGTTTAAGAGGAATATTTTCTGACCAGCTGACACGTCTGTATGTGACTCAAGTGAGGACCGGTCAAGGTCAAGTGGACCTCAGATTTCATCGCCGAGCTGCGGCCCCTCCAATCGCTCCGTGCCTGCTGTACTCCAGGCACGGATGCGCCCAGCCCCGGCTGACGCGGGGAGCCAGACGAGGGAGGCAGAGGGTCCCCCCGACACAGTTAAAATAATCAATTTTGCCATCAGATCATGTGAGTATCACATCAATTACTATCACAATTTTTGTTAAAGTGACTCTGAGCCACTTGTAAGACTCTATTTGCCAGTCTTTTAATTGTATCAGGAAAAATGAATTTCCACCTGATATGGTAATTAAACTAAATATGCGATAATGCATTTGATTAGGGAAGGGAAAACATGAGAGGAAATCAGAACGCAAGGGCGCCCGCCAGGGCCTCCCCACGTGGCCCCCTCCGCGCCGGCGCCCGCCTCCCCCAGGCCCCCGGCTAACTCGCCTTGCACCCTGAGTGTCCTGCACTCCTGGGTCCAGAAGCTCAGCCGGTGAGGTAGTTGACAAAGACTCCCCAGATGCGACTCTGTGGTGCCCCAGGAGACACGCCTTTTGAGCTTCTCTGGGGTACCCGTGGGAACCCCTGGGTACCCCACCTCTGCATTTCTCCACCTGCCACTTAGGAGAGTGTCCGTTTTCTCTCTGCACTGCGTCGACCCCTCGATGCGCCTCCTGACTCCTGGAGTGGGAGACCCCTCCACGATGGATGGCGGTATTTGCCTCCCCCCACTGACCACGGCGCCTCCTCCTCCTTCTCCTCCTGCAGGGGGAGCAGGTGGGGCAGATTCTCAGTGGCCCCAGCGGGAGACAGAACTGCTCTCGGTCCCGGCAAGGCACTGGCCTCTCCAGAGCCTCACGTTTGCCTTCCACGGAGCGGGGCGAGTAATGCCTCCCCCCACCGCGGTGGCCGGGCACGTGCGATCCAGCGGCGTGGAGATGCCCGAGGCTGCTCCGTCCCGCGTGTCAGCTATGAGAACACAGCAGCCTGGTCTCCTCTCGCATTTCTGGGATTAAGTAAGCCCTGCTCACCTTCGTCGTTCAGCTAATGGGGCGCATCTCTGTGTTGCGTTCACATGCGCAGGGGACCAGACTTCTGAACGGTTGGTTCTCGTGGAATAGAAGCTGCTGAAGCCACGTGTTAGCAACGGCCGAGCCAGGACTCTCCGGTTTCCTCGTCCTGAAGCTGAGACGGCGTGAGCCCCCCCTCGGCTGAGGGGGTCCCTGGTCTCTATTCAAATGCTCGAGAACTCAACCACTGTTCGGGGGGCGCACGGTGTGCAGCCAGCCACGCTGGGCGAGCCAGAGCGAGAGAGACCAGAGGGCCACGGACGTCAAGGGGGATCACGAAACTGGGGGGCGGTGTGAATCTGCAAGGGTCAGAGCATTTTCGGAGGCACCTTCGCTTCTGGGCCAAGCCCGGGTACATGGAAGAAACCGCTTTCCGGAGGCTGCGGAATCGGAGCAGAGGGAACGGTTGGTGGCCTGAGACGGCAGCTTTCTGAACGCGCGTGTGACAGCCACACGAATACCGGACGGGCTCATTACGGTCACGCTATTTCCACGAATACTGAATGAGCGTTGAAGGACTGGGCTCTTAAAGGGTTACCCATTTCTTCAAAAAATACTAGAAATAATGGGAAAATTAATCTCATTACAAGCTGAAGAGGTCGTGTTTTCAAAAAATATTCGGACATACTTAGAGGGTTGGCAACCAGTACTTGTCAGATGTCACCTCAGCCTGTTCGTTCCCCCAGCTTTGTCCAGAATCTATTCCAACTGCAGGGCGTTCTTCTCATCAGTGGCCAGCCGAGGAGGTGCCCAGATCTCTGATCTGTGTGAGCACACATTTCCTTTATTTGGGGGGTCCCTCACGGCTCTGAGGATCCTGGATGTGGGGGACCTTGTCTCATCCAAATGCAGAGCTCAGACAGAGGCAGGCACATCGCTGCCACCACGGCCAGACACGCAGAATGGGAGGCGCCTTAGCCTGGGTCTCTCCAGGACACGGAGTGATGGTGTGGGCGCCAGGCTGTGACAGTGCAAGCCCACCCTGGAACGGGACCGCTCTCCCATGAACCACGTTGCCACCAGGCTTTGGGACAAGCTGGCACGTGCAGACAGAGCAGGAGTCTGAGAGGCCCGGACGTGGGACACTGACAAGGGAGTCAGGAGACATGTCCCTTCTCTGGACACGGGGTACCACAGCACCTGCTGGCTCCCTCCCTGGCCCTGTTCCAGTCTTTCCGGACCTCCAGGCCAATGAAATATGGTGGCCAGAGCCTTGGGCGCGGGATCATTTGTGCTGTGTCTTTGCAGGGCCCCCTACTCGGCCAACCCAGGCCAGAGGGCAGGGCCAACCCAAGGAGCGTGACGCAGAGTCAGATGGATGTCGGGGGCCCTGACTGAGGCCAGGGCTGCCCGGCTGACCCCCTGGGGCAGGAAGAGATGGCGTCCACGCTAGGAGGGTTGGCTGATCTGACGGAGCGGGGTGTCCGCCACCTTGTTCCAGAAGCATCGCTGAACTGACTTTTTGGAGAAGCACCGGGCTTGGTGTCTACTCCTCTGCCTCCAGGGCCAAGAGAGGGAGGACCAGCACGCTCTCTTAGGGTCCCCGAGCGGCTAGCGTTCCTTCTGGATGATTCCAGGACAAGTGGTGGGGGGTGTCATTTTTTACTGAGTACATTTAACTCTACTTTCAATTTCTAGAAAATGATAATACACGCCTCATCCAACAGGTATAGAAATGACACATTCTAGGTTTCACAGGGCACCTTTGATTTCAGATATTAGCACTGTCGCCTCTTAAGTCCCTTCCTGCATATTTGTTGGGCTACACGTCTTTATTTTATTAATATTGTTATTCGATATTATGATTTATCATTTTTTAAAAACATGGTTTCTCTACATTGTAGAAGGATTCTAATTGATTCAGAATCTTCAGTTAACCGGAGCAGACTCTCCCCGCCACCGAAATGTGTTATGACGAGTGTTGGCTAACTGCTTTCTAGCTCGATACCTTGAGGTCGATTAGCTCTGTCTTGATCTTTTGTTATTTGACAGTGCCCCTAATCACGACATAGGGGGACCAGCGGGGGACTGGGCGTATCTTGGAGACCAACCCAGTCACCACCTCATCTCCTGCTGGCACCGCGAACCTCCATCCGGTGGGTTAAGGAGGCCCTGTCTTTGTCGCTTGTCATGGCGGTAACCCTACGGGGCTGTTTCCAGCTCCCATCTCAAGTGACTTCTTATTCACATTATATTAAATTAATATGCACATTATCCCAATGAACATTTTATATTTCTGCAATTAAAACTCCCTGCCCTAACAGGCCGCCTTAATTGCTGGAATGGCCGTCTCAAGTCGACGTCTCCGCCTCTTTCCTTCCAGAGTGAGGACCAGCCACGCAAGGGGCAAGGGACGCCAGACAATAGGACCCGTCGCCCTTCAGGGAAAGAGGCCAGAAAGCGCCGTCCTCAAATCGTGCGGGCTTCAGGTAGGGAGGGTGGTGAACACCTGGCTGAGGGTCATCTTCAGAGAGAAAATAAAGAAACGAACATTTTCCTGGCACCACATCTGCAGGAACTGGAAGAGACTGACCTCGGACGGCGCCCGGTGCAGCCCAGACGGTGGCGGCCTGGCTGACCGGGGCCAGGACCAGCCGCCTCTTTTCTCTTCCCAGCGCCCCTCACGCTGTGCTGTCAACCATCCTCCGTCCCTGCCTCCTCACTTGGGATGCTGCTGGCTGCCTCGCTCCCTGAGGAGCCCTCGCTGACTCTTCCGACACCGGGTTTGGCTCGCCACCAACCTGCATTCATTCAACAAACATTGGCTGCCCCTCCGATTTCCGGCTTTGCTCTGAACGGGACAAGCTCACGGACCCCCACGCACTGGATAAGGCACCAACAGCCGACGCGGGTGGGCTCTGCCTGGAGAACAAGCAAGCTTTCCCTCGGTTGAATAAAGAAAGAAAGAAACAGGAAAAAAGTAAGAAAAAAAAAAGGAACCAGACCCCTGGGCTCTACCCCGTATTGCTTTTGCACCCCAGGTTGACAGACGAGGGCGCTGTCAATCAGCGCGGTGGAAACCGGACGGTCGGGGAGCATGTGGGTGAACCCTTGTCCAAGCCTCGCTTGCACATCCAATACGCGTCCGCTCTTTTCTATGCATAATTTAAACATCTCTTCACATCTTTTTACATTTTTCCCGTGGAATATTAAAAAGCGGATATCATGCAAAAATCCCGCTGTCTCTCACTGCATATGCAAAGTAGAAAACGCACATTTATAAGCCAGCGAGGCCGAGCTCCATTCTGAAAAGCGAATTTTGAGCTCATAAAAAGGGTGGGTCTGCCGGCCCTCGGGATGAGCATCCCCTTTGCCACAGGTGAGGGCCTCGTGGGGAGTGACACCTGCGACACCCCACCCCACCACACCCTCATCCAGGTTCAGGTGTGACAGCTGCACTCTGGCCTCATGAGTCAGCAAAGTCACTCACAGTTTCTTCTTCGCTTTCTACCCTGGAGACCCGCTCCGGGGCGGCCGGCTTCGGGACGGTGTGAGGCCGGGGCAAACACTGTGCTGTTTCTCCACCCCTGGGACCTGGGATCTGCCCATCGGCTGCCTGGACAGGCTTTCACTCAGCAGGTAAGGAGCCTAACGCCACCCGCAGACTGCCCCTCGGCCACCATCCCGAGGCCTGGTCGCCATACAGCACACGGGGACAGCGGATAGCTGGCCTTTCCCAGGGGACGCGTCCCCTGGGAAGTCAGGTCATCATCCACACAAGTCCCGTGCAGCCGCCGAGCACTTGGGCTCGCACAGCTTGGAGGCGAGGCTGGTGGCTATGACAGGCAGAGGACAAATGAATCAGGGAGGCAGAGCGGTCACTCCGGCTTGGTGGCTCAGCGGACAGTCAGGCCAGGAGGACGTGGGTAGGTGGCCCTTCGTGAAGATGTGGCATTTCAGGCTGAGTCTCGGGGGCGGGAGGCCGGACAGAAAAGGGAGGAACCGAGCGAGGCCAAAGCAGGAAGCCAGGAACTGGGGAGGCTCAGAAGGAGCTGAGAGAGACCGTGACAAGGTCAGAGGTCAGAGCCTGGGAGGGTCCAGTGGACATGGCCGGGCCATCGTGGGCTGGGACGGGACTGATGCTCGCCGTTCACCCTAAGGGCACACCCCCCGATGTTGCTGAGTGCCCGCCCCGCACCAGGCACCGCGCCAGCCCCTGGTGCTACCGACGCCATCTCTAAGCTCATCTGCTGGTGGACGAGTGACCACGTGTACAGACAATTACAACTCACTGAGCTACTGGTGCAACTGAGTGTGTGCAGCCAGCACTCACACAAGGCAGACGCAACACACCGTGAGCTGAGTGACACGTGAGTGCTCTTCCCCTTGAGTCCTCACGTGGGGAAGAGCACGGGGGCTAAGTCTCTTCCTTTTCTTAGAGGACACAAACCGTACCCTGACCTCATCACCTCCCAAAGGTCCAACGCCTGATATTGGGGCTCAGGGCTTCAATGTATGAATTTTGAGGGAACACAGATGTGCAGTTCACAACAGCAAATAATTGAGTGGGTGAATAAGTGAATGAATGAATGAATGCTACAAGTAAGTAACAGAGAAATAAGGAATAGAAGTAAAGAACAGTGTAGACGAAAATGACTAAATCACACGGTCGGAGGAGCTGTGGATTCCAAGCCGTCTATGTAGCTGCTCGCTGCAAATTACAACCACGATCAAATTAAACGCTTTACCACGTACATGTGTCTTTCCATCTGTCATGTGTAAAAGGACAGTTTATTATGATTTATCAAAATGAGGCGGCGTGTTTACAGGAGTCCACTGTCTGAAAGGCCTGACACGCAGAAGTAGGTGATTTTGCCGGGAACTCAGCAGAGAGAAGACAATGGACCTGCTCAGAATGCCTGGGGCCCTGGGCTGGAGCGGAGGCCACTGGGGAAGGGACGGGGCAGCCTCGAGGTTCTGTCCAGCGCAATGGAACCACAGACACCGCCTCGCGTGTGTGTCCTGGGGTGTAGACGTAAGTGTGTGTGTTCACGTGTGTGCGTATCGGCGTGTTTATGAGTGTGTGGGTGTGTGTTTGTGTGCGTGTGCAAGCACGTTCAAGGTAGACTCTCCACGTGGGCCTCCCAGGTTCTAGACCCTTCTGTGACGTCATGTGTGGCTTTCTGAGGACCCCAGACTGAACCCGAGGTCTTCCCATGCCAGAGGAACGATGCCACAGGACACGACAGAGAAACTTGGGCTGGACGGTCACCGTCTAGCGCGTTCGCTTCCTCCCCCACTCAGTGGGCTAATCGTACAGCCCCGGCGGGGTGGGGGACACGCAACCGGACTCATGGTGGCGGGGAGCTCTGAAGGCGGAAGTTTGCAAAATAAAACTACATCATTGCAAAGACAAAGACCCATTCATGGTGAAGGACTGAAACCTTCGGGCAGAAATGAAAGACGCGGGAAGGCCTGGAGGGAGCAGTGACCTTGCCCAAGGTCACATGGCTTTTATCCCGAGATTAGAAAGCTGTGCTCGCCCGCCATGCCTGTTCCGATGCCCCTGCCAGCCCCCCTCCACCGCCCTGTCCGGGAAGGGGTATGTCACCAGGAAGGACAAAGAGTCATGGCAAGGGCTTCCTTTGAACTATTCAACAGCCCCGTCCCGCCCTGCCTTAACTGCCACGATGTCATGAAAACAGCAGGTCCTGTAAGCAGGTCGGGTCCTGGGTTCATTGGGTTTATCACAGTGAGCAAGGCGTGGCCGGAGCCGGCTGTAAACTACCTTCTCATGAGACAACACGGACTGCCGAACCCTCACGCGTCAGGCCCGGGGTCGTCAGGGTCACCGTCCATTCCACGCCCCCTTCTGGGTCCCTCCAGGCCACGTGGGCTTCCCAGATTTGGGTTCGTGTGCGTATTCGATTTCTTTATTTTTTTCCTCTTACAATTCAGAGAACTCATTAATTGGACCTTTCAGAATGCAAATTTTTTTCCAGCTATTGAAATGGAAAGTGCCCTTCAAGTTTTTGTTGTAATTTGTAGGTTAAATTGGCGGAAGAGGCAGAGCCGCACCTGGCGAGCTCGTCAAAGCCGCTTCATATCACGGAGGGTGAAGCCGCGCATCCCCCTTCCTCACCCACAGCCAGGGGGGCCCAGACAGAGACCCGCGCTTCCTGGGGACACCGCGTGAAGCCACGTGAGGGAGGAGATGCAACCGGCTGGCAAATCCATCGAAATAATTGCTGAAGACAGGTCACGCGGCAGGCTCTGTGCAGGTGCCCCAAACAACCCGGCCCGCCGTGGTCCGTTTGGGACGTCTCGTGGCTTCTGTCTTCCGTGGGCCTCCTTCCGATTACACTTTTTCATCTTAAAAGTTTCCCCCGGGGAGCCGGGACTGTCGTGGACCATCGAGCGAAGTTAACACCCAGTGTAGACGCTGCCTACAGGTTGGCAGGCGAACCGGCCACGTATCTCCTGTGATCGCTCAGGTAATCCGGTGTCGCAGCGTGGATAATTTCTACGGATGTCTTCGTGCAAGGCGTCAAGAGTCGCTTTCAGTTTTGACGAAATGCGACATAAAATAGGACGACTTTAAAGATCGACTATGCCATAGCAAATGGCCTCCTCTTCCGATTTTTGTGCTTTTACTATACTCAAATAATGTGAAAGAATTAGAAATGACAGCACTCATAGCTCGTTGATTTCTATTTGTTCTAGAAACAGACACTAATTGTTGGTGTCCGTTTACCTCACCGTCACCTGGTGCTGAGCCTTGTCATCAGGCGAAGCCAGCGCCTCGGAGGCTGCGGGCTCGGCCTGGAGCGAGGGGGCCGAGCGGGGGGCGGACGAGGAGAGGGAGGCCGAGGGGCGGTAATTAGCTCTCCTGTACCGCACTATATTTTAATTAACCTGGCAGGTTTTGCAAATGCGGAATTGACGTTTCGGCATCTTTGCCAGGCAGGTGCTTTTCCCTCACTGAGCAGGTCAGTCGCACCCACGTGCTGAGCTGGTTCCCGGATTGATCTCCTGTCCCACCTCTGCGGCCGACGGTGTCCCGGGAACCCAGCCCCTGCCAGAACCTTCCATCCTGAGGCCAGTC
>NW_011888969.1:771453-773057 GCF_000151845.1 Pteropus vampyrus | reverse complement strand
AGGTAATCCGGTGTCGCAGCGTGGATAATTTCTACGGATGTCTTCGTGCAAGGCGTCAAGAGTCGCTTTCAGTTTTGACGAAATGCGACATAAAACAGGACGACTTTAAAGATCGACTATGCCAGAGCAAATGGTCTCTTCTTCCGATTTTTGTGCTTTTACTATAATCAAATAACGTGAAAGAATTAGAAATGACAGCACACATAGCTAGTTGATTTCTATTTGTTCTGGAAACAGACACTAATTGTTGGTGTCAGTTTACCTCACCGTCACCTGGTGCTGAGCCTTGTCATCAGGCGAAGCCAGCGCCTCGGAGGCTGCGGGCTCGGCCTGGAGCGAGGGAGCCGAGCGGGGGGCGGACGAGGAGAGGGAGGCCGAGGGGCGGTAATTAGCTCTCCTGTACCGCACTATGTTTTAATTAACCTGACAGGTTTCGCAAACGCGGAATTGACGTTTCGGCGTCTTTGCCAGGCAGGTGCTTTTCCCTCACTGAGCAGGTCAGTCGCACCCACGTGCTGAGCTGGTTCCCGGATTGATCTCCTGTCCCACCTCTGCGGCCGACGGTGTCCCGGGAACCCAGCCCCTGCCAGAACCTTCCATCCTGAGGCCAGTCACGTACATCCTGGAGCTGACCCAAGCCCCTTGGACGGGAGCGCGAGCCGCAGAAGCAGCTCTCAGGAAAGTGTCTCTGAGCACAGTGCTAAGGTGAAGACAGAGACCCCTCTGATCTTGTAACCTGCTTTAAAGCCCCACGTTAGGAACCTTGTCCTTGTGACTGTGAGTCCCGTATCACCCAGCAGCCCAGGTGACCTTGAATTCTCTGACTACTGCAGCATCTGGTGATATTAATAAGGCTTGGAGGGTCCAGGGTCGCAGACAACCAAGAGATGCTGCCGGAGTCAGGAGGACCTGCCACGCGATGATGCGGCACACACGTGCTCACTGGGGACGGATGCCCAGCTGTCTTTCGCTCGACGTCCTTAAAACCCCTCAGTAGGATCGCTGCCTCCTCCTCACGCCCCTGTGGGCAGCAGGCCAGGTTGGTGACCCGGGTATGAGGCAGTGTC
Organism: Pteropus vampyrus; assembly: GCF_000151845.1. Lineage (NCBI taxonomy): Eukaryota > Metazoa > Chordata > Mammalia > Chiroptera > Pteropodidae > Pteropus > Pteropus vampyrus. Next base: position 771,990 of record NW_011888969.1, on the reverse strand, counting down.
TGTGCAGCGGACTCGGCCACGAAGGGAGCAGGCCGGCTCCAGCCCACCGGGCCTTAACGCCGGCCCAGTGACGCCTCCCAGCGGCCTGCATCCGGCCCTGTCCACGGCCGCTCCATGTCAGCCACACAGCCCGAGCTGCGAGGTTTCTGGTGCTTCTCCATTTCTATCTTGAGAGCGGGTTTGGAACCCTCAGCTCCAAGAAGGGTCTGTGTTTTAGCCCATAGCCTGTGTCACCAGACAGGCCTCTGCTCCGCCCTCTGTGACAGACAGACGGGCCCACCGCACGCGCATCCCACTCCACCGGAAGCCACAGAGCAGACGTCCGCTGTCTCAGGTGTGCCACGCCACCTCATCTGGACTCGGCGGGGTGGGCACAGGAGCTGGTTCGAATGCAAAGGCCACACCGCGCCGCCTCCCGCACCCAAACCCAGCCGGTCGGCACGCGCCGGAAGCCCCCGATCACACTCCCAGCGGCCTCGCCCTCCGCATCGCGCCCGTGATGGGCCCCTCGGTCCGGGGCCCCTCCGTTCCTCATCA
>NW_011888969.1:759346-771088 GCF_000151845.1 Pteropus vampyrus | reverse complement strand
GAGCCGCAGAAGCAGCTCTCAGGAAAGTGTCTCTGAGCACAGTGCTAAGGTGAAGACAGAGACCCCTCTGATCTTGTAACCTGCTTTAAAGCCCCACGTTAGGAACCTTGTCCTTGTGACTGTGAGTCCCGTATCACCCAGCAGCCCAGGTGACCTTGAATTCTCTGACTACTGCAGTATCTGGTGATATTAATAAGGCTTGGAGGGTCCAGGGTGGCAGACAACCAAGAGACGCTGCCGGAGTCAGGAGGACCTGCCACGCGATGATGCGGCACACACGTGCTCACTGGGGACAGGCGCCCAGCTGTCTTTCGCTCGACGTCCTTAAAACCCCTCAGTAGGATCGCTGCCTCCTCCTCACGCCCCTGTGGGCAGCAGGCCAGGTCGGTGACCCGGGTATGAGGCAGTGTCTGTGCAGCGGACTCGGCCACGAAGGGAGCGGGCCAGCTCCAGCCCACCGGGCCTTAACGCCGGCCCAGTGACGCCTCCCAGCGGCCTGCATCCGGCCCTGTCCACGGCCGCTGCATGTCAGCCACACAGCCCGAGCGGCCACGAAGGGAGCGGGCCAGCTCCAGCCCACCGGGCCTTAACGCCGGCCCAGTGACGCCTCCCAGCGGCCCGCATCCGGCCCCGTCCGCGGCCGCTGCATGTCGGCCACACAGCCCGAGCTGCGAGGTTTCTGGTGCTTCTCCGTTTCTATCTTGAGAGCGGGTTTGGAACCCTCAGCTCCAAGAAGGGTCTGTGTTTTAGCCCGTAGCCTGTGTCACCAGACAGGCCTCTGCTCCGCCCTCCGTGACGGACAGACGGGCCCACCGCACGCGCATCCCACTCCACCGGAAGCCACAGAGCAGATGTCCGCTGTCTCAGGTGTGCCACGCCACCTCATCTGGACTCGGCGGGGTGGGCACAGGAGCTGGTTCGAATGCAAAGGCCACACCGTGCCGCCTCCTGCACCCAAACCCAGCCGGTCAGCACGCGCCGGAAGCCCCCGATCACACTCCCAGCGGCCTCGCCCTCCGCATCGCGCCCGTGATGGGCCCCTCGGTCCCGGGCCTCTCCGTTCCTCATCACGTGTCACCAACCCCGTGAGGCCTGGCTGGGGGGTTAGTAACCGCCCCAGAAAGGAGGCCACGTCTCTCTCACTTTCTCTGGTTTCCGGTTCAGAGACGCCACGAGGGAATGCGACGTGCTGGAGGGACCGCTCCATCGCACCCCAAGCGAGACCGTCTTAGAGGCCCTGGAGACCCAGGAGGGCACGGGCAGCCGGCGCCGCCGTCCGAAACACGCGCCATGGCGTCTGCAGGCGCTCGGCGCGAAAGCCTGGCCATCCCCACGACACTGCCAGCTGGAGCGGCAGCCGAACCGCGAGCAGAGCCCGGGGGAGGCGAAGGAGGCGAAAACGCACGCACACAGGTTTGCTCCTCTGCGCACGGGGTTGTCCTGGGACGCACACGCACACACACACACGCTCACGCACGCACACACGCACACGCACACCCACACGCGCACACACACGTACATGCACACGCACATGCACACAGGTTCGCTCCTCTGAGCACAGGGTTGCTCCTGGGATGCACACGCACACGCACACGCACACGCACACAGGTTCGCTCCTCTGCGCACGGGGTTGTCCTGGGACGCACACGCACACGCACACGCACACACACACAGGTTCGCTCCTCTGCGCACGGGCTTGCTCCTGGAACGCACACGCACATGCACACGCGTGGCGCGCGTGCCGGGCCGCGGGTGTGCCCGGCGGGCTGCTGCTGGCTCTCCGGAACCCGCGGTGACGTCGTCAGCAGCTTTGTGAGCTGGTTTTTAACCACAGCTGTTATTCAACGTTAAACCCTGTAAACTGATCATTAATACATTAAAGCCTTTTGCCTTTTTAAATATATGATTTATTTTCCCCAAATAAACAAATCGCTTTCTGATGACTTTATTATGCCTTCCTAATGTCTACACTCCTGGGGTTGTCAATTTTACGTGTGTAATGAAAACACCAGGCAGTATTTACACCGCAATAATCGGCAAACCCTGTAGATCGGGGCTTGTCCCCTCTGTGCAGCTGGTCCGTAAGCGTGCGCTGGCACACGCTGTCCACCCCCGCAGCTCCACGATATTCCGTGTGGTCTTCGGGAAGCGCTCAGGGAGTGTGCTTCTTCCCTCCGATTACACACGAGATCTGCTGCCCACCCACGTGTATCAGCTAACGGCCATTCGCTTCCGTTAGTGGGAAGCAAGAGTCTCATCTTTTTATTTATTTTCCCCTTTAAATAGATTCAGCCATGTACAGAAATATCCCATGTAATGAACTTGGTCTCCATCTGCAATTATTAATACTGGGCAGAGGTCATGTGTTTCTTGGCAAGGCTCACGTTCCCACGTATAAATCACGATCGACTGCCTCAGCTCCGGAGGGCGGACTCATGTTTTCAATTTGGCCGGAGCAGGAATGGAGCTGGGTTTAAACAACGGCTCCTTTAAACGCCGGAGCCCCGTGGGCCAGGCATGAGCGAGAGAACCTGGATGCGCTCGCAAACACCGCAGCCAGCGGAAATCGGCCCAGGGACAAACGGACCCGCCATGCCAGCGCGGGTCCCCCCGGCAGCCTGGCACTCCGGCAAGTCTGTGTCGCACACCCTTTCACGGCCAATTACGAGATGCTTTGTGAGCTCGTTCCAGTCCCTGCCTCGAAGCACTGAGCTCGAGCTGCCCCAGCCTGCACGAGCCCCTCCTGGAGGCCGAGGCACGGTAAAGCATCCCAGTTTCTCCGTTCAGTATTTGAAAGAAGCAGCACAGCCCGAGCAACATGTCTCATCCTCTTATTTGGAGACTTTAGGGACCGCAGACACCCTGCGTGCCCTGGGTCCAGCGAACGCCCCATCACACCGTCGGCTGCCTGTCAACTTCTGCAGCGACTCTGCTCCACGCTCCTCAGGGGCGGTCACAGCTCACTTCTCCACACCTGCTTCCTGACAGGCCAGCGCTCCAAAAACGAAGAGGTGGCAGAGTCAGATGATGCCTGTCTTTATCCCGGGTGATAGGGAGCGGGCCCATCCTCCCCCAAAACCTCCAGCCACGTCTGATTAGAGCCGCTCGCTGTCTGCGGTCCTTACTTTCCGGTAACTTTATCTCCTCGTCTCTGTTCTTCTTCATTTATTACTTGCAAGCGGATATTTATGGAGGATTTATTATATTTCGGGAACTCCGTGAAATCTGACATTAGCGAAGGGGGTCCTTTGGGACATGGGAAGAGATAAGGCGGACCGAGGCGAGCAGGTTATTAGGGCATCGCTAACGCTGGCATTTTTCTTAGTAAAAGGGAGCTTCGCGATGATTTGTATATGCTCCTGCACACACACGCGCACGCGCGCACGCACGCATAGTTAAGGTAAAGAGAAACCAAAGCTCAATGTGTCCTTGGCTACTGTCACACGACCGCATGGTTGTCTCTGCAAGAAAACGACGATGTCGAGTCTTTCTCGCAAGGTCTCTCTAGCGCAGTGTTTCATTTTACTCCAAGCACTAACTACAATTTTCTGGTCGACCCACGCGATACCCTTACACACATTCCTTCTTATTGCTTTTCATTGGACTAGTGTATTCTGTCAATCCACGCGTGTGTGTGTGTGTGTGTGTGTGTGTGTGTGAGAGAGAGAGAGAGAGAATCTAATAGTTCAGGTGGAAGGACCTATCCTTAGATAGTGTTAAAACTGTTGAATTCAGGGTGTGACGAATGGCAGCCTTCTCCTGTAAGGGCCAGCATTCACAGCGGACGTGGTCATTGATCAATGAAGTGTGAGCAGAAGCCACTCCCGAGCAGAAGCGACTGCCTTTTGTCCTTCTACCAGAGGACCAGTGGCCCCCAGACTGGAGCTGCTCTGTCGGGCTAGGACCAGAGTGAAGACAGGCCAGAGAAAACCACGGTGGACGCACACGATGGGTTATTGTTTAAAACACTGACTTAGGAGATATTTATTTAATTTATTTTTTTATTGTGCCACTCAGAGCATCCCGACGGGCTAATGTCTTTAATTTTGTGCTTGGAGTTTCAGGGAAGCTCATGGGAATTACGATTTTTATTGCATCCCGGGAATTGGTCTCAGACCGATCTGCTGCCTGTGTCTGTAATGTTGACCGCATTCCAGTCGCCTCAGGTACATGAGACGTGGGCCCCGTGAGGCTTCTGTCAGGCTCTTCGTTGATAAATATGTGACTATTAGGTGTCTACAGAGTGAACGAAATACTACAAATTACCTTGGTCAACAGTGTGAAATAGCACAAAATAAGTCATAAAACAGTAAACGAGTATCTTTTCAGTGTTAAATTGTGTCTACATCCAGCCAATCTGATCTGATTAAGTCTCTTTGGTTTAAAAACTTCAGCCTCATGAAATTATTTTATTAAATGACCATCAAAGTTGATACTAGCTGCTTTCAGGGTGTTTCTTATTTTTGCAAACATTTCTTTTGACCTGACGTCAACTCCTCGACCTGAGAAGTTCAAAGACAAATCCTCAGTGCCTACAACTTCGATGATATTTTCTGATTTTAACTGAAGTTTCTTTAACGAAGACTTTTCGGCTGCCTCCTATTTCCTTGCACATTTTTCTTGTTTTTTTTTTTTTTTTTTTTTAATTTCGAAAATGTTGATGGAGTTATGCTTATGAAAAAAGTCAAATTTTGCAGAAGCATCTTGACAATTAAAAAGACAATTTCCTTTCATTACCCTTCCGAAATCCACTAGCCTTCTCAAAAATCACTGCTAAAAACAATTTGGTGCGTATCTTTTCTATCATTATTATATCAAAATTCATAAATAAATATTTTGCACATGTAAGTTTATTTCTTATCCAATATTGTTCATATTGTTCTACAGTATACTGTCCCAGTATCATCAACATCTTCCACATTTTCAATAATATTTTAAAAGCATTATTATTATTAATGCCTGCATGTATTCCGCAGAATGGATATACCACAATTTCTTTAACCATTATTCAGTCGATGAGCACTTGAGCTGGTGCCAGTCTTTAGTCCTTTCAAATAATACTGCAGTGAATATCTGTGTGCTTTTAGCATTACATAATTGTGCCGATATCTCTTCAGGATAGGTTGTTGTCAGGCACATGCATATCGTAAATGTCGATAGCTGCTCCTATATTGCCTTCCAAAGATGTTCCAGCAAAATACCGCCACTGAATCACGGGGACGGGCTGTGAGTGTGCCGCCGGCCCTGCTCTCTCTCCCCCTTGGTACCGCGTCCACCTGAGTTAATGCAACACATCATCTCTTTCCTTGTTGTTGTGATTTTCAGTCTACTTCATACGATTTTTTTTTCTGTAAGTGGCTCACATTTTTTGGGCGAACAACACAAATGGTTTAGCACATGTATACAGTGTCCAATGTTTACCACAGTCGTGTGGTTTCCTTTTTAGGGGAGGGATTGAGAACACTTACTACTCTCTTAGTAAATGTCAAGTGTACGATACAGTATTTCAACTATAGTCATCATGTTGTTCATTTGATCGTAGAACTCATTGTTTTGTAACCCAAAGTTTGGACTCCTTGACCAATGTCTCCCAACGCCCCTCTCCCATTTGAAATAATTAAAAGGTTAAAAACAAAGAAATGAAATGGAATAAATCTGGCAGGAGGTTTTAAAAATGAAAGACAAAATAGGCGAAAAGAAAAAAAGTAAAACGCAGGGAAAGAAGCAGGAATATTTCCAAGAGGAAGAAACGCAAATACTCAGAAACGTGTGAACACGTTCTCACCTCCGTCAATTTCCATGGCGAGAGACTTCGATATCCCTGGCGCTTTGCTAATCGCTTTGAAGTGCAACGTCACTTAATAAACCACCAACTCCAAGGGACAAATACTGTTGGGCCCTTTTCCTGATAAGGCGATTGAGGCCCAGCTGGTAACAGAGTCGGGACTTGCGTTGAGGTCTTTGGACACCGATCACTTGTTCTTTGTGACTAGATTCACGAAACGACCTGTGTAAGGAAATAACCTTTAGACCGACGTTTCGTTCCAAGACGCTGATTTTTCGCGAAAGGTAGAGCTGGGTACTTTCCTTCCCAGAGCAATTCCGCTGCCTCCGGGACCCCGAGCGGGCGGAGTCGATTACGTGAGATGAATTACGCTAACTGCTTCCCACCCAATGTCCCCGTGCTCGGCGGGCGGAGAGCGACTCGTGACAAACACACGACCATCGGCCACGAACGACAGGTTGAACTGGGGCCGAGGCATCGCTTTAAATCTGCTTCTGCCCCTGTTGCTCTCGCCAAGCTGTAGGTTGCTGACATCGTCTTTCAGCCGACAAAGGTGAGTTCTCAGGAGATGCTGACGTCACCCACACTGTCCCCACTCACCGCTCTCATTAACAATGGACCAGATTTCCCACAGTGAAACACCGTCACGGGCAGGGCGGAGCGTGTGCTCTGAGCTCCGTGGGGACCCGGCCTCATGCTGGCACAGTCATTGGAGCAGCAGCAGGGGGCTGCGCCAAAGCCGCGCTCATGGGGTCCCCCGTGCTGCTGGCGCCCGCTGGCTTTGCCACCTCTCTCCAGCCAGGCCGGAGGGCTGCTGTGCGGTGGGACCAGACCATGGTCCCGGAAGAAGGCACTCCAGAGTGTCGCACCAAGAGGATTAAAATTCAGTTTTATTACCAAACAGAAAACAGAAGAATGATGACAGAAACACGGCCAGAAATATATTAGCGATGATAACAAGTATGACGGATTCAAATTTGCAGATGAGTAAATACGAATTATACACAGTTCAGCTTTGCTTCCGCAAATACATTCAAGCAAATAATACAGACATTTTTAAAGAGTCAGACAGCCAATGCCGAGAGGAAAAAAAGCAAACGTAGCACTATTCATAACAGAGAAAGGAGAATTCAATGCAGGACTATTTACATAGGAAAAAGAATTGTGTATTTGGTATCTATGAAAATTAAAATAGCCCGAGAAGAAATAGCAGTCATCATCTGATAAATAGAGGACAACAGGGATCAAACTACATCGAGGAAAAATAACCATGAGTAAAAAAATAAGTTAATGAAACCACAGTCATAGAGGAAGGGTTTAATCCCCTTTCTCCAGTACGGAAAATCAAATAAACAAGCGAACGTGAGCCTGCAGAAGGTTTGATCAACACAATCAACAAACTCAACCACACGCAAACGCCTAAACATGAATACATATGGGACTAGAGTTAGTGCTTTTTAATTATTATGCGTGCATATGTAGACGAGAGCATAGAAGCACACGCACACTCACATGTCTATCCTGCACGTAAAAGTTGCACTCTTCTTTAAATCTTCTTTAAATGTGCGCCACGTTATCTACATGGCAGACAATACACAAAAATGAAACGAACTTTAATAGATTTCAAAGTTCAGAGATCTTATAAGAGAAACTTTAATAATATTAGAAATGAATGACAAGAGGAAGAATAATAAATTAAAGAATAGAATAAAAGAGAAGCTGAAAGAATCACTGGAAAGAAAAAATCAAAACTATCACCTCTGAAAATGATAAAAGTTAGTAAAATAATAGATAAATAATTGTATATATCAATAACCCCAAAGGATTTTAAGATTAGTTTGCAAATGAATAAGTGACTTTAAAAGTCTTTCTAGGTAGAACGTTAATACGAGTAAGTTATTCTACATGGTCCCATTAAACCAAAAATAAAAATTGTTAAAGTATCATTTGCAATACAACTTGAAAATTTGCATACATAGAAATAAATATCGCACATAAGATGGGCGAGGCTTCTGTGTAAGTAACTATAACACTTAGTGAATTAAGTTAAAGATGAGGTAGACGATAAAGACGATGCACTGTTTGTGAACTGGACAAGTTACTGGCATAGAGTCCACTCCCTGGAGCTGACTGGTAGCTTCTGAGTGGGAGTGGAGCGGTTATAGACAGACTCTCCTTGTGGACCGATTGTAAAGCTGATTTTAAAATTCATATGTAAATCCAAAGTGGTCATCTTTAAAAAGAAAAAGAAAAGGGAAGAAATGCTTTCCTGGAAATTAAATATTATTTAGTGCCATGTGAATGAAGACAGTGAGTATTGGCAAAGTGACACTCAAATAGACCCACGGAACTGAATTCAAAGGCCTGAAGCCAACCTGTCCATACATGGCAATTGATTTATGTCAAAGGTGTAATTGCAAAATAATGGGGAAAGGATGGACTTTGAAAACCAATGCTGGGAAAATTGGGTGTCCATATTGAAAAAATTAAATTGGGTCACTAATTTGCCCTATTTACAGAATTCTATTCTCCCAGATAATACATAGATGCACAAGGCCAAAGAGAATAGCATTTGGAAGATATCATAGAGAAACACCTTCACGATTTCTGGGTGGAAAAAGGTTTCTTAAACAGAACACATAAAGCATCAAAAAGGATTTGATAGCTACATTTGAATATCTTAAAAATAAGAGTGTCTTTTCATCAGGAGACTCTATCAAGCATCGGAAAGACAGCCACAAAATGGGAGGACATGTCTGCGATCCATATACCAATGAAAGGCTCAAACCAGTGTGCACAGAATCTCTACCAAGCGACACGAGGACAGAGGACCCAAGTGAAATGGGCAAAGACATGAATGGGCGCTTCACGGAGGAGGAAGTCCCAACGGCAAACTGACGTGTGGGAAGGAGCTCAGCTTTATGAGTCATCAGGGAAATGGAACCGAGAAGCACGTGAGATTCTGTCACACCCGCCCGGAAGGCTAACGCGGTCAAGATGATACCAAGTAACGGTGAGAACGAAGCATGGCGGAAATTCTTCAGCCTCCTGGCAGGAGAGTAAGTCAACCTGACATGCTGAAATGCAGCCGGTATTATCGATCAATATTAAACACGCACATATATGTTATACGTATGTGTATGTTCAAGAGGACGTGTGTGACGTACGCCCTGGAGGACGTGACTAAGAACTCACAAAGCGACCCGGTTTCCGTAACAGAGCAGATACTTAGATCGCAGGGTAGTGATTCTATGAAACAGTTCATAGTAATGAAAGTGATTGAACTGAAACTGTACAGAAAAACATAGATGTGTTTCAAAAACGAAACACTGAACAAAAGAAGCCACGTACTAAAGAGGCCATGTGCAAAAGAACCTGTCTTTTTATATCAAGTCCATTTATAGACAAGTTCATTAACACAAAGTTCAAAAAGTGCCAAGTCACACAGGGTTTTAGGACACATACTTAGTTAAAAAAAGAAAGAAAAACAGGCCGCAGCTGTCCTAAACGCCAGCGCAGCGCTTCCTCGTGGAGGACGGGGAAGGGGGGCCCGGCCGGGCTCGCGGGGTCTCCCATGCTCCCTGTCTTCTCCTGGGTAGTAGCTACGTGGACCTTCGTTTTCTAGTAATTTGTTAAGTTCTACGTTTGTGTTCTTCGCACTTTTTAATACATGTGCTATATCTGATAACAAAAGTATCTTAAGAAAATGGGGAATTTTAGAAAAGAATAAATTTGTCAGGAGCAATCCCCAGCTCCTGTCCTCCCACCCATGAAGGTACATGGCCACCCGTAGTCATGAGTCTGGCGCCCAGCAAGACTGTCAGGGGACAGAACGTGTCACCCTCAGCAGCCCCCGAGATGCTCAGGCACTTAAGATGTGACGAAGGGGTCTTTTCAGATAAATGGAGCCAGAACTACCGGCCGGCTCATTGGAACAAATATCGAGCTAAGCTCCCCTCCGATGTCATATACTAAAACTGACACTAGGCGAAATAAGCCAAAAGCAAAAATTAAATAATATATGCTATGATTTGAACTTTGAATGCATGAGGGCTTTCTAATTAAAAATACGAAGGAAAAAACAACACAGTAAGAACCTCTATAAAATAACCATTTATAAGTTTAAAACTTCTGTGGTCAAAAAGTTTTTGATATCGAAACTTCCAATGTGAAAAATTGAAAAGCATGTATCCAACTACGAAAGCTACATGGCAAACCAGCACGATGCCCAAGGATTAGCGGCATTAAACACGAAAGTGCGTAGGTGCTGATTTAAAAAAAAGCGTGAGGACTCAAAGGTATAGCTGGGACATTTGCAAAATGGAAATACAAATGAGTACCGGCTAGTAAAAATTCAAACCTGCAGGTCTGGAAGAGGGCAGGACAGGGAACATTCCAGATCACGTGACAACCCAGAGAGACCTGGGCAGGATCCGCCTGGGGGAGGGGCTCTGAGCAGAGTAGGAGGGAAGCATGAGAAGCCTCGGTCAGGGGAGGAGACCATCGTGACGGCAGGCAGGCCTCCCACCGCGGGCTGGGGTCTCCGGGTGAGCACACCTGGCCTTCCCGCCACCCACGGCAGGGGCCCAAGCCCGTCCCACAGGAAGCCCATCACTGGATCAGGGAAGGCGGGGAGCTATCCATGGCGAGGTGACGAGTGTACTTCAGCGGCCGCGTGACTGAATTGCTACTCTAGAGATCAGGTTGTGCAAAGATTCCTGCCGGCCACCTTCCACGTGGAGAGAAGGTGCTGGAAGGCAGGAAGGCTTCCTAGCAAAGCCAGCTCCTGCGTGTGGCGTGAGCGAGCCTACCCCTCTCTCATCTGTGACACCAGGGGATGGTTAGGTTGTCCAGGTTCTGAAACCCTCAAAGTCACCCGGGAAGCCTCTGGAAGGTTCCCACCCACCTCCGTTTTGAGGACACGGGGTGCCCTACAGGAGACTTGGGGACTCAGAGGGAGCGCAGAGGAGAAACCATTTTCCAGGACATAAATCTTTCTCCCCACCACTCACCCCACAGAAATCTCATTATTTTTACTCCACCATAATCTTTGCTATTCAAAAGGTAAAATAGGGGAAAAATTAATTTTATTAGTAAAATTTACTAGATTAATATGACTGAGAACTCCACATAAAATGCTAGCATTAAATATTAAAATGTATTAATAAAATACTAGATTATTAAAGCCTAATATCTAATATAACACATTCATTGGGGAAATGGTGTCAGTTTAAACATAAAAAGTGAAGGCCATCGTGACCTTTACAGAGCAGGGTGACGGAGACACAGGTGGCACGCACAGGGGTTTACTGGAAGGGCTGTGGGGGGTCAGCGAGGGACCTGGAAGCCCCAGGGACTGGCAACCACGGAGAGCGCTGCGAAGGGGCCGGGGCAGGGAGGGGCAGCATGGCCAGGCCCCCGAGCAAGCGGGAAGGAGCGTGGGAAACGCAGCGGCTGCCCTGTCCGCGGCCTCTCGAGGAGCGAGGAGCACGCTGGGAGATTCGGCGACTCGACTCCTGCCTCCTCCCCCAGCCGGAAGCTGGAGGGAGCCCGGGAGAGGCGGGCCAAGGACACCAGGCTGCGGGAGCAGAGTGGGTGGGACGGGGAGGGGAAGGGGAGCGAACGGAGCCAAACCCGTGGGGCTCAGCCGCGCCCACTGCAGTGCCCGCCCTTGCTCACTCTCTGATGACACCGGTCATCTTTGCTCTTCCCAGTGCTACCTGCCAATGACCTGCAGCCGAGTTACAGGGGGCTGGAAGGAATGTGGTGTGTTTATAAACGTCACTGGACAGAGGCTCCACAGAACAGGAGGAGCCTCCCAGTGTGAACCAGTCACAGGGTGGCCGCCAGCTTCCCCGGTGATCGAAAACATGCCTTTGCCACCACACTGTCCTGTGGCCTCTGCCCACTGTCCTCCCCCAGCATCCAGGGAGAGGGGCCTCAGGGCTCTGCAGAGG
>NW_011888969.1:747307-759296 GCF_000151845.1 Pteropus vampyrus | reverse complement strand
CCACACTGTCCTGTGGCCTCTGCCCACTGTCCTCCCCCAGCATCCAGGGAGAGGGGCCTCAGGGCTCTGCAGAGGGAGAGGGGAAAGCCATGTCCAGATGCTGGTCCTGCCACCGATGCCCCGTAGCCACGGGCAAGGCTCTTCCTGCTGGTCTGCGACCCCATCTGAAACATACGGCCTGGCCGGGGCGTTCCTGAGGCCCCTTCCAGGCCCTGACCTTCTTTACGTGATGCATGCACATAACGCTGTACCCACATGGATGCTTGCACACACGCACACACGCACACGCACGCACTCACACTCACACTCACGCACACACACACACACGCACACATGCACGCACACACGCACACATGCACGCACACGCACACACATATGCACTCACACGCACACACACGCACACATACGCACACATATGCACTCTCACACACACACACGCACATACGCACGCACACACGCACACACACGCACGCACACGCACATACGCATACGCACACATGCACACGCTCACGCACACAGGCACATATGCACACACACACACACACACGCACATACGCACGCACACACGCACACGCACATACACATGCACACACACACACACACACGCACACGCACTCACACTCACACATGCACACACGCACACACACGCACTCACACACACGCACACACGCACGCACACTCACACACACGCGCACACACGCACGTCCACGAGGCAGGTGTGTTCAGTGTGAGTGAGCCTCAGACACGTTCTCAACCAGTCTGCCCCCCACCCCACCCCGGGGGACATCAGGCAGTGCTTACGGACTTCTTCGGTTATCCCAAGCTGGGGCGATGCTACTGGAACCTCCTGGGTAGAGGTCAGGGACGCTCCTAAACATCCCCCAGCCACAGGCCACCCGACCACAGAATCTCTGTGAGCTTGAACCCCGGCTTCCTCATGGAAATGCTTCTGACTTACCGCTCCTTTCAAAACTAGAGCGATATGATTTAAAACCAAAAATTAAGAGTCATGGGTCAGCAAGTGTACTCACCTGCTAGGCCGCTGTGACGAAGCCCCAGGGACTGGGGGCTTAGACAGCACAGGTGAACGGGGGCCGGAGGTTGGAGACCAAGGCGTCACAGGGCTGGTGTTTCGTGAGGCCTCTCTCTGGCGTGTAGACAACTTCCTGTGTCCTCACGCGGCCGTCCCTCCGTGTGTCCCCGTGTCCTCATGTCCTCCTCTGCTAAGGACACCCGTGAGATCGGATAGGGCCCTCCCCAAAGACCTCCTTTTAACTTAGTCGCCTCTTTAAAGGACTCGTCTCCAAGTGCAGTCACATTCCGTGGGGTTAGGGCTTCGACATACCTATTTTGGGGCACGGTTACTGCATAACAGCAAGTGACATCGGAAGATGAGTTGAGACTCAGCCATCAAGAGACCTTGGTGCAAAGGCGCCTCAGGCAACATCGGTGACGTGCACAGCCGGATGGACGGACGGCCACCACGCCCAGAAGAGTGCCAGGCAGAGGGAGCCCCGCACACGCCGGTCCACCGGGAGTGAGGCGACCGGCCAGGGTGCCCGCTGCGTTTCTCACGTGCCCGTGCACCCTTCTGTAGGAGGTCCCAGGAGATGAAAAAATCTTAGCCAAGTGCTCCCCCACAGTTATGTTTCACAAAATGGCTCATCGTGGACAAGTCGCCCCCGACCTCCTCGACTCTGTCGCAAACACGATTAATTTACAGCATTGTTTCTTTTGTTTTCACCAGAGACTTGTCCGCAGCATCGAGGGAGATTCACCTCTGCTGGGCGTGTGCAGTTTAGGTGCAAAACTGAATTTATTCAACCCCTAGAGAAACAGAAATAAAGACTCTGGAGCTAAGAAATCATCCGTGAATTTAAAATGTATTAAATATGAAAACTTACCACGACGTTTTTAAAGTGGATTTTAAAAGTTGCTTTTAAAAATGTTTATTTTTAACAATATATTAAAATGCATAGTGATTGAACAAATATTTTAGATGACACCCTAAGTATTATCATGGTTTTAATAACAAGGTATAGCTTCCCACACGTTGAAGGCTGCGTCACTCACAAACATTGTGTTATGCACTAGATACCACAGTCGGTGTGTAACACGTCCACCCTTCGCACATAATGCTGCCAGCCCAGCGTTTATGGCAGATGTGAAAAATTGTATTTAAATTAGAAATGCTAAAATTAATATTTATTGACTCGGTGTTTCATTATCATTAGAAATTAGTTTGTTCTTGGGTAAACAGTTTATAGCAAGATATAAATATGTTCCATTGACCTATTAACTGGCCCAATATATTATGGACTTATTGACAGCAACAGTAAAATTTACTAACAGCTATTAAACCTTTTAATATACTTGATATGACTCTGTCTCTGTAATGCCCAGGAATTAGGTGTTTTGTTTTGTTTTTTCTTTTTAGGATACTCTGCTGCTGATATTAAATTCTTCCAAGATTTTAATATATTGTCTAAGTTTATGGGTCATAAAATAAACCTAGGGTTTACAAAAATTTACATGACAATATCATTTTTTTAAAAAGCGCATGTAAATTTTAGTACAGTAAAAATGATGAAATAAACCAGTGGAACACATAAAAAAAAGTTTCCCAAACTGTATTAAAGGAATATTTAGGGTCGCATTTTAGCACACAGAGCCGGCGGGCAGGCCAGCGTGCACGCAGGACTTGGGGCGAGTACCAGAGCCCACCTCGATGTGGACAGACGCGTGCAAGCTGGCGTCCAGGCTGGGTGGCGAGGTGTGCACCGGGGTCCAGTGTGGGCATCGGACACGTTTGTGCACGGCTCACGTGTTGTCCAGCAGACTGTCCTCCACATTGGAGCCCGGCCGAAGCATGGGAGGACTGGCCGGGGGTGGGCTTGCCAGAATCCGTGCGGGGTCCCCTGCAGGCACCATCTTCCAGCCGACTGGCGGGCAGTGGACCACTGGACACGCACATCATGGTGCACAGAAGGAGGAGCCTCAGAGAGCTAAGGTCCAACCCCCTAAAACCTGTGACTATTTCCTTAGGAGCGAAGACTTTGTAGATGTGACTAAATGAAGGATCTTGGGACGGGGAGGTAACCCAGGTGGACCCCAGACCCCATCCCAGGGTCTCCATGGCACGGATGGATGGACAGCCCCTGTGACCACAGAGGCAGAGATGAGAGTGAGGGGGCCGCAAGCCAGGGAAGGTCAGCTGCCACCCGAGGAGGGAGGGGACAAGACCCGGGTGCTCTCAGGCCTCCAGAGGGAGCAGCCCGGGGATGCTGGTGTGGGATTTCTGGCCTCCCAAACTGTGTGAGAAGACGTCCCTTTGTCTGAAGTCAGCCAGCTTGTGGCAATTTATTACAGCAGCCACAGGAGGGCTTGCCACTGCAGAAAGTGGGGACACATTACAGGATCATTTTCTCAGTCCAGGTGTCCAGGACCTCCCTGCCCAGCTGAGATGGCATGTGAGGTCACCAATGAGCCCCGCCTCCCTCCCAACTTCTGGGCGTCATCTCCCATGGACTGCCTGCCTGAGGCACTCAGGATGGCTTCCTGGAGGTGGTGGCCTTTGGCCCTCATATCGATCCGTGGCCTCCTCTCCCGGCCTTTATCCTTCTTCGGCAATGATCTCGGCGTAGGTCTCTCTCCGAGCCGTTTAGTGCCAACACCGTGAAGCTGCTCTGGTTCAGGTCATGCCTGTCTCAGGTTTCGCTTCAAACATCCCGCCTTTTTTTCCCTTCTGAAGGTCGAGCCCCCCAGGAAGTGCTTCCCTGGGCAGACCTGGGAGGAGAGAGGGTGGGTCGGGGCAGGCCCTCGCTTGAAGGGGCAGGGAGGTCCTGTTGGTGGACACGGCCAGCACGAGGCACCTCGTGGGGAGAGCGAATGACCTGATTCTGCTTTCCAAACACCCTCTGATCTCTCACTGGGTGTCCCGATCGGCTGAACCCGCGGACCAGAGCCCACCGCGCGGTCCCAGCCTGAGGACACGGGCGAGAGGGGAAGGGAGGGCCCGAGCACGTCTAGGCCAACGTTACGGATTTCCGCCCCATCGCCCCAGGTCGGGTCGGAGGCAGGAAGGGCAGCGAGAAAAGGTGATCGCAAGGCACAGAGGAGGACGGCTGTGTTCTGCGTGGAGACCGGACAGGTCGTGTCGTCCCCTCGCTGCCTCCGTGGGAAACGAGCTTCACAGGAGCCATCGCAAACAGGAGAGCACACCGCGTTCTGCGGCCTTTTCCTCTGCAAACAGTCGAGACATCTTTTTTTTCCTTCTCACCTGGATCCTTTAAAAGAAGACATAGAAAGTTACTGATTTTAGTGGAAACCGGTTGCGGTGCATTCGAAGTGATGCTCTTGTCACGGTGTCTTATCTGGGGTAAAGTTGGAGGGGCAGCCCCGAGACATAGCTCAGCCAAGTCAAAATATACACATTTTTCTGAGGCTTCTGAATCCTCAAGTAGAATTCACACTAAAGACCAGCCGGCAACCACGCTGCCGAGTTTTTCTTATGAGACATGATCTCGTTCTTACTGGGTTTGCCTAGTGGACATATCAGTGAGGGTCCTTCAGGGAGAATGAACCAGCAGGGTGTGTCTATAGAGAGAAAGAGCTGGTGAGGGCTGGCAAGTGCAGATTGCGGTGCGGGCCGGCAGGCTGGAGGCCCAGGAGAGCCGATGGTGCGGTTCTGGCCCGGAGGCTGCCAGAGACTTTCCCTTCCTCAGCAAGATCAGTCTTCTCATTCCAGTCAGGCCTTCAACTGATTGGACGAAGCCCACCCACCTCGTGGAGGGCAATCTGCTTTATTCAAAATTCTCTAAATTACATGTTACTCTCTTTCCAAAGCAGCCTCCAAGCTGACACACACAGTGAATCATTACAGTGATAGAACAGATGTTTCTAGCATATTCCGTGATGACAATCTGTTGTGCGGCTCTTTCGTACTCTTGTGAAAGCTCAGAAAGGTCCATAACCTGTGAAAACCAGAAGGAACGGTAGGCCCGGCGAACTAAAGCGAAATTTAAATAACACGATGCTGTCACCAACGCTTTTCATCCGAAGGTTGCCCGCGGCTGTCCTGACTCTGGTCACTGCCGTGTTGAGTCCCTGAGGGCAGTATTCTCTCTCCTCACTAGTTTGTACAGACGCACTGGAGACCGGGTTACGTGAATGTTTTCCCTCAATCCCCAAGTCAAAGCAACGTAACCAGAGAAGTAGAAGGTCTCATGATTTTCCAGAAGAATTGTCAGCGCAGTCATCGGCTGAGGCAGCTCGCAGTCTGTCACAGTCACAGAGGTAGCAACACGGACGGACGAATGTCTGGGGTAACTCTCTTTATTTGCCTGATCCCCTCGATTTAAAGCTAACAACTTACCAAAAGTACTTTCTTGAAACCATGAAAATAGGTCGTCGTAATATTTTTACAGCCTGATAAATACCATGAAACTGGATGATTTTCTTCAAAGTTGGCCTCGAGACTAGTCACCTTAAAAAACACCTCATCTTTCTCTGCTCTGGAGGACTCCAGAATGTCCCAGCCTCAAGTTTTGGGCACAGGGAGGTGACGTCTCCGCAGCACCGTGTCGAGGAACGCTTTGGTGGCTTCCCGGAGAATGTTGGCTATGGAGAGCCCATTGGAACCACTTAGGTTAAGAGACGACGATTCCAAATACCTTCGTCCTTTGCCTTGTCTGTGGCGGCTGCTCTTTGCTCCCCAAATCCGGGCCCGGGAGGAGAGTGCCGGCAGGTCCCCGAGCACAGGGCCGCGGGCTGGCATCGTGTGATACGCGGTTTGTAGAGGACGGAGCAGCTTCGGTTTTCCTTTGCACGAGCGTGCCCAGCTCCCGACGTGACGCTGTGGTGTCCTCGCTCGGCTTTGAAACATTGTAAACTCACACGAGCCACTGTCGAGTTCAGAACAAACACAGGGGGTATGTTTAGTTATTTGTTTTTGTAGTAAAATAAAATATTTATCATCCGCAGACACCCACTGTGAACAGAGGGGGAGGCCACTGCGTTTTATCTCGCCCGTGTCATGTTTGACTTCCATTAGGGATGGATTACAGACCTGTGGGTTTTCATGAATTCAGAAAGTCCACTTTGAACACCGATTTCAAAGCCTACGGGGGTGTGAGGATGTAAGAACACAGCTTTGGAGGGAGCCACCTGTTGCACGTAGCCGGCACCTCGTGTTTGATAAGGCGGGTTGGAGGTTCCCTGCGAGAGAGAGGCCAGGATGCTTCTCCCTTAATAAGCGACTTTAAAGGGAGCTTTCCCATTGTTTCCGCCACGCTTTCCTCAAGGTGCACACAATTAATTCAGTCTCGGAGTCCTGAGAAAATCTCCATCGTACCGGGCGGCTCTGCCTTCTCGTTCTCGCGAACTCATCACAGGGAATCGGAAAGTACGCGACATCCCCAGGGAGCTGCTGGCGTGACGCCTCCGTGCCTGCCGGGCGGGCTGTGCACGCGCGTGTGCCGGCATGCCACCCGCATTTTAGATCTCTGAAGCTACGAGAGGAGGTGACCGAAAGGAAAAGGGCAAAATCCCCTTTGGCATCATCTAGAGTCCTGCGACACTCGGGTCCAACCTAACACACACTGAAAAAGTCTTCGGGTCCAACCTGATCACACACTGAACAATTCTTCGGCTGCCTGGAGGCTCCCTGAGGGAGGGGGTGCTGGGTGCGAGAGGATGGGCGTCCACCCTCGGAAGAAGGGCCGAAGGGACCTGTGACATTTTTCCCGCAAAGAGAAGAAGCCCATCCAGGTGATCAGCTGGAGAATGTGGACGTCTGTCTCAGAAGAGAGTCCGAGTGTGTTCTGCGTCTTCAGGGGCGCTTAGAGCGAGGTTCGCGGGTGAGGATTTCATGAAGTCAGGTTTGGGGTCTTCGAAGGGAAAGTTCTAACTACCTCTTCAGAACCCGGGGAGCTACTCAGCGTGGCAAGTGTTTGGCAGAGATGAGGGATCCTTTGGTGGGCAAGGTGTAGAGGGTAGAAAGACCAGACTGACAACAGAACAACTATGGGGCTAGAAAGTTCCCTGGTTCGACCACTGAGAAATCATCTCCAGGGTCAGTTTATAGCAAAAGGGAACGCGTAAAACGGAAACACGCAAAAACACAGAGGGACCGGTCTGCTGGCCTCCGCCTTCTAGAAAGATCCAGGGTCACTCCGGTCTTTGCCTGAAGAAACACCGAGTGGCACACATTGTCCGTTTCTCCTTTAGGCCCTACTGAGACGTTTCCTGGTGGCTTCACGGCACGAGACGAGACGACTGCGATGGTCTCAGCCGTGGCTCTCTCTTCATCCCGGGAGACTAAGGCCCAGAGTGTGCGACTGACGCCGGACAATTCTGCCTTTTCTAAGTGAAAACGAAGCACCCCAGTGAGGTCATGGACCTAATTCAAGGTGTTTTCCATCGTGTCTTTGTGAGGACGAGCCCTGGAGCGGGGACACACGTGGGACACGGTAGAGAATGTTCCGTGGGGAGAGGTGGGGAGGCCCTAGCTTTGGGAGCAGCAACGATGACTTGAGTGACTTTCCAGCCACTTAGCGCTGCTGGGTCCCCCCCTCGGCAAGGCCGTCCCATTACATGCTTAGTCTCCATTTAGGAACAGCACCTCCTTAGGGTTTTAGGGTGCCCTGACTCCATCACCCCCAACTGCTCTTTGCCAGATGCCTTGGGCAGATTCAGGGCACTTGGGCTCAGCCTGGAATATGCCTGTGTCTAGGACCTTCCTCCTCCAATTCTGATCACAATGGAAGGTGAGACCCAGGGCTCTAGAGTAGGGTTCGGGGGTGCTGTGCTAGCTCCCCCTCAGTCACTCTGTGCTTGGGGGCTTTTCATACTTGGCATCCTTAACCAACAACTCACGAGCAGAACGGACCTGCATTATCACCTCAATCCTCGACCCAAAGGAACGTCCATCTGACCGAGTCACCCATCATGGGGTTTCAAAAGCACAGGCTGAGACCTGCGGGCACCCTCAGCAGGTAGCTTACGGCTTTGCCCGTAACGGTTGATCCGTGTTATTGGTTGAACTGAACGCAATTGCTTCTGGGCTGGGGAAGAGCTTTCGAGCTTGCCAAAGGAATGCGTTGAGCTACGCTACCTTTTTAGTTGCTAAGTCCCTTCCATGGCATCTCTCTTTCCTTTATGTAGGCACTCAACACATACCAACTGAGCACAGCGACAGAGGAGTCCTCGGCTCCTCCGCATGACGGACGGCAGGCCAGTGCGAGCGTGGCTGGCCGCGCAGCTGCCCAGGCATGGAGGGCAGCGGCCAGCGCTCCGGGGCGTCGCTCCGTTTCCGAGATCTTACTCTTCGATGCTGAGCTGCTCACCTGTCCCCGTCTGACCACCTGTTCACCCGCCCTCAGAAAGTCCAGCGGCTGCATTTTAAGGCATCACCTTCTTAGCTGCTCTTTGGTTATTGTCCGTGCACGAGGCCCCAGGACAGGTGACCACGCCACAGCTGGGTGCTCGGCTGTGACCCCAGGCAGCCTGCCGGGGAGACTCCTGCGCCTGAAGGGTGACTCGTGAGGCAGTCAGCTGTCCAAGGGCCTCGTGATGCTCCTGGAACCCTCTTCCTGGCAGCCAGGCTTCCCGCCAATGTGGGCTCTGGAGCAGAACCACTGGCGAAGACCAGGCCCAGGCCCCCGACCGGGGCTCCCTCACATTGATTTCGGGAGCAGTTCGTGTGGCTCCTCACCAAGCTGCAGCGAGCCGGTGGGAAGAAGCCGGGCTGTCCCCGAACAGCGGCCTCACCGTGGGCCCACGAGTCGACCCGGTAGCTGGACGCCAGCCCCCAACCTCCCTCCATCACGGCCTGAGAGAGAAGCTCCGGAAGCGTCATGTGTAGAGCTGGTTGGGGCAACGGTAGCCATTCTGGAAACTTCACTCTCGACCCTCAGAGCCTTGGGCTGGCGTCTGAAACGCTGTGCGCTTGGAAGGCCGAGGCGTCCCCTGGAGAGTGGAGGGGGGCGCGGGGTCCAGGGCCCGCCCCCCCCGGGAGCAAGCCCCGGGCCCGAGACCACGGGGGGCCCTTTGGGAACCCAGCGGCCGCTCGCTTCCCCTCCGCCCTTCCTTGTTTCCCTCCCTTTCTCATTTGTTCTCCTTCCAAAAATAGGTCATGAGAACTTTCCGGGTTTGGCCGGCGGCCTGTCATCGAAGGCGCCGTGAGAGCGGACGCAGCCATCGGTCGGGTTCCGGCAGGGTGCGCCGAGGTTCTCATGCGGACGGAAGCCAGGAGCACACTGCAAGCTCGCGGAACCCCGGGAGTTTACCTGTCTGCGCCGGCCAGAGCCGCCCTGTCACCGACAGAAAGTGCAGCCCCTGTGTCCAATCTGTTATGTCATACTCCCTAAGAATTTCTTAGAGTGTTTTAAAAAGCATTTGGGGGATTTTTTTTTTTTTATCCTTAAGGGAAGTGTTATTTAAAATGGCATTTTTCTTCCTTCTGTATTTGATATAACAGCTATGTCTCCGAAACATTAGCTTCATGAATCTAGCTCAGAAATTTCTGGAAATAAAGGGTCAACGTTCCTATGGCAACCTCCTTTATTCCATCGTACATATTTATATAATGGTTCTTTTATTACCTGGTCCCATAGTAACAGACAATGAGACGCACAACTTGGCTGATCTTAGAGAAACGGCTAACCACGTGGCCAGATAAAACACACCGACACCTCATCCGACGCAGACAAGCTGAGTGCCAGAACGCCCACCGCCACGAGCAAAGAGAGTTTCAGCCGGGGCACTTGACCCTTCCACGCCTTCGTCCCGGAACCTATGAGCACGGCCACGTCACTGACGGAGCTTCGGGCAATGCCGTGTGAGTCCCCCTTCATGGCCGGCCCGCCTCACGTCACTGGTGTGGAAAGCTCCCTGACCGTGAAGACCTTGTCCCACGTGCGGAATGCGGTCTGCATGTGGCCTCCCCTCTACATGTCTCTTTGTTGTCCCTCTTCTTACAAGGACTCTCCTGTCATTGGGTGTCACATTAAATCCTGGAAGATCTCTCAAGATCCTTCACTTAACTACACCTGCAAAGACTCCTTATTAAGTAGGTTCCCATCCACAGGTTTGGGGTGGATAGATCTTTTGGGGAGGGGGGGTACTGTTCAGCCCACAACAGACGCATTTGTAATCTGAGGTCCTTGGCCAAGATCTGAAAAGTGAGAGTCAACACGTATCAGCAACGAGATGCTTCACCCACAGCTCCTCCGGGATGGGATGTCGCCTGCAGAGCCACTCAGAGCAGACTGCACTCCACTGTCACCTGCCAAATGTAGTAAAGGGCTGGGGCGGGCGCCACAGTAAGCAGCTACGAAGCAGTAATCCCTCCAGAACCCTTCCGTGACAGCGGGCAGGACGCGATGCGAAATCTCAGAACCTTTGAATGATGAAGAATTTGGCCCCGAGTTTGTCCAGAAACCTCGACAGCCAAGACAGATTTACATGAAATCATTAGAGTTTTAAAAAAATGTCAATGCTGCGCCCGGCAAATTCAGCTCGTCATTCATTTCCTCTTTGCCTTTCACTTTTCGGGTCCATCGATCGCATGTGGCACTAGTCTGAAGTCATGATATTTCTTCAAAGCCACCGGAGCAAGCATGGCACACGTGACTGCAGAACCACAGGGTTGAGGGCATCCCTAAGACCTCGACGTGAGTGCGGGGGCACATTTCACCCCCAAGGCGTCCCGGAAGACCCTGTGTGGGGCCGTGTGGGCCACCCACAGCCCTGGTTGGGTCTCTCTTCACACCTCCTGCTCTTAGAAATTCATCCCTCCACCACCAAGGAAGAGCGTGGCCTGTGGCAATGGGTGCTTGGAGCCCTTTGGAGAAGGCTAAGCCTTCCGGCCATGTGACGATGGCCATACTGGAACGATCACGGTGACTCATTGTCGGTGTCCAGGGCACGGCGTGACTGTGAAGACACAGGGGCTGCTGCCCTCGGTCCGTGTGTGTGAGCGTGGAGCTCGGCAGGAAATGGATGTGGGTGCTGACCAGACAGCGATGAGCTGGGTCAGCGACACCCACTTTGCCGGCAGGCCCCTTGGCAGCGGGGGTGTCCAGCAGATTGGCAGCCATGGAGGAGCTCGTCCACAGCAGAGCTTTTTTGCTCTGGCCAGAAAGAACACAGCTGAGAGCTGTGTGATGATTTGTTTCAAAATGAAATGATTTTACACGCAAAAATAGGAATGACGACTCCTGGTTATGATATTATTATGAACACAATTATTTTTAATGAAGGACTTTTATTAGACGTCGTGATAGATGTGCTGTGAACGAGATTTGAAAAGAGGTTCATTAGGACAGAAAGCCGAGCGATAATCACGTGTTCTTACAGCATTAAAGGGGACCCACCGCCGTCTTCCTGAAGAGAAAAGACACTCGTCTGGTGGAGCTTTTTCCTGAAACTTCCCTGTCTTCAGTCTCTGAGCTGAGGAACCAGCGGACTTGGCCGGAATTCTGGATTAGGGTGCCACGTTCTCAGGGGTGACCTAGGTTTTCAGGTTTTGAAAGTGCTGGATGTGGACTCGGAAATATAAAATTACCTTGAGAATGTCTACAACGCAGTCTGCTACTGTCATGCAGTGTCCTGACCCTTTAGGAGTGACTTGTCACTCGCGGAGGGAGGCACCCTCTAAGTTCAACGGGGGACGTTATTTGCATCAGGTCATCTGGACCCAAACTGCCCCGCTAAGCAACATAAAACTCCCTGTAATTAGCGTCAATATATTTCTTGACATCCACGGCCTCTTGGAGGAGCTAACGCAAAACAAACCGAAGGGGGGGAAGAAAACTCAATTGTTTGGGGGATTTTAAGAGAATTCTTTAATATCAGATTAAGCCCGTTTTGATTGTAAATCTATTTTCAGCTCAACATTACCAAAGAATATTACAAGAAAATTCTGCTTTATGAAGTTATTATGATTTAAACCGTTCTCTTCCTGCTCTTTCTCGCCGACTCTCACACA
>NW_011888969.1:742735-745722 GCF_000151845.1 Pteropus vampyrus | reverse complement strand
GGTCCCGGGCTGTCTGCCGCGCTGTGCTCCATCGCCCGCAGCCCCTCCGGCTCCTTCGCCCTCCCCTCTCCTTGGCTCTCGATGCGAAGGCCGGTTTTGTGGGTCGCTGACGAGCTGCACAAAAAGCGACAAATGTCACCGCCTCTCCTGCGGTCAGTTATTGGACCAAAGTCCATAATTCGTCTTTTTCTTTTTTTTTAGGCGAGGCAACCCTTGGTCGACCTCACAGATTGCAAGGACCTTGTCGGCTTACAATCCCTTATTTTTTATTTTTTACGTCTACAGCACCTGGTCTTCCCAGGCGGCCTCCCATCCAAGAACTAACCAGGCCCGACCCTGCTTAGCTCCCGAGATCAGACGGGATCGGGCGTGCTCAGGGTGGCCTGGCCGTGGACCGTCATGTTTGTTTATAGCGGCGATGGCACGTGTCCATTTCAGCGACATTATGTGGTCTGGACAACACAGATTGAATTGAAAGGCTTTGCCAGATAATTCGCAACAGATTTAAAACGCCGTGTTATTTTAAACCCGTACAAATAGTCATCAGTGTTGAACCTTGGGACCAAGGCAGTGTGGGAAAGTGATTGCTTTATGGGAAAGGATCTCCTTCCTACGCCCTTTCCATTTCCTGGGGCTCCAGCCTCTCGGATCCCTTTCGAGGTCACCTGCCCGGAGCGGGCGGTAGCGGGCACGCGAGTCCTGTCCATCCAGGTGGAGCTGCACAGGGGCCCAGTCTCGGTTTCTCCCGCCCAGGGCGACGCTGACTCACCCCCGAGGCCAGGGGCCCGTCAGCGGGAGTGCTCCACATGCTGGGTGCCAGACGCCGGCCTCCGGGTCACGGGGTCACGCCACTGATAGGGGGACTGGCTAAGGGCCGGCGTGTGCAGGAACAGGCCCCGGAGCATACGGACGCCCGGGATTCCTCGAGCGGAGTGCCCTTGTGCAGACAGGTTCTGGGGACAGGGGCGATCGTCCTCCAGGCCAGGTCTGGTCCTCCATCATCCGCCATTCTGGGCGAGCCCACTGGCTAACGTGCCTCTGCTGAAAGGTGCTGGCCGAACTTCACGGGCTTCTGGCTGTTTTATGAAGAAGTGTCGTTCAAACATGTCGTTTTTCTCCCCAAGAGAAAGCACATCGTGTCTGTGACTCGTAAGCCCCTCCACTCGCACGTTCCTGCCCACCAGGGCCCAGGCCCCACCCCGCAGAGCAGAGCCACGCTTGGGTGGCGGGGCCGACTGCACTGCATGCCGCCCACCCCCTCACCCCAGGCCTCTGCCCGCGCCTGGCGCCCACTCGCTCACCCCCGACCCCACAGAGCGCAAGGTGACAGGCGGGCTATGCTCGCCGCACACTTACCAGTAAGCTCTCCTGGCGTTAGCTTCTCTCACTGAGGAAAAGAAGCTTGGGGTCAGAATTGGGGGGGGCTTCATTATAAAGTGGGGAGGCCTTCCTTGGAGATGCCAGGACTTTATGGGGTCAAAAGCAGTTCCCGCTGGTGCTGCTCGCCGGAGGACCCAGCTGCTCAACGAGGCCAAGGGCCCAGGCGGCGTGGCCTCTGCTTCCTCCTTCGTAGGCGGGTGGCCTGATCCTGGGTGTCATTTTACTGGGGGGCCGAACCTTTAAATTGCGCTGCACGGCTGTGTTATGAAAAATTCCAGATTGTTATTGTTCTGGTAAGTTTTTAAACTGGAGAAATGTCTTAAAATAAAATGCAAGTAATAAAATGCAGGTAACTCGAGGCATGGGGGCTGCGCCAACAAAGTGTAAACGCCGTCTTTAAGTCCAAACGTCAGAAAATCACTCCCTGCCTTGTCTGCAGCAGGGAAGAAAAATAGTTCTCCAGGCGAAGAGAGAGAGCTCTGTGAACGTGCCCGGCAGGTGTGCCGTTTGCCGTCCTGGGGCGGGCGTCAGGGAGGAGGGGACGGAACACGAGGCAGCCAGGGGACCCTGCTCCGCGTGTCACGGGAAAACGGGCCAGGGCGTTCCTTCCAGCCCCAGGCCTGGCGCTCCAGGGATGTCTGTGTCGTGAGACTTATGGACGGAGATTTTAAAAAATGCGTTAGTGGATAGATCTAGATGTGGACATAGAGCGAGGAATATAGATACATATGGATACAGATAGCTATGGGTTCCTACTTAGGAGTGGATGGAAATGGCTTGACTATAGATAGATACAGACATATATAATGTAGACAGAAATATTAGCGAGGCAGACAGACTTACAAATGGGGATACACAAGCAGATGTAGACGCAGATGGGTAAGGACGGGCCGGGATGCACATACAGACAGATGGACGTAGAGGTCGAGGCGTTTATTTCATCCACACGTACCCACCCCGACGCGCTGACTCTGCACGCTTCAGAAACGAAAGGCAGGCTCCCTGCGTTCAGAAAGTCCCCGGGCTAGTGAGGATGAGCCACGATCAAGGGGATTTCGACGCAAAGTGATGGCCGCCGTGGTAGCAGTGACTGGACCAGGAGGTTACTGGGCGGAGGGTCCCCTCCCTCAGTGGGGAGGAAACACAGAGGATGAGGGTGGGGAGCCCAGGGCCCGTGTGCCTGAGTTTGGGAGCAAGCGGGGATGCGGTGAGGAACGACAGTGGCCGGCAGACTGGGGGCGCCTGCCCCATCTGCTGCCTCCGTGTTTGTGGGAGCACACGTGTGCTACGTGGCGCTCGGCCCGTGGGGGAGCTTTCACACTTCTCCTCCGGCAGACCACCCCAAGCCTCCCCCGGCCCCCAGCCCAGCGGGGAGGCAGGAAAGGCCCCAGGTGCAGGTGACTGTGGCCTCCCCAGGGTGCAGGGCCCTGCGCTCGTGTGGGGTGCGAGAATTTAGACGGGACGTGGGGAGGGCTCCTGGAGACACGTGGCCAGTGCCTGGAGGGGACTGTGGTCTTCCAGTGTCCGGTAAGGGACACGGCCATCGCAAGCTGCCACCCACCTCCTTGCTGCCACCGCCTCAGTGCAAGCCAGGCCGCCTGCCCCCA
>NW_011888969.1:729262-740900 GCF_000151845.1 Pteropus vampyrus | reverse complement strand
CTCCACGAGGCAGCACCCGCCCCCCGGGGCCCGGCCCGTCGCAGGAGGAAGTGGCACTTGACAAGCTCGTCCCCGAGCCCCGCTGGGGCTGCTGCAGGTAATCAGGCGACGAGGCCCAGTCTCCTCCGATTTGGGGCTCAGCCGATATCCCGTACCTGTGGGAAACGAGTTGATCGTTTCAATCAAATGATAACCACGCTGGGTCACTGCCCATCGCGGGGCTCCCCGAGGCCAGCCAGGCCCCTGTGTTTGCCTAAGCCCATCACAGAGTGTCAGTTCCAATGAGTGGCCTTGCCACTGTTTAGAGGGCCATTACCTCGGAACACAAACCACGGAGGCCGAGCCTTGGGCCCTGCGCCCCGCACTGGACGGAGCCAGCTGGAACCTGCTCCTCTCCCCTGAACGGGTCTGGGGGGACCACCTAGTCGACAAGGCACCTGACAGGCGGGTGGCACAGGGCCGTGTGGGGTGTGTGCTGGAAGGGAGCGGGGCTCCCGCCTCTGGGCGTGGGGCTGGATGACATGGGGCGTCTGAGGCTCTGTCGTAGCCTCTTCCTGCCCACGGCTCAGGCCTCCGTGCTTCCCTCTGCGTAAGGACAGCGGCGTCTCGCAAGCAGCACAGTGTCCGGGGCCCGGGAGACACACAGCGCGGACGCGCCCTTCGGGAAACGCGCCTGTTCCACTCACAACGTCCCCGTCTCAATTTCAGGAAATCTGGTGCCCTCGCATGCAGAAGAGCCATTTCAGTGAGCAGGAAGTATACACGTGCGCACACACACATGCACACATGCGCACACGTGCACACGCGCACACACACGTGCGCACACTGAAAACCACTGACTTGATCACATTCTTTACATTAAATAAATCCAGCAATGCCCTTTCTTAACCGTCTGGATAATTCGACTAAGGGCAAGACTTCATGGGTTCCGTCCCCCAGGAGGGGCGTTTCACACTTTCTCTGAATTACGCATGGCGCCCATATATTCTCTACTACTATTACCTGGAGCTGCCCCAAACGCTACTTCTCCCACAAAAAAAATTAAGATGGGGAAGAGCACCCCACTTCATGGTATCAACTCGCTCCCGGCCCGCTGACCTAGGGGCCCGCTTCCTGGGCTGGGCTGAGCTAACGTCGTCTGGACACTAAACCCACCCGGCCCAGCCTTCCTCCAAGTCACTCCATGCCACGGGGTGGCAGGGGGACAAGACATTGGTGCCTGGGAGGAAATGCACCCCATGGCGTGTTCTGCCACTCATCCCACTGGGGAAGTGTCATCTAATAAAAGGGACTGAGGACACCCCCACCCCCTCTCACAGCGAGCAGCCACCAGTGGCCTTAGTTAATCTATGGGGTCATGTAGCTCTCGGAAGGATGCCTGCTGATCGGCCCCCCAAGATCTCGCTAGGCCTTGGGACACTCGCGTTCTTCCGCACGGGACCCGGAGAGGTGGGCGGCGGTTATCCCGGTGAACAGAGTCAAACCAGGTTCACAGAGGCTGTAGAACCCAACCTCGGGCCAACCCACAGAGAAAGATCTTACAGAGCAGTCACTCGGGGGGCTCGTGACTCATGACCAACGTCTGCTCCATCCCGCTCCCCGGTCACTACCCCGTGGCTTCTCCTACCCCTGGACACTGGCTGCACAGGGGCGGGCTTGCACCCAACTAAGCACAGGCTACAGTCCCGCTGCACCACTCGGGACTTAGGCTCAAGATGGCAGGCTGGGCTCTGGCCACAGGAAGTGCATCCAAGCCACGTGTAACCCTCGGTGCACCCCCCAGAGCTGCCTGGCACGTGGTTGGTGCCCAGCGAGTGCTTGTCGATGGGCTGAATGACGAGAGCCAGTCAAGCTGCCTTCTGGGGCCGATAGGCGTGTGGGGGGAACTGCCAATGTGTCCATGCGAAGAACGGACTGTGTCCCTCGGGGCTCAGCCCAGGTCAGCCGGCGATGCTGAACGACACAAGAGTCAGACACTCGAGCCACTGAGCCACCGGCTTCCGCACAAGGTCTGGGGTGGCGAGCCGAGGCCTGAGGATGCGCACGAGGTCATCGGGCACGGAGGTGGAGGGGGCGCTCCCAGCATCGGAGGGCGTGAGAGGGATGGTTTGGCAGGCGGGGCAGGAGAGATGCGGGCGGGGTCCCGGGCTGCGGGCGAGCTCCACGCTCCTGAAGAGCACGGGAAGCCAGCGAAGCCTCCTCCCCAGGAGAGCACGCGGCTCGGAGGACGTGTGAGCGCCACCGTGGCTGGCTGCCCTGGAGAGAAGCCACTGCACAGACCTTGGGACAAAGGCTCGCGAAATGCCGGGGAGCGGAGTCGGGCGGAGGGAGCAGCAGGTGTTCCCCGCACCCAGCAAGGGCGCGGCTTTGCCGGGAACAGGCCGAGTCCCAGCCGTGTGCTCGGATCGACCCGTTTCTCCTCTCCGAGCGTCCTGGTCATGCAATCCACTGAACGGGGAACTGGACCCACCAGACATCACTGGCGAGGCCAGATTCCCACAGTTCTACAATCCCGCCCGAATCGGCCAACCGCGCACCCTCGGGCAAAGCTGAAGTGACCCTGGTGTCGTCTTCTGACATTTGGAACTGTCTAAGGTGTGGGGACTTCACCCCGGCCTGCGTAGAGCTCAGCCCGAACCGTAGAGTCGGGCGGTGAAATCTATCAGGGAGTCACCTCCGGGATGCTCAGTCAAGTGGCCCGGTGGCCTTTGCTCGCGGACGTGGGGCAGGACCGCAAGAGGGCGGGCAGCCAGTGGTGACGCACGGCGTGGCCTGGCACCTGGGTAGGTAGTTGCTTAACCT
Source organism: Pteropus vampyrus (assembly GCF_000151845.1). Classification (NCBI taxonomy): domain Eukaryota; kingdom Metazoa; phylum Chordata; class Mammalia; order Chiroptera; family Pteropodidae; genus Pteropus; species Pteropus vampyrus. The sequence continues at coordinate 738,098 of NW_011888969.1, read as the reverse complement.
CCTCGAAACAGGGAGCATCTTTAAGTAGAAACACATGAAATTTGCGGGAACAAAACCTAAGCTAATAGGATACAGACACTTGGACTCAACAGCAATGTTTTCAAGTGCACGACGCTGTTTCTCTCCCCAGCAGCGTTTTCTGGCACGAGTTTCACAGCCCGTTCCGGTTGCTCTCGGGCACACGCAGGTACGAGAAACCCGATTCCCGCACGGTGGCTCCGTCCTGTTTGTGAAGGAAGAACAAACTGCATTTCCCCTGGTGAACAGGGACATAAAGCCAGCTGAAAGGGCGTGTCATTCACCAGCTCCCAGGCCTGGAGAAATGACACCAGACCGGGTTCTCCGTATTCAAAGCATCAACTTAGGAATGATCCATTTATTTAGAGGAAAGAAATACAAAAATGGGGGGCGGGGAAGAGAACCAGTTCTTTTTCATCCAACTCTTGCTGGTTTTTGGTGATCGATAAAAGGAATCATTGAGCAGAACGGGTATATGCAAGGGGGACGAGGCACGCACGCCTCGCTTCCTGTCGTGCAAATCGGCGTCTGACGGTGGAGACTCGAGGGGTCTCCAGAAGGCGCGTCCACATTCAGAGGGCTGAGGAGCATGAATCTGAGAGAGAGATCAGTCTCAAGTTTCATAAAGCTTGCCCAGCTCTCAGGATTAGGCTATGAAATAGGGCTCCGGCTTCAAACTGCGTCACATTGCTAATGGACGGGTCCTCTGTCATGAAAAACCTCAGCTGACCTTCTGACACCTGGGTCCATCTGAGCTGTACTGCGAGGTAGGTCGGGAGAGACTCGATCATCAAACGAGGTCCAGGGTCTTCTCCTAATAGTAACTGGACATTTGCATAATGCAAATCGCAGCTCCCTCTGAGCCGGAGGCCGGTGAGCCCAAGGACCTCCTTGCTCCATTAAAAAGACAATTTTATCTGTGAAATAATAGGAACCGCCAGACTCAGTATGGAAATGGACGATTTTACGTATATCATTTTGCGCAGAAATATGTTTTAAATGAAATACTACCTGGCAGATAATTTCCTTGGCTTTGTGCGTACAACAGATTGATTTAGTGTTCCCGGCAGCCCGGTGGCTGGCGACAACTTTGTAAGTGCTTAAGCGTCTTAGTACAACAAGGTGATTTCTGCGCTAATGCTAAACATTTGCGGGCCAATCCCGCTGTGTCATCTGTCTCTTTTAACGTGCAGCGTGACGCAAACGGGGTGAGGGAACACAGACCTTCTCTAAAACGTGTCCTGTAATCGTGGTTTATTAGGGACCCAAGGTGGAGATGCTCACTCGAGACCCAGAGCAATCGAAAGGTCCTTCCTCCAGCCCGACGACAGTCATGCTGGCGATCTGTCTTTTTGTAATCGCTGTCTTTGTCATCTCTAATGTTAAGTAGGAAAGGGGAGAGGACAGCCGGAAACGTCGCTAGCTTCTCTCCCAATTCCCAGAAAGAATGAACACGTGCCGGCCCTCAAGGAACCTGTCTAGGCACGTACACGGAGAAGTTAGCGGTGATGCCGTAAACAGATGTTGCCCAGAAGCAGCACCTTGGTACTGATAATGCGGGCTCGCTGTCCAGACCAGGGGACCATCCTACAGGTGAACCCATTCCATGATGAGAACCTTGTGGTGCTAAATTACTTGGACGGAGGCCAAAACAGGGCTGCCCAATGCCAAGTTTTGCCTACAGGAAACAGTGCAGGAAACGGGACAAAGAACTTCATTCTACTGCCGAACCAAACCTTCGGAGAAGGACAGCGAGATGAGCGGGCAGCCTGCGGATCTGCGGGCGTGAGGCTGCCGAGCTGGGGTCCCGTCTGCAGGGCAAAGCCAGCCAGGCGTGAAGTCGTGGTGTCTGGGTGGATGGCAGGGAAATCCAAGGCCAAGGCCACGGGTCAGGAGTCAGGCTCGAAGCTCAAGATTTGACAAATGCAATAAAGAATGAACCTCTCATACAAATCCCACTAAGTCTCTGCGTATGTGTGTGTGCTTAGCTTGTATTTTAAGAGGAGACTGGATGATACAAGCTAAAACTATAAATAAACCTTCAGATGATACGATCGTGATCAATTATTTTGATGAACTTGAATCTGCTTGGGGGCACATCACTATATTTCAGGTTAAATCAATAGAACTAAACCTCTCAAGATTCTAGGACCAAGAACAAGTCATCGGATTCATAGACCTTTTGAAGGACCTTGGGGGAAAGAAAGTAAAGAACAGTTTGAATAGTTCGAATGTTTTGAAATCAATTTCCATGTGACATATATTTGTGACAATAAAATCTTTTCTAACCACAGTGTTTTTAATGGTGAGTCAAGGCCGGAAGGTTTTTGATGACCAATGGCGCAATTTTCTGAGGCTGAATTGCTATGTCTAAGTGGACAGGCGTTCCCCTCCCTCCATAAGACCAGCTGCGTGAGGAAGGAAGCTGCATCTAATATCTGTCTTTCAAGGAAGCTGAAGAGGAACCAGGTAAACATATGTATAAAGTTGCATAAATTCCAACAGGGCTAACCCAGGGAGTTCCCCATTCTCCTTCTCATGCCCCCCTACATATCAGAATCGTCTGCTGGGGGCACGGCCCATGGATGGTAACGGTCTCCACTAACACAGCTGTGTCTCAGCACAGCAGACCCCAGCGACACCCCTTAAAGTTCAGTGGGGAGACTCTAGAACTCCTGATTTGCAGTATGTCAGTGGGTCAGGGCAGATGGGCGGGAAGAAGTATTTGGAATCAGTGGCCCTGGAGATAATGTGGCAGTCACCCAAAGCAGCCAACAGCCTGGGCGTTGGGACTTGTCTCTGGCTGGCCAACAGAAGCATAAGAAGAGGTGGACAAAGTCATCGCTGATAGCTGATCTGGAAGCTTGGTCACACGCAAACGCAGGCCCCCGAGGACACTTCCCCAAACGTGAGGACACAGTGAAGGAAAGATGCTTTCCTCCTGGAGAAGCCCACAGTCCCAGGTCCCTCCTGACCCCCGTCCCTCTGTGCCCCTGGATCTGGAGTACGAACACTTATTAACCAATCCTGCAGCTAAAATCCAAGAAGGGTTCCCTGAAGGTCCGGGAAGAGAACCAAGGGGCCCTACCTTCCTGCCTCACGGAAATGTCAGGCCGAGACAGGCTCCTTCGTCTCGGAAGAGGAATAAAAGCTGGGTGAGCCCGGTGAGAGGTACCTCGGAACGGAAGCAGGGTAACGCGGCATCCGGGATGCTGGGAAGAAGGGTGCTTTTGAAAAGGGTGCGTTAGAGCAAATGGAATCCAAGAACAAAATGCAAAATTAAAGTAAGACTCAAACAAGAAAATTATGAAACTGAACTATAAGATGGGGGAAGCAAGACAATTACATACCGGGATAAACACTCATAAATCGCGTCAAAATCGCACGTGAGAAAGTGTCAGGAAACGCAAGCTGAATGTTATTATATGCTGCTGATACAGTTATCCACCCAGAAAATGATGAGAAAAACATCGAAATGCACAGGAGTTCTACGAAGTGGTCGATAAGAAAATAAGTATTCAAAAAAAAAAAAAAATACAGTTTCCCTGTATAAGATTGAAAATCTTATGATGAAAGCAAAGCCCATTAGGTCTATTGCAGCGTCTGTACTAACAGCAACCAATAATAAACTGACCCCAAAGGGGTCTCATGAGAAAGTTCAGGAATATACAAGAACGTAACTTATGATGAAGGCGTCATTTTTAAATCATTGGCAGAGGGATGATAATTTTTAAAAGCTGGTACCATGCTTTAATTATTTAAGGAGAAAAAGAAAAAAAATACTACGCAGCATACGCTATCATACCGGTTAGATGAAAAGCTAAAATGTAAATCGCAAGATTATAAAAGAACTAGAATACAATGCAGATTACAATCTATCTGATCTTAGAACAAGGAGGTCTTTCTCAGCAGGACATAAAGAAAGACACTATAGAGAAAAAGACAGATCTAACTACCTTAATTAAATATTAAAAGAAAGCATCATAAACAAAATGAAAAATCCCACGACGGACTGGGAAAATTTCTATCACATTGAAAAAAAGTTAATATGTCTACTATATAAATATTTCTTGCTAACCGATAAGAAAAAGATAAACAACCCGAGGTGGGGGTTGGGATGCACAGTCGATTCACAGAATAAGAGATACGGATAATCGATGAAGCATGGCAAATGTTCAGCTTCGTTGTTAATGAAGAAATGGGGAGTAAAGTAAGAATCTCCACTGTTCGACTTGATCAGTGGTCACGATTTTTAATTTTTAACGAAGGCAGCTTCTTGGAAGGTTCTCACAGCCTGACAAAGGTCTTATTGTTCTAACGACTTCAGAGGGCAATTTTATAATAAAATGTAAAAGAATCGTATATGCCTTTAATGAGCGAATTCTCCTTCAAAGCTCTCAGCTTAGACTGTGTTTGGCGACTTGGTACACGGAGCTCAGGGAGGTTTTAGCCACAGCGCTGATGCTGGGGGGCAACCTAAACGCCTCGGAACGGGCCGGTTAAGTCGGCGATGTACACACACAGGACAGGGTTCCACTTGCTGTTCCTCTCATAGCCAGAAGGCCAAGTATAGCGAATGCTTTCGGTAAATAGGTACGACGCATGACACCTCCTAGTACCGTATTAGACTCCCATGCGGCAAGGACCACAATTCAAAGCGAAGCAGCAGCTCCGGGCACGGCAGCCGAGTCGTGACCGCGTGCCACGCGTTTACATGAGCTGAGACGCGTGGCGCCCTCTCTCCAAGCTCACAGCTGATGAACGGGCTTTAACACGTCGCAATGCATTGGAATGTGACTGTGGTTCACATATATCCGCGACCTTGAAGGACGACGTTATTTCATTAGTTTTTCCTGCCAGAGCGATGAGCCAGTCGGAGCCCCCTGGACTGGAGGCCACGGAGTGAGAAATCCAGATGACAAACTGGCTTCCTGAGTTTTCTGTCTTTCCAGCTCGAGCTCCGTTCACAGTTGATCACGCTGATATCAAAAGGCCCCCGGAGCTTCCAGCGAACAGAGAAGCCAAGGTTTCGGGGTGCAGCTGCTCACCCTGGCTGCTGCCATGCCTCGCCGGAAGGAACGGATGCGGCTGTGGCTGCACATTTAAAGGGTCTAAAGGGTCTTCGCAGGGCTGGGTGGGGGGCACCAGGTGCATGAGCGCTTCATCTCCCTACCTGAGAAGCAAGCGCTGTTTCCTTCTGCATAATGAGTGTCGCCAAGCATGGTCGGTTCTATTTATAAACTTCAACATATACTGTTAGGATAGAAAGAAAAAAATCGAAAAGCCATGTAGAAAGAGACAGAAGTAAATACAGACACAAAAATAATGAAAAAAAAAAAAAGAAGTAAATACACCAAACAGATAAATGTACTTCCTGGGGTCGCATGCTACATTGAGATCGGCAGAGCACCCAGATCCTAGGAATAAAAATTAGACGTGAAGTTGACAGATTTCCCAGGGACCGTAGCCACGGGCTGGGTTTCCAAGTTCTGCTATAATTTTACATGGAGCGAAAGCATCGCTAGGAAAGGCAAGCGAGGCGTTGTCACCTGTGAGCTCGGGCGTCCATGTCTAGGGTATCCCGAATGTTCTCATCTGAGCTGTTCCGGGGGAGGAGAGGGGAACAAAATGAAACCAAGTCCACGCCAACAGGAAATGTGCACGTTTTTCATATCTGAGAGCCAAGCGAGCGGCTGAAATGCAAAGTAAGGGTTCAGAGTGCGTTCACGACCGTTTGGTCACACGCGGGCTTTTCGGGGGTGGGGGGATCGGTGAGCAGGGCGCGACCCCATCCCAGAGTCCGACCGTGCTGCAGGAATGAAGACGAAGAAGATGGAAGGACGGATTCCGGTTCGGGCGCCTGGCAGTCCCGCTTTGGCGACCAGTCTCAGGCGGCTGGGCGGAGCTTAGAACGTGAGCCTGGAAGGGATGCGCAGAGACCGTGAGCGGCCGGGCCGCCGGGGCGCCCCGCCGCCATCCCCCGCACTTCCGCAGCCAGCGTCTGCTTCCGGCAGGCGCGCCAGGCCCCGAGGGAGCGCTTTCGAGCCTCCGCTGGTCTCAGATTTTAAAATATTAAGCCGAATACTCAATTTAATAATGCGAGGGAAATTAATTTTGAGTCCCGACTGCAGATCGGTGTCCAAAGACGCCTCGGACAAGGAGAGGCGGTGGAGGGGGAGAGGAAGGGACAGGAGCTGCTGACGAGTTTTCAGTCTTTTGAGGCTGATCCGAACATCGCTCCACGGGCGTGACCTTGGGGGCCTCTGGCTGCGTGTCTCGGGCACCTCCGAGGGGTCTCGCTGCCAATCAGGTAGGTTTCTAGTCTTCCTTGGACCAACGCAGGTGACTATTGTGAGGACTGTGGCACAGGCGGGCAAGAAGATATTTGATGAAAATGGTTTCCCGCTCTGCCCCTGGGAGGCAGAGGTGCCACCAAACACAGACGAGGGCATCCCGGTGGCAAGTGGGAGCAAGCACCCATGGGAAATAAGATCCACGGAGTCAAATACCCCAATCCGAGGTCAAATCGCAGAGGGGACCTCACACTCAAAGAATTCTAAAGGATTGTGTATAGTAATCACTGGAATTTAGAACTCTAAACCCAATTTAGAGCTTTGGGGAAAAGCCCTCCGAAGGAATGGGTCTGCCCTGCCTGCCCACGCCCCGGGCCTCCCTGTGCCTCGGACCCTGCACCTGGCTCACCAACCAAGCAGGGACAAGGTGCGTGTGGCCCGGCCTCCTCTCTGGTCGCTCAGGAGAGTCCCTTTCACATTTGCTTCCGAGGAATGAGCAGCAGGGTAGCAGATGAGGAAGGAGGGTGAAGACAGGCTGTGGAGGGAGGAGGCGGGGGGGGAGCAGCTGGGTGGTCTCTGCGCCCAGCCTTCCACCCAGGCACCTACCGAAATCTGTCACGCAGATGGGGACGTGGAGGGGGTCGTCTCTGCCTAACGGGTGGAGAAACTGAGGCCCACGGGGATGAGACAGTTCAACAGGCATCGCACGGCGAGTAGACGGCAAAACCAGCATTCGAAGGAGTCGGAACCTGGACGTCGTCCTGGATGATTCCCCGCTCCCTGCTCCCCGCTCTGCACGCACCAGCTCGGTGACAAAACGCCCGAGGCAGCCAGGAGCTGGCCACTGCCCTCCGGGCCCGTCGACCCCACTGCCTGCTATTTCGGCCTGGAGACCTACCGAGGACTTGACGTGTCCAGATCTGAGCATGTTCTCTGCAGCGTTGTCGCTGTCGGAGCTGATGCAGCCCTGGGACCCTGTCCGCGCGCAGACCGGAGCGTCAGCAAAGCCCGCCACGCCAGCGCTAAACCAGACCGAGGGGCGCAGCCCCCGCCCCTCCCAGCACCTGGCCCCATCGCCTCCCACCGGTCTCCCCGCCTCGGCCCCCCACCCTCTTTGGAATCAAGTGAGCAGCCAGATGGCGACGGGGCTCCCTCGCCGTTCACGGCCAAGGCCGAGTCCCTCCCATGACCCGTCTGCCGTGCTCCCCAATCCCCCTCCTCTGGCCGCATGGCTTCTTCTCATTCTTACAGGCGCTTCCGGCCACAGGGCCTTTGCACGTGCTGCCCCCTCAGCTCGGCAGCCCCCCTACTTCCTCGGGTCTCTTCCCACGCGCAGTTTCTGTTTACCCAGCATTTCCTTTCTCCTGTCTGCTCTATGACGTCTCCTTCCCCCTCGCCACCTCTTCCCAACCACCGGGCAGACCCGGGAATGGCGCTCAAGGTTTGATCACTAAATGCTCCTACGGGGGAGGCCCAGGGACCGTGCCGGGACCTTGCAGCCAGCTCGTGCAGGTGGGAGGACCCCGGGATGCTGCAGCACCCAGCACCCCGGACGCCGCCATTGGCGACGGTGAGCGTGCGTTTCTGGCGTCCACCTGTGTGGGGGACACCGTTTTAGTGGGACCTCATGTGAGAAGGACAGTCTCCACCAGCGAAATCCCACTGTGCTTTGAATGGGGTAAAAATATCTGTGTAATGAGACCTGGGGAAAATCGTCACACCTCTATCAAAAACAGAGGAGTGTACCCCTAATATGTAGAGATCTCCTAAAACCGGAGGAAAATAACGAACAAAAACTGGGAAGGAAAACGGGCCGAAGACCTGAGCAGGCAGCTCATGGAACAAGACAGGAAAAAGATCCATAAACGTGTGCAAACACACCCAGCTCCACTCACAGGAGAAGTGCCGATCGGACGACGCTAAAGCCCCATTTCTCACCTCTCGGATGTCACTGCCAGCGGTGATATCCACGTTAACGATTTAAAATGATGCTGCAATAGTACAGGATGAAGCATATACAGAAAATTTCTGCGAATGCAGGAAATAGTAGTAATTACTGGGTTTACGTGCAAAGTATCTGGGCGATCAGGGAATTATTCTTGCAAGCTTTTTCCCTATATTCGAAATACGTCCAAGCTAGCCGGAGAAATATCAAGAAGCACCTAGTTATTCCGCGAGGCTGATGGTGTAAGCCGCACAAACCGAGCGTCAGAATGTCAGGTGAAAGCTGCCTGCATCAGACTTCGCACAGGTGAAGAATAAAGTTTTACAACGTTAAGGAGCAAAGGTCCCGGGGTCGCCTGGCCTGACAGAGGGGTGAGCCGTCAGCCCACTGACCGTTGATTCGGATGCAAGCGGCGAATGCCAGTGGGCACGGCCTCCGGAGTGTGGGCTTCCTGACAACCACGACTGGCCGCCCTGGACCGCGCCCGCCTCATCGGCACACGCGGCGGGCGACCGGGCACCTCACGCCCGCGCACCACCCTCGCCGTGAGGCGTCGTAGGCAGAATCACACGCATTGCCA
>NW_011888969.1:725628-728387 GCF_000151845.1 Pteropus vampyrus | reverse complement strand
GGAGTGTGGGCTTCCTGACAACCACGGCTGGCCGCCCTGGACCGCGCCCGCCTCATCGGCACACGCGGAGGGCGACCGGGCACCTCACGCCCGCGCACCACCCTCGCCGTGAGGCGTCGTAGGCAGAATCACACGCATTGCCACACGCCAGCATTAATTTCCTCGACATCTGTATCTTTGCTCTGCGTTCACAGTCGGCCATGACTCAGCACTGCCTACCTCAGGGCACGCGACGGGGTGCACGGCATCCGAGTCCCTCTCCGATCTGCCCTGGACCGGCCTCCACCCCTTTCTTTCCACCTGTGACTTGTGCTCAGCCATGCTGGGCCTTCTGCATTTCCCCACATGTAACCTGTGTGTTTCAGCTTTGTCCGTTTACTGCACCCGGAGGCCACTCCCCTATCCATGTCCTTAGGGGTCACACCCTAGAGTCGGGGTGCCGACTGGCTGTGTGAGGGAACCACTTGACATCTCTGCCCCTCAGGTCTTCCCTCTGCGTAATTAACTTACGAAGGGCGCCCACTGCTCACTGGCTGTCGGGATGAAAAGAGGTGACCCGTGTGTCCACCACTGCGCTCACGTACTTAGGTAGGTGCTCAGTAATGCCACCCATCTATCATCTATCCCTATCTATCTATCAATCTATCAATCTATCACCTACCTATCATCATCTATCTATCTATCTATCTATCATCTATCTATCTATCATCTATCATCTATCTCTATCTATCTATCTATCTATCTATCTATCTATCTATCATCTATTTATCTATCTATCATCTATCTATGTATCTCTCTATCTATCTCTCTATCTATCTATCATCTATCAACTATCTATCCATCTAGCATGGATGTGTGTATCTAGCCACTCACGCTAGCTATCACTGTATCATCAACATCATTATCATCATCAATCAGCATTTGGTAAACATCTTTTGAATAAATGAATAAAAAAAGTGAGGATAAATGCATATTCAGAGGTCCGGATTGCAAGGTGATACCAAACCAAAGCCAGAGGGTTATGATCTGAGTCAACGTCCGCCCCCTCACATTGGGCTGCACAGATTCCCTAGCTCTCGCTTCTGGAGTTCCTCGGTAGGGCAGGGGGATGAAGTGCCAGCTCATGTTTGCAGGCGGCTCCTGAGAAGGTCCAGAACTGAGAAGCTCCTTGCAAGAAAAAAGCACATGCCTGATCTCAACTGGCCCACATTAGAGGGAACCCAGGGACTCAGCCAGGTCCTGACCCTAATTCTGACCTGAGCCAAAAACAGAGTTCCTTCCCAGCTTCTGTTCTTGACCTTGGACCCAAGTTTAGATAACATTGGAGAATTTCCTTTGCTCACTGCTTCCCTGTGCTGAGTCTGTCCTGACTCATCCCTTAGGGCACAGCTGCCGAGAAGCCTTCCTCGGTGCCTCTGCCCTTGACTTCTCTGCCCTTGACTTCTCCACCCAAGCTAGAACTAAGTGAACCCCTTTGGTCCCCACAGCGCCCTGTGCAGCCCCCAGCATAGCCGAGTGTGGGTTATGTGGCCCGTGTTCCCACGTAGCTCTGCTGGTGCAGCGAGCACGCCGTGCATGGCCGTCTGCCTGGAGCGTAGCACAGGGCCTGGCACAGGACAGACAGCAAAGGACTGTTAGTGGAACTGGCAACGGTTGCAAGAGGCAGGAATTACCCCTGGATGGTGACGGCGACATGGATGATGAGCTGACGTAGCCTGGCCAACTTCTTCGGCAGCATCCAAACTGAAGTCACCTTGGGAAAAACAAACAGAATGAGCCCCGAGCACCTGGCCAGGAGTGGAGGGAGCGAGCGAATGTCGGCGTGCCACCGGAACCTGACAGCCGGCGGCCGCTCAGGCGTCTGTGTGCAGCGTCGCGGAGCTGGGCCGCCTCCGAGCCATTTGCAAACCGATCTCCCTCAAGATGCCACACTCGGCAGAGCTGGAGCAGTCCGCGCCCGACACAGAAGCCACGCGCTCCCTCTGCCCCGCTATCTCTTCTCCGTAAACCTTCGCCGCTGCTCCGATCAGACGCGTACGACGCTCTGGGGCCTAGCAAACTCAGGGAACACCGAGTTTGCGGGAAATTGTTGAAAAGGGATGTCGGCGAGGCTTCCAGCAGGATCCCCGCGTCTGCCGCGCTCTGTGGGCTGGGACCGGCTCTGGCGCAGGTTCCGGAATGAATTCCAAATGACCTGGAAGGAGTCCCGAGTGGGGAGGGGACTTCGCAGCCCCGGCTCCACCCAGAGGGGCGAGGACGGGGAGGGAAGCCAGAGCAGGTGGGAGGAGTCCAAGCCGCCTTGACCTTGGCTCTCCATCCTGGCCCGGGAACCAGGAGACGACCCCCGCAGTGTGACCTGGCTGCGGGCCCCCTGTCCCCTCAGTCCCTGCAAGGGGCGGGCCAGCGCTCTGTGACCCCAGTCTCCATGTGGCACACGCAAAGGTGCCTGGCAAGTAAGGTGTGTTCAGTCCCTGTTTGTACAGTGAGTGAACGGCCAGTGTCGCCCCTCCTCGTTTCTTCCCTTGGCCCCCGTTGTGTCACTGAGTCTTCCCGACGCTGTCGAAAAACACCTGACTGTCTAGGCAGAATCGGCTCGTCCTCACAGGGGCCGTGGCTTGTCCCAGCAGCCTCCTCGCTCCCGCACGGAGAGAACTCACGCCCTCAGAACTCCGGGTCCACTGAGGGGCAGACGCTACTGCGGGCTGAGTTGCCACCAGAAGGAACCTGGGAAGCACCGACCGCTGGCCGAGGGAAATGGC
>NW_011888969.1:719623-724113 GCF_000151845.1 Pteropus vampyrus | reverse complement strand
ATCATCTATCTATGTATCTCTCTATCTATCTCTCTATCTATCTATCATCTATCAACTATCTATCCATCTAGCATGGATGTGTGTATCTAGCCACTCACGCTAGCTATCACTGTATCATCAACATCATTATCATCATCAATCAGCATTTGGTAAACATCTTTTGAATAAATGAATAAAAAAAGTGAAGATAAATGCATATTCAGAGGTCTGGATTGCAAGGTGATACCAAAACAAAGCCAGAGGGTTATGATCTGAGTCAACGTCCGCCCCCTCACATTGGGCTGCACAGATTCCCTAGCTCTCGCTTCTGGGGTTCCTCGGTAGGGCAAGGGGATGAAGTGCCAGCTCATGTTTGCAGGTGGCTCCTGAGAAGGTCCAGAACTGAGAAGCTCCTTGCAAGAAAAAAGCACATGCCTGATCTCAACTGGCCCACATTAGAGGGAACCCAGGGACTCAGCCAGGTCCTGACCCTAATTCTGACCCGAGCCAAAAACAGAGTTCCTTCCCAGCTTCTGTTCTTGACCTTGGACCCAAGTTTAGATAACACTGGAGAATTTCCTTTGCTCACTGCTTCCCTGTGCTGAGTCTATCCTGACTCATCCCTTAGGGCACAGCTGCCGAGAAGCCTTCCTCGGTGCCTCTGCCCTTGACCTCTCTGCCCTTGACTTCTCCACCCAGGCTAGAACTAAGTGAACCCCTTTGGTCCCCACAGCGCCCTGTGCAGCCCCCAGCATAGCCGAGTGTGGGTTATGTGGCCCGTGTTCCCACGTAGCTCTGCTGGTGCAGCGAGCACGCCATGCATGGCCGTCTGCCTGGAGCGTAGCACAGGGCCTGGCACAGGACAGACAGCAAAGGACCGTTAGTGGAACTGGCAACAGTTGCAAGAGGCAGGAATTACCCCTGGATGGTGACGGCGACATGGATGATGAGCTGACGTAGCCTGGCCAACTTCTTCGGAAGCATCCAAACTGAAGTCACCTTGGGAAAAACAAACAGAATGAGCCCCAGCACCTGGCCAGGAGTGGAGGGAGCGAGCGAATGTCGGCGTGCCACCTCCCCGCAGGGCAGCCCGGCGGGGCCGCTGCCACCGTCGCCCCCGGAACCTGACAGCCGGCGGCCACTCAGGCGTCTGCGTGCAGCGTCACGGAGCTGGGCCGCCTCCGAGCCATTTGCAAACCGATCTCCCTCAGGATGCCACACTCGGCAGAGCTGGAGCAGTCCACGCCCGACACAGAAGCCACGCGCTCCCTCTGCCCCGCTATCTCTTCTCCGTAAACCTTCGCCGCTGCTCAGATCAGATGCGTACGACGCTCTGGGGCCTAGCAAACTCAGGGAACACCGAGTTTGCGGGAATTTGTTGAAAAGGGATGTCGGCGAGGCTTCCAGCAGGATCCCCGCGTCTGCCGCGCTCTGTGGGCTGGGACCGTCTCTGGCGCAGGTTCCGGAATGAATTCCAAATGACCTGGAAGGAGTCCCGAGTGGGGAGGGGACTTCGCAGCCCCGGCTCCACCCAGAGGGGTGAGGACGGGGAGGGAAGCCAGAGCAGGTGGGAGGAGTCCAAGTCGCCTTGACCTTGGCTCTCCATCCCGGCCCGGGAACCAGGAGACGACCCCCGCAGTGTGACCTGGCTGCGGGCCCCCTGTCCCCTCGGTCCCTGCAAGGGGCGGGCCAGCGCTCTGTGACCCCATTCTCCATGTGGCACACGCAAAGGTGCCTGGCACGTAAGGTGTGTTCAGTCCCTGTTTGTACAGTGAGTGAACGGGCAGTGTCGCCCCTCCTCGTTTCTTCCCTTGGCCCCCGCTGTGTCACCGAGTCTTCCCGACGCTGTCGAAAAACACTTGACTGTCTAGGCAGAATCGGCTCGTCCTCACAGGGGCCATGGCTTGTCCCAGCAGCCTCCTCGCTCCCGCACGGAGAGAACTCACGCCCTCAGAACTCCGGGTCCACTGAGGGGCAGACGCTACTGCGGGCTGAGTTGCCACCAGAAGGACCTGGGAAGCACCGACCGCTGGCCGAGGGAACTGGCTCCTGGTGACTCTGGCCCTTGGCTCTGGTGTGTCCAAGGGTCACCTGGCTTCCTATGAAGACGGAACTTCCCAGAGTCCAAGCGCAGAGCCTTCGCTCAGCAGGCCTGAGCTGGTTCCCCAGAACCCTCACCCGGATCTGCAGATGGTATTTTGAAAGGTCCCTCTTCAGCCATGAGGACCAGAGACACAAGGCACTCGTGTTGCCCACAGGCCGCCCCTCCACGGAGAGTGTGAGAACTCCAGGGTCTGGCCCTCTGGCCTGGGGACAGCCACACGCCCGGTGCAGGGCCGCCGCCCACTCCATGTCCCCACAGGGTTTTCTGAGTCACCCCAACTGTAGCTTCTTCCTGCTTCGGATTTCAGCGGGGGGCCCGATTGCCAAGCTCTGGCTGTTATTCTGCTTTGCGTGCCTTGTGCTTGTCCCCAGTGGGCTGGAAACTCCTTGAGGACAGAAGCCATGTACCACGTCCGCCTGAGCCCCACGCGCCCGGCAGCCGGCGTGGCACACGACAGCCACTGATAGCTTTGGTGAACTGAAGGTGGCCAATATTCACTTTTATCGTTCGATAATGATGGACAAAATCGGATTTCTGAGTGTAACTCGTCTTCAGCTGGGACAAGTGGCCTCGGAGTGACTGCCCTGGCAATTCAGGGATGGGGAAAAAGCTGTTGTGCCACGTGCTATGCTGTTTGGTCACAATCCTTGGAGGGAGATCTGGCTGTCGCAGAATTCGCCCCCTTGCCCAGAGCAAGGCTCAGGCCAGCGTCCTGGGGTGACCAAACAAGAGTTTACACTCACGGCTTCTGATGGGTGAATCCTGTAAACACTCTCTGTCGAGAGATTTCTGACACCTCACGGCTCCCCGCTCAGTCCGGCTCAGAAGCCTCCCTCCCGTGGAGGACCGGCCCGTGGCAGAGTGAGGAGTCCGCATGGGCGTCGTGCGAATGTCGTCCTGCCAGTTAGTGGAAGGAACATGCCCATCACATTGCAGACTTCGAAATATTTTACATAGCATTTCACTGTCACGGCGTGACCGACGAGACCAACCAGCACGTAAGTAGGAAAGCAGGATTCACAGCACAGTTCCACGTGCGTTAAAACTTCTAAAAATCCTGCAAGGCGAGGATTGGTCATTTGTTTTACAAATCAAGTGACTCAGACTAGGTCACATCAGGCGAGTTTTCTAAGCTCCCAAGCTGTGACGCATTCACTAACCGGGATCCTCACCGACAGGCCATGGGCCTCGCCGCTGCATAGCTGCTGCGTGACTGTGGCCTCCGGGAACGTCAGGCTTGACCGGGGGCCCATAAATAATGCTTTAAAATATTGAATCAAAAGTAATGGATGCACGCTCCGAAAAATTAAACCATAGAACAAGATACAATGTCCCTCCCCAAGCAGGACATTTCACTGTCAGAGTCGCCATCATCACCAGCTTCTCGTGTACCCCTCAAGGATACACGGACGTGTGTGTGTGTGTGTGTGTGTGTGTGTGTGTGTAGACCTTACTTCTTACACAAATGGAGGATATTATGCATATTGCAAGGCATCTCGCTTTTCTCAATTAAAAATATAACTTGGAGATACGTTTCCTATCAGGGCATATAGATTTAAATCATGAGTATTTTTTATACTCTATTTTATAGATTTAACAAAAATTATTTAACAAGTTCCCTATTATCGGAAAATTATTTTTTCTAGCTTTGTGTTACTATTAAAATGGACGTTCTTATACATCTTTTTATTTTTAATGAGTGCCTAAGGAGAATTTCTGGTTTAAAAGCTATGTAAGATAATCATCAAATTGCCTCCAAAGAAAAGCAAAGCTTCACATCTCCATTCAAAGTGTACGAAATGTCCATTTTCAATCAAATTCACCAACACGGTATATGAAGGATTGAAAATGTTTTATCAATCTAAGAAATAAAAATCATATCTCATTTAAATTTTTATTTCTAATAAAGAGTGAAGCCTTTTACCCAAAGTTTAAAAGCCATTTGTATTTATTCAGGTCTTTTGCATAATTACGTATTAGATTATATGACTTTTCATAATTGACGTGTAAGACCACTTTATGTATCAAGAAAGGAAGATCTGTATTTATCAATTAAATGGCAAAATTCTTTTTTGCCCCAACTTGTTATTTGTCTTTTTACTCTGGGTAATTTCTGATGGCAAATCAATAAATTTGCTTAGTTTTTTTTTTAATTGTGGTATATGAGTTTTGTTTCCTTCTTACTAAGTTTTCTTCCACTTGAATTTTTATAAGTAAAGTTTTGTTATGTCCTAGCGTTTTTTAAATTGAATTTTACACCTTTAAATTTATGGTCCATCTGGAATTTACATTCGTATATAAGGAATGTACTGAGAGTCGAGATTGATTTTTCTGTCAAACGGTTATTTGTTCGACAATGTTTCTTATATAATCCATGCCTTTCCCACTAATTTTACATTTGTCATAC
>NW_011888969.1:714210-719573 GCF_000151845.1 Pteropus vampyrus | reverse complement strand
TTTCTTATACTCTATTTTATAGATTTAACAAAAATTATTTAACAAGTTCCCTATTATCGGAAAATTATTTTTTCTAGCTTTGTGTTACTATTAAAATGGACGTTCTTATACATCTTTTTATTTTTAATGAGTGCCTAAGGAGAATTTCTGGTTTAAAAGCTATGTAAGATAATCATCGAATTGCCTCCAAAGAAAAGCAAAGCTTCACATCTCCATTCAAAGTGTACGAAATGTCCATTTTCAATCAAATTCACCAACACGGTATATGAAGGATTGAAAATGTTTTATCAATCTAAGAAATAAAAATCATATCTCATTTAAATTTTTATTTCTAATAAAGAGTGAAGCCTTTTACCCAAAGTTTAAAAGCCATTTGTATTTATTCAGGTCTTTTGCATAATTACGTATTAGATTATATGACTTTTCATAATTGACGTGTAAGACCACTTTATGTATCAAGAAAGGAAGATCTGTATTTATCAATTAAATGGCAAAATTCTTTTTTGCCCCAACTTGTTATTTGTCTTTTTACTCTGGGTAATTTCTGATGGCAAATCAATAAATTTGCTTAGTTTTTTTTTTAATTGTGGTATATGAGTTTTGTTTCCTTCTTACTAAGTTTTCTTCCACTTGAATTTTTATAAGTAAAGTTTTGTTATGTCCTAGCGTTTTTTAAATTGAATTTTACACCTTTAAATTTATGGTCCATCTGGAATTTACATTCGTATATAAGGAATGTACTGAGAGTCGAGATTGATTTTTCTGTCAAACGGTTATTTGTTCGACAATGTTTCTTATATAATCCATGCCTTTCCCACTAATTTTACATTTGTCATACACTAAATTTATATACGCATTAGAGTTTATTTTTATACTCTATGTCCCCCCTTGTTTGTATCTATTCTTATACCAAGCACCAAATCATTTAACTGATTGAAGCATCATAAAAATGTAACATCTGAATACTTTTTTTTCACCTGATTTATTTTTCATCCTCAGGTTTTTTATATTTATTCAAAGATAACATGTTGATAAAATTTAAAATTTGACAAGGTAAAAAATTCCGTTGGCATTTTATTGAAATTACATTGAATTTATATTGCCAAAGTATCGCTTTGATACTTTGAGAGAGAACATCATATTCTAGGACCAAGAACAAAATCAAAACCTATTCACCTAACAAGGACTCGAAGCAAGTGGGCAGGTTCAGTAGGATCTGCCAAAAATTAGGTACCTGCCAGAACAAAACTCAGCAACCAACAAGGCAACTAACAGTAATGTTTACAAGGTGTCAGTTGTGATGTTCATTATACAACTGAAAATTATGAGATAAAGCAGGAAAAATGTAACCCATATCAACAGGAAAAGCATTCGATAAATTTAAGTATGTTGGAGAATTTAAAGGCAAAGAGGTGCATCAAGAGTGAGCAGAGGAGGAGTTGCAATGGCGAAATGAAAACCATAAATAAATAAACCAAAGGCAAATTCTAGGAAGAGTAAAATATCCAAAATGAAAAACGTATTCTGATATGCCTACCAGCACGTTAAACAGTGAAGAAAAAAGGATCCATAAACTGGACGTCAGACCAATAGAAATTTGACAAACTGAAAAATACAGAAGAGATTAAAAATAAAAAATGAATAAATAAATAAAAACAGAGCCTCTGTGACCTGAGGGAGAATAACAATTAATGTAATAAATATACAATTGGATTTCCAAAAGGAGAGGAGAGACAAAATAAGTCAGGAAAAAAAAAAAAAATTGGGGGAAAAAAGGGTTGGCCTATTTTCAACCTTCGTGAAAAACCTCAATCTACAGATTACAGAAGTACAAGGTTCCCTAGCAAGATAAATAAAAAGAAAGCCACACATAGCCACATCAGAGTAAAACTTCTGAAAAACAAATCTAGAAAGAAAAATTTTAAAGCACTCGGTTAAAAACAATACGTTAAATACACAGAGAAAAAGAGCCGATCGCTGACTTCTCATCAACAAAAATAGGTGGCCGAAGACAAAGTAATGACATCTTTAAAGTGCTAAAAAAATAAAAACTGTCAATCTTTTATTTTACCCCATTGAGGGTGTCCTTTAAAATGAGGGGAAAAGAAATGGAAACTAAAGAAGTTTGTTCCCAGCGTACTTGCACTTTTTGAAATAAAGGGGATTCTTTGTGAATGATAGTGATATCGGATCAAAGTTTGGAAACACAGGAAGGAACGAACAGCATCACAAATGGTCAACGCGTGGGTAAACACAAAAACTTTTTTTTATTTTTAAAAACTTTTCACAGTAAACTGTTAAACATTATATTATGGGGCTTTTAACACACATAATAGTAAAACACATAAAAAATAGTACAGAGGACAGTGAGATTAAATGGGATAATACTTCAAGGTTTTTATATTTTGTCTGACATGGTACAATATTAATTTTAAATAGAAAATGATAGATTAAAACATATAATTTAAGCTCTAGACTCATCGATTACTAAATACAGAAAGATAAAAGTGGTAAGGAAGCCACCGCCACCGCCACTGAGAGGTTCAGTTTAAAAAGACGATATAAAAAATGGAATTTAAGAAAGGATTAACTCAAAATCAGGTAATAAAGATTAAAAATGGATAGGACAAAGAAAAAGAAACAAGTAGCAAGACGGTGGCAATTGCACTAAATGTAAATGGACTAAAGATTCCAATTCAAAGGTGGAGAATGTCAGGCTGCATAAAAAAAGCAAGATCTAACTATATGATGCCTACAAGAATCACGATTTAAATATAAGGAAATAATAGATGGAAAATGTGCAACATTCCAATCGTACACTTAAGAAAACTTGTGTGACTACTTTAACAACAGAAAAGTGTGTTATCAGCGATAAGAGGAGTCATTTCATAATGATAAGAGGTCCTTCCCTGAGGAAGACACAGCAATCACAAATATTGATATAAGTAAGAACAGAGATACAACTAACTAACGCAAAAACTAATTGAATTAAAGGGAGAAATAGACATGGCACAATCATAATTAGAGATTTCACACATCTCTCCCAGTAGTTGAAATAAGCCTAGATAATGTATTAGTGGGTATACAGTAGATCTGAACAACTCTATCCATGGCCTTGATCTCATTGAAATTTATAGAATGCTACACCCAACGGCCATAGAATACACATTATTTTTAAGTGCCCATAAAATGTTCACCAAGAGAAACCATATGTAGGGTCATAAAAATAAAATCTCAGTAAATTTCAGAGAGTTTCACAATCTTAGAATGTATGTTCTCTAGCTAAAACTGAATTTAATTGAAAATCTATAACAATAAGATATTTATGAAAATCCCAAATATTTATAAATTAAACAATACACTTCTCAATAAGACATTGTTCAAAGAAAAAAAAATCCCAAGAAAATATTTTGAACTGAATTATAATGAAACCAACCATCATAACATATGAGGGTCAGAAAAAGCAGTATATAGTTGAAATTTTGTAGCTTTAAATGCATACATTACCCAGAAAAGAGGTTTAAAATCAGTGACATTAGTTTTCTTCTTAAGAAGCTAAAAAATGAAGAGCAAATAAGACATAAAACTGATTAATGGAGTCACAAGTTGCGATCGGACTAATCATCAGAATACAAAACAAACAGAGAAAATAAACAGAGATAAGTTTAGTTTGTTGAAAATATTAGTAAAATCAATAAACCCTGACAAGATTATCCACAGACAATCAGGAAAAAAGGAGAAAGAAAATATTTACCAACACCCAGAGAGAATAAAAAGATGTCATCAATTAATTACTCAAGCCGCAGCCATTGAAAGAATAATATGGGATCATTGTGAACAACGTTGTGCCAATAAATTCTACAAATCAGCAGGAATGGACAAAATCCTTTAAAAAGTATGATTGAGAAAACTAACACAAGAATACATTTAAAATATCGAAATATTTAAGGCAATTAAGCTTGTTATGAAAAATCTCCCCACACACATGCTCGCACGCATGTGCGCGCGCGCGCACACACACACACACACCCCACAAGCCATGCGATTTCAGTGGTGCTCTGTATCAAACTTACAAGGATAAAAAAGTCCCAGTCATTCACAGACTCTCAGAAAACAGAGTAGGAAGGGTCACTTTCCAATATTTCTTGAGACCAGCATAACCCTGATACCAAAAATTGAAAAAGGTAAGACTAACATTCTTCAAAAAAAATACACGTGATAGTAGGTAATGAAACATGAAGAAATCAAATTCAACAATTTATAAAAAGGATAATACAATAAAATGTCCTAGGCAAGTGAGATTTATCCCAGCAATGCAAGGTTGACTTAACATTTAAAAATCTGTCAATCGAATTCACCACATTAACAAAATAAAGGAAAAATAGATGTAGGTCATGTATTGGTTGAAATTCAAGACCAATTCATGAAAAGACAAAATCACTACATCAGTCTACAAATTAAAGTGAACTTGATCATTCTGATAAAGGGCATTGACCAAAAAAAAATCTACCTCGATTATCATATTAGATGATAAAATGTTGAATGTCTTTCTTAAAATTAGTATAAGGCAGCAGGATCTGTTCTTATTCAGTTCAATGAAGCAATAAAGCAAGAAAACAAAAAATCCATAAAATGAGGAAAGGAAAGAGTACAGCTATTTTTATTTACAGTTAACGTGATCGTGTATACAGAAAATCCTAAGGTGGCTAAAAGTTGCTACTGGAGCTAGTAAGTGAACTGAGCAAGATCACAGGATAAGGACAATATAAAAACTTCAACTCTGGTTATACATATATACCAGCTTCATGCAAATGGAAAATACGATTTACGAAATAGCGCCATCCACTGTAGCATCAAAAAAAAAAAAAAACCTCATAAAATAGTTAAGAAAAAATTTAATAAAAGCCATGCTAGATTTCCATACAGAAAACCATGAAAACAATTTCTGGGAGACATTAAAGATTAAATAAATGGAGAGATAAGCAAATTTCATGGATTAGAAAACAGTATTATCAAGATGTCAATTCTCTAAAGTGATCTAATTTCAATGCAATCGCAAACAAAATTCCAGCAAACATTTTTGTAACTATTAATGAGATGATTCTAAAATTATATGGTAATCTAAAGAACTTAGAGTAGCCAAAACAATCTTAAAAACAAATAGATTTGTAGAATTTTCACTACTTGACTTCAAGACTTGCGATAAGCTGCAGTTAATAAGATATTATGGTTTTGACATATGGGGAGATATATAAATAAATGGGGCAGAGTAGGTCCAGAAGTAAACTTTCTTATATATGGTCATATGACTTCTTATGAAGGTTCGACATAACTCAGTAGGAAAAGTATAAACTTCACACCTA
>NW_011888969.1:708706-714160 GCF_000151845.1 Pteropus vampyrus | reverse complement strand
ACAATTTCTGGGAGACATTAAAGATTAAATAAATGGAGAGATAAGCAAATTTCATGGATTAGAAAACAGTATTATCAAGATGTCAATTCTCTAAAGTGATCTAATTTCAATGCAATCCCAAACAAAATTCCAGCAAACATTTTTGTAACTATTAATGAGATGATTCTAAAATTATATGGTAATCTAAAGAACTTAGAGTAGCCAAAACAATCTTAAAAACAAATAAATTTGTAGAATTTTCACTACTTGACTTCAAGACTTGCGATAAGCTGCAGTTAATAAGATATTATGGTTTTGACATATGGGGAGATATATAAATAAATGGGGCAGAGTAGGTCCAGAAGTAAACTTTCTTATATATGGTCATATGACTTCTTATGAAGGTTCGACATAACTCAGTAGGAAAAGTATAAACTTCACACCTAATAATGTTAGAACAACTAGATAAAATAAGGGAGAAAATGGACCTTAATTTTTCCTCACACACCGAAGGAAATAATTTGAAATGGAGCATTTGAGACGAGTCCTGAACTTTAAATCAAACTGACTGTAAAATTTCTGGAAGAAAATGTGAGAATACCTTTGCAACCTTGGGTTAAGCAAAGATTTAGTAGAGAGAACAGAAGAAACACTAAACGAAAGAAAAAGCGACCAGGAATTGGACAGCATCAAAACTAACTGCTCTCATCAAGAGACTTTGTGAAGAATAGAAAAGCGAGTCAGATACTGGGAAGAAATATTCACGATACACGCATTCATCAGAGTCCTTGTGTCCAGAATATATAAAGAACTCATAAAAATGCAACAATAAATGGACAGATGACTGAAGTAAATACTCACAATAGAAAATATATTAATGACCAATAAACACGTGAAAAGATGTTCATTTGTCACCAGGGCAGTAAAAATTAAGTCCACATAAAATACCACTTCACACCCAATAGAATGTCTAACATTTAAAAAGACTAAGAACACTAAATATTGGTGAAGATGTGGAATATCTCCTGGGAGCATAAAATGATACAGTCAAAGGATAACACAATCACTTCGGAAAACGGTTTGGCAGTTATCCTATAAAGCTAACCATCTACTTACTTACCACCTAGCAGGTGTACTCCAGGTGTTAACCAAAGAAAAAGGAAGGTCTACGGCCGCTGAAGGGCTGGCACACGAATGCTCCTGGCAGCTTTACTCATAAGAGTCAAAAACTAAAATCAAGCCAAGTGCCCCTCAACAGAGAACCAATCGATCGTGCGATACTCACAATGGAATATTACTCGGTTTTAAAGACACTTGATGCGTTAAGAATATGGAGGAATTTCAAAAGCATATGTTGAGTGACATAAGCTAGACACGAAAGAATACCAACGGAATGACCACACCGACATGAAGTTTGGGAGGAGACAAAAGGCCTCCGTCGTTGTCTGTGGGGGTGGGAGTCACTGTGAGGACCAAGAGAAACACTACGTTCATGTGAAATTATCAGGTTTGCTCACGTGGCTTCAACGTTCTCATCCTAACTCCTCTCTCCAAGGCTTCTTTATTTTTAACGCTAAAAATCAGTGGCAAGTGTGGATCCAGGAGGAAATGCAGTAGTCACATTGTTCTTTGTCAACATTTGTGACAGAGCTAGGGGTTGGCACGTAGGAGACTAACAACCCGTCAAAACGTGCACATTTTTCAAGTGTAAACTAACAGATATCATTTAATCAGTATTTCCCAATACTGATCAATCTCAAGCTTGCATTTTTTCCTCCCTTTTTTAAAATGGGACACTTAATTATATCCCAGGAAGTCAGAAATACACACACACACACACACACACACACACACACACACACAGCTTAGGTAAGTGTGAACCTAATATCATTCCCACAGTTTCGAGCGAGGGGACGAAGGTCTCACAGGTGAAGTTAAGCCTATGAGTCACACAGTGCGCTGCAGGGGCACAAGTCCGCCTGCCCCAGGACAACGTGACATTGGCTCATCAGTTTTCAGTTGAAGAAATTAATATTTTCACTTCCAAAGAATGTTCTCTGCACGTGACCCTTCCACTCTTTAAAACGTGTCTTTTAGTCAGAGAACGAATATAAATTTTGACTTCAGTGTTCTCTAGAATCGTTGCCACATTCTTCCCATAGGACTGATTCATTTCAAACTTTCATTTAGAGAAAAAAGGGTGATGTTGTCGATATAAATATCATGTGTCTCACATGTCATCCCAAACAAACGACCAAAAAGGGCTTGTCCCTCGCAGCCCCCAGCGATGGAGCATTAACCACGTAGTCAGAAATGATCACCAGCTTCGGTGGCTTTGCCACGGGCACTAAATCTGGCATCTCGGCTTCCCTGAAAAGCTGGGGTGCCCCCCCACCCCCAATCCTTGCACTGAAACTTGCCGCTCCCGGTCCCAGATGGAATTTCATTCCTCATGTTAAAATCCCCCCAAAGCAAAATGTCCACGCTCTGCAAATTTGGAAAAATTTCCTCTGTCGAGTTAACTAATTCTTTAAACGCTAATGAAGCCCACACCATCGAGTCAGGTCAGTCCCCGCTTCCTGCCATGTGATCTGGAAGCCCCAAACGGGGAATTCTGTGCTGACCTCACGCTCCGCACTGAAGGTTGGGGGTGCAGTGTGGGAACGCGTCTCCATCCAGCGAGGCCTTGGAGCCGACTCAACGGCAGGGCGTCCCCTGGGGCGTGGGCCGGGAAGGGGATGATGAGCGCGCCGCGGAGCCTGGCCTCCGCCCCAGCATATGTTTTTGTGCTTTCTTCCTAATACGTTGCAGGATGGCTGCTAAGGCGTGAACAGTCCCGGCTCTCCTCCCCGCCCCCCAGGACCGAGCCGGCCCACCCCTCGGGCCGTAAACCACTGGGAAAGACAAGGCTCGCAGGGTCGTCACGGGGGGCGCGGCGGTGACGGTCGAGGCGCACGTGTGTTTCATCCAGAACATGCCAAACGCAACGCGTTGCTCGTCTGGGGGGGGCAAATAAAAATGGGGAGGAAAACGCGGAGTGTCATGGGTGGGAGCCGGACCCAGACACGCAGGAGTGTGCACACTTGCGTTTAGGACGATATTGGGGTTTCTTAAAAAAAAAAAATCATTTCCGGCGGGGGGAAGTACATCTGCCAAAAACTTTCCCATTTGTCGTATGTGGGAAATGTCATCCTAATGTTTCTGAGTGAGTTCCAAATAATGATCGCCTCAAAATAGTGGTTTTTCGTACAGCGTTGAATTTTAGGGAGGTTTTTGAGCTTTTACTATGGGTCGGTTAAGATCGTTTTGTTTTGTTTTTTAACTCTCAGAGATAAAAACTTTTATTTATCCAGTGCTTAATGGACTCGGCAGTCCAGGAAACAGTCTCTGTCTGAGCCTCTCTCGTGCCGGCCCACCCGAGACGGGCCGGGCCAGGAGGGGAGTTCTGAATATCCGGGTTCCGATTCAAAATCTATGAAAGCTGCATGTTCAGAATTTCTCCCGGGCCAGTACGTGTCACTCCGACCCGGTGAAGTCATTCGGGAAGCTGAGTTTTTTCCAGCGCAGCTGGCGAAGGGAAGGCCTCGGGGGCGGAAAGGCGTGCTCGGGCTCTGGGCTTGCCGTGTGCTGGGGTGGGGCATGTGGCCGCGGTTGACCCTGGCCTCAGGGTCCCTGCTCGGCGCCCCCCCACACACACGTGGGGAGAAGCCCCGCGTCGGAGGACGTGCCTCAAGGCAAGAGATGCCTGGGGAAGCCGTCCCTACGCTCGCGCGCCCACAGGTGCCCCCGGCGACCCCTCCGTGAACGGTCAGGGTGGCTGAGCCAGGTTCCGTGGTTCTGCTTTTCACAGCCAAGAGCGTCCGACCTGTCAGTGGACTCGCTTTCTCCGTTCCTGCCTCGCCTGTCATAGTGTCCCCCGGGAGTGGTTTGTTCGACGTCCGTGTCACTTCGGGTTATCACTGCCCAGGGGCCTCCTGGGTGTTACTGAGCTGAGTCGTCCCGGGGACAGGAAGGGGACCTCACGTGCACAGTCCGCTTTGCCTTTCTCCCATCAGCCTTTGCTCCTGAACCTAGGGAGGAAAAGTAAATGGAAGCCGGAATTTCAAGCTGCAGTCGGAGGGAGGGACATGGGAGAGGCACAAAAACAGGAGGATTGGAACCCAAATGGAGTCCACGTCGTCTTCCACGTCCCCTAACTTGCATCACCCGCCTCCAATCAGCTCTGTGAATTCTATTCCCCCAGGGAATTCCCGTGTTTTTAGCAGTAGTGGTAGATATACTTTGCTTAGACGCAGTGCAGATCATCTAACATTTTCCAGCTGATCCAGCAAAACATATAGACGAAAACTCACCCCAGGAATGAAGAAAAGCAACTGTCCACGGAGCAGGAATAGCCTAGAAGATGCCACGCGGGCTCCTCGCGCAGACCTGGGCTCCTGGTCCACTGGTCTGTGCCTCAGGCCCCTCAACGGGGAACCGTGAGAACGCGCGTGACCTCCACCTCCTCGGGGACCGTGGGGGCTAAAGGACCCAGTGCATGTGAAGCCCGTGGGACAGCGTTTGATGGCCGCCGTCAGCTCCTCCTTCAGCAGGAGGATCGTTCAGCCCTTCAGTCGTCAGACGCCCCGCGGGCGCCCTGCGGGCCCTGCCCCCAGCCGCGCCCAGCGCGTTACGTTCCAGCCACGACTCCGAGCCGGGGAGGGTCGTCCTGCGTGCTGTCCTTTCTACACGCAGACAACAACGCCCTCCGCCCCGGCTCCCCTCCAAGCCCACGGCCCAGCGGCAGGAACCAGCGAGGACAACGTGGACCGTCTCACCGTGCGACCCCCACAGAGACAGGAATCGGAGGCGGACGGGGTGGCGCGGTTCACGGGCGGCCTCCTGGACGAGAAGGCCTGGGTCTGGGTTTGGGGGCTTACGTGCTGCTCAGAACACGGACGATTGCTCAGAGCCCGGATCCCGGGAGAAGGGGAGACCCCTGCAGCAAACGTGGGTGCCTGGCTCACGTGCCACATTTATGGTCCCTGCGACAGGAGTGCCTTAGCCGGGGAGGTGTTCGCTCGCGGCGTCGAATTCACTGCAGCTCTTCACCTACACCTGATGATGTCTCTTCGGGAACTCGGGGCTTCCAGGGCCGGATGTCCACACATCCTCACCGCCTGGAACCTTCCAAACCCGCCAGGAGGGAAAGGAGACACCAGAGAAACACTTGCATAATAGAGTTTTCAAAAAATTATTCTCCAGAAATAAAATGGGGATTCCAGACCCACACGGCAATAAAATAGAGCTCAAAGCCCCATTTAAAAATTGTAATGTTCCCCCTCTCCCTGAAAATGTTTATCTTATCTGTTTTTAAGACTTATAAAGGCAAGCTAGGCAGTAATTATCTTCAGGAAAATGGGAAGTCGCGCGAGCCAGACAATGAGTCACACTTCTGTTTCCTTCTCCCCTCCCATGGCTGTTTCTCTTGGAAGC
>NW_011888969.1:705202-707316 GCF_000151845.1 Pteropus vampyrus | reverse complement strand
TGGTAATATTCTGAAATGGCAATTCTCCTAAATAAATAGCACATCGACTCACTTCAGCCTAATCATAAATGGTACAAATTGGGCCCATGTGCAAACGGAAACCCGAGCCCAAGTCCTGAGTTAAAGCCGCCATTGTCTCCGCCTCTGACCCGGGCTGGGAAAGCCTCGTGTGTCCGATTACATCTGGTAAAGCCATTTGCATGCCAGCCCCGTATTTTAATTATAAATATATAAAAAATTTTAATAAGACGGCATTCTGGGCTCGCTAAGCTTTTAAAATGCTCACTGGGGGTGGAGCGGGTAGAGGATTCCATGTGCCCCGGACCCAGTGCCAGCATATAATGATTGAATGTTTTCCTGTAATAAATTGAAAAAATCTGGTTCGTAAGAACGGATCCAAATCACTTGGCATCAGGAAGGTAATTTGTTACCTGGCTTCCAGTGCGTTGGAACTTGGTGAGGAGTGGCAATTGCAGAAGCAAGAGAAAGCACAGGAAGGACCCTGGGACCCCCCCCAACACACACACACACACACACACACAGCACGCACACGCGCACACACGCACGCACACGCACGCACAAATTTCCTCAGCCTCGCCTCACTTTCTCACGGCTGCAAAGCCGAGGTTCTGCCCCCCCAAACGAGGACCACAGCCAGCTCTCCGGCACCATCTCTGTACCTCCCCAAACCTCGGGCCTGCTTAATTATGATTAATTGCCACATGGATAATCAGATACAGTTTCAAAAGGTTGGAAATGACATTCCAAGGACACCCGGGAAGACGCGAAATCCGTCTTTGTTCCCAGGAAGAAAAGGCAGGTCCTCGCTCAGCCCCGTAACCTTTTCTTGTTTTAACAATTCCAAACAGAATTAATACCATCGGTATATTATTCCCACCCCAGGGAATCCAACTTCAACTGTACAATTTCTGCAGCTGTCAGCATCCCAGACCCCCTGTCCGTAACGCAGCGTCGGGGTGCCCTTCTGCCTGAATGCGAGCGGTTTCGAGTTTCTGCTTTCCGTCTGTGCTTTCTGGGTGGTGGGGCCCGATGAGAAAGTATGAAAGCGGATGAGAACGGCCGTTAAACAGCTTCCACTCCCGACTCAACGGGATCAAACGGAACGGACCTCGCGTCCTCTGCGTGCTCCAGAGAGCACTGTGAAAAGCGCAGGCGACTTTGTCTCGCTGGCTCTTCCCTCCATTTGAAATCCCCTCGGCTAAGTCGAGGATCACAGGCTGTCATTTCCAGTCTGACAGAAGTGCTGGGCCCCCGCTCGGCTCCTATTACCAGGAGGCAAATCCCTGGTTCCCGGAGCCAGGCTCGCTGCACTTGGCGTCAGTCCCAGCTCTGTTCCCTGCGTTACATTCCAGAGGGCCCCTCCGCACTTAATGTCTGCACTGGGAGGTCCAAACACCCCGCGATCAGCACTGAACTTCCTTCTTTTTGCCGAGAATTGCAGGTTTTTTTAATGCAATCACCGGCTTTAAAGGAGAACTTACAGGTGAACACAAAAGCATTGATTTACATTTTATTCACAAACAATAACATTTGCAGGAGTTTCGCCATGTGTGCTCATAAAACAGTTTTAGAAGATGTCTGGCTTTTTAAGACTTTATGGAGGCTGGAATTGGTTTACCCATTTAAGGGCAGTCGTTTTATTTTATTTTTCAGATTTGGAATAGCGTGGAAGCGTTTTATCCCAGAATGCTCATGGTCCACACATTCCGCGTTGCTCACACGCGTGCTCGCGTGGGGAGCAACCGTCAGACGTGGGTAAACTAATCCGAACCAGTTTCAAGCGCACGGCGTTTAATTCAATCGCGTCTTCCGAATGGATTTTGAAGGTTGGGGTTCTCAGCGCGCGAGGACTGTGCCCAGCACCTTGGCCGTGGTCCTGCAGAGCTGTGCCAAGACGGCCACCGCCGGCAGGCCGGTGACTCGGCCAGCGCGTCGTGGGGTTTTCACGGGGTTTCACGCCCAGAGGAAGCCCTCGGTGCGAGGTTCCGACCGCCCCCAGCCCTGTGAGACCTCGGGTACAGCCAGGCAGAGCTCCTCTCTCCTTGGGTCCCGGCAGCGGGGCAGACCCGTGTCCCCACCATGGAACCTGGAGC
>NW_011888969.1:701574-704647 GCF_000151845.1 Pteropus vampyrus | reverse complement strand
TTACATTCCAGAGGGCCCCTCCGCACTTAATGTCTGCACTGGGAGGTCCAAACACCCCGCGATCAGCACTGAACTTCCTTCTTTTTGCCGAGAATTGCAGGTTTTTTTAATGCAATCACCGGCTTTAAAGGAGAACTTACAGGTGAACACAAAAGCATTGATTTACATTTTATTCACAAACAATAACATTTGCAGGAGTTGCGCCATGTGCGCTCATAAAACAGTTTTAGAAGATGTCTGGCTTTTTAAGACTTTATGGAGGCTGGAATTGGTTTACCCATTTAAGGGCAGTCGTTTTATTTTATTTTTCAGATTTGGAATAGCGTGGAAGCGTTTTATCCCAGAATGCTCACGGTCCACACATTCCGCGTTGCTCACACGCGTGCTCGCGTGGGGAGCAACCGTCAGACGTGGGTAAACTAATCCGAACCAGTTTCAAGCGCACGGCGTTTAATTCAATCACGTCTTCGGAATGGATTTTGAAGGTTGGGGTTCTCAGCGCGTGAGGACTGTGCCCAGCACCTTGGCCGTGGTCCTGCAGAGCTGTGCCAAGACGGCCACCGCCGGCAGGCCGGTGACTCGGCCAGCACGTCGTGGGGTTTTCACGGGGTTTCACGCCCAGAGGAAGCCCTCGGTGCGAGGTTCTGACCGCCCCCAGCCCTGTGAGACCTCGGGTACAGCCAGGCAGAGCTCCTCTCTCCTTGGGTCCCGGCAGCGGGGCAGACCCGTGTCCCCACCATGGAACCTGGAGCGATGCCCATGGCCCGAGGCGATGGAGGTTGTGGGCACCCCCTCGCCCACGTGGTCCAGAAGCCTTGCATAGCCCTTGCTAAGAGCTGGGGAACGGGGTGGAGGGAGGGGTGCAGAGGCCCGGGAAGCACGTTTCCTGAGGACGCCGCCCTGGGAGCCGGGTGGCTGAGGGCTCGGTCCTCGTGGGGTGCAGGCGCGGGCCCGCCATTGCCCTGCACGGGCCCGGGCGGCAGGCGGGCTGACCGTGGCCGCTCTTGGATCTTGGGCCGATTCCGGCACCGCGGAGGACGGGAGTGGACGGGAGG
Organism: Pteropus vampyrus; assembly: GCF_000151845.1. NCBI lineage: Eukaryota > Metazoa > Chordata > Mammalia > Chiroptera > Pteropodidae > Pteropus > Pteropus vampyrus. The sequence continues at coordinate 703,592 of NW_011888969.1, read as the reverse complement.
GGACGGGGCTCTGTCCTACGGCTGTCCCTTCTGCCTGTGGCCACCCCAGCTCCCTCTCTTCGGCTAGGTCCGTGTTTTCCTGGGTCTCAGAAGGCGAACGAAGATGATCATCTTATTCTCGCTCGTCACAAACTTAAAAATGGAAGGAGGCCTTGTTTGGGCTCGTCCCCCTCCTGTTGACTTCACGCCATTCTTTAGAAAACCACAGCTCTAGGGCGTGACCACGACCTCCCCCCCACGTCTCTCCCAGAGCGGTTCGCCCACTTCCTCTGAGTGTCACAGCGCTCTTGCCCAGACGGACGAGAGAAGGACAAACCGGCGTCCCCCGGCCAGCCAGTGTCCCCAGTAGCATCTGTCTGCCAAGATCATCAGCGTATACTCACCTCCGCGTTTGCTTCCTCGCCTCCCACACTCACCTCCTCAGACGCCGGGCCCCTCTCTCTGTCCCCTGCTCCCCCACCTTCTCCCCAAACAGGAAGTCCAGACCCAGAGCAGAGCCAGTCTCCCACCGCGGCTCGGTAAAAGAACACCGAAGCCCACCCAGACCTGGGCGCTGACCCCTGTCGGAAGCTGTTTTAAGTGACAGGGACTCCCCGATTCACTCCTTGCCGACTCGTCCTGGCCGTCACCTCGCGGGGAGTCATCGCCCCGCCTCCTCGTTTGCTCTACAATGTTCTCCGACCCCTCCCCCTCTGCCAGGTAACAGAAGGTTGGGGAGAGAAGTAGCCGGAGCAGATATTACGAAACGGGGGGCCGCAACATAAATCCGCCATGAGAAACGCGGGCGAAGAATAGATGGTGGCAAACAATCGGGCTCCCCGCCGTGATTCTGAAAGCGCAATTAATCTGCTGGTGAGCCTCCAAGGGGCCAAGGGAACCCTGACCCATCTGGAATGTTCTGCGGTGCTGTCTAGGACGGCTGCTCTGCTGCGCAGAGGTGAGGGCCGGGGCCAGGAAACTGGGTCAAGAGCAAGGAGGGAGCATCCAGAGAATGGCATCGGCCTCGCGCACCCCGACTCCCCAAACCCGGACGAGGCTGGTTCCGCCAGCTCACGGGCCGCGACCCCACTTCAGACAAAGCCCGTCGTCACACCCCTGAGTGGGCCGCGCGGTTGAAACCAGTATACACGGGGAGCTCATTCGTTATTTGAAATGGATTCAGGCTAATTGTGTCACGCTATGTGCAGAGATATGTTTTATTATGGCGTATTAAGCCCATTTAAAAACAGAGCGAATTTAATTATTTTAGAGTGGGGCTCATAAGCTCGAATGTCCATAGTGGACAGCTGGGTGAGCAAGTTAGCAAGCCAGCTAGGGCCTGGGGTAAGGGAGGGCGGGGTGGCGGGGCCACCAAAGAGCAAATGCCTCGAATAAGGGGTCAGCTCCACCCGGCTGCTGCCGAGGGCTGGGGGCGAGGGACCATTGCCCAGAGGTTTTAGGGTTTCAGCTCTGCGATGGTTAATTTCACATGTCGACTTGAGTGGATCATGGGGTGCCCAGATATTCGGGTGTGCCTGTGAGAGTGTTTCTGGATGAGACTAACGTAGACTGGGTGCAACAGATGTCGCCCCCTCAGGTGAGTGGGTCTCGGCCAGTGCGTCGAGGGCGCGAATGGAACAAAAATGCAGAAGCGAGATCTGCTCTCTGCGCGGATGCTTCAGCTGGGAGGTGCGAATCCTCCAGTCCTCGGGCTGAGAATTGCATCATCATCCCGGTGCTTTCCAGGCCTTTGGACCTGGACCGAACCACCCCACTGACCCTCCCGGGGCTCCAGCCTGCCGAAGGCGGGGCGTGGGACTGCTGGGCTTCTCGGGTGGCATGAGCCGGCCGCTGCGATAAACCCCCCTCTCTCTCTCTGTTTCTCTCTCTCTCTCTCTCTGTCTCTCTCTCTCTTTTTCTCTCTCTCTATATTTCAAACATATGATATCGACTCTTTCTCTGAAGAGTCGTGACTAATGCAAGCTTCAAGAGAAAAACAGAAAACCAGGAATCTGCATTTTTATATAAAAAGCTCTTCG
>NW_011888969.1:699303-700714 GCF_000151845.1 Pteropus vampyrus | reverse complement strand
TGCCTGTGAGAGTGTTTCTGGATGAGACTAACGTAGACTGGGTGCAACAGATGTCGCCCCCTCAGGTGGGTGGGTCTCGGCCAGTGCGTCGAGGGCGCGAATGGAACAAAAATGCAGAAGCGAGATCTGCTCTCCGCGCGGATGCTTCAGCTGGGAGGTGCGAATCCTCCGGCCCTCGGGCTGAGAATTGCATCATCATCCCGGTGCTTTCCAGGCCTTTGGACCTGGACCGAACCACCCCACTGACCCTCCCGGGGCTCAGCCTGCCGAAGGCGGGGCGTGGGACTGCTGGGCTTCTCGGGTGGCATGAGCCGGCCGCTGCGATAAACCCCCGCCCCCTCTGTCTCTCTCTCTCTGTCTCTCTCTCTCTCTTTCTCTCTCTCTCTCTCGTCTATCTCTGTCTGTCTCTCTCTGTTTCTCTCTCTCTATATTTCAAACATATAATATCGACTCTTTCTCTGAAGAGTCGTGACTAATGCAAGCTTCAAGAGAAAAACAGAAAACCAGGAATCTGCATTTTTATATAAAAAGCTCTTCGTTTTAAAACGTCAGATCAAAAATCTTAGAACATCGTGGGATAAACAGAAAACGTTTGTTGGTTAGCTTAGATACATGGCCGACGGGCTGCAATCTCTGGTTTAAAGTATGTGTCTTAATAATAAATGTTTTAATCATAACTCTGATCATTTCCAAATTTTGAGAAAGATAATTGATGGTTGAAATAATTTTATTTAAATGGTTTCAAACTCTCAAATATCATATTTTAGATATTGGAAGCAGAAACTTCAGCACGTGAAGCTGTATAGCAAACGAGCAGCGTTTACTAACGTTCACTAATAATGCAAACGTCAGTGCACGTGTTATGCCTCTTGATTCCTTTTTTCCACCCTACCAGACGCGAACTGCGTTTCTCTTCATTTTATGGCCAAGGAAACCGAGATAAGGAGAGGCCGAGCAATTCGCAAGTTCACCGCTCCCTTCTTCAAGTCCAGGTTTGCAGCCGTGATACTATTTTAATAAAGATTAAAGCAATCTTTATTATTTGGAGCGGGGAGAGCCTTTCTCTAAGCAATTGTCAAACGGCAAACCTGAATACAACCAAAAACTTTTACTTCATTTCTTAGAGCCATTAGAATCCTTTTTTCCCCCCTCGTGGACACTTTGCGCGACTCGTAGTGGCTGACATTCAGGTGTCATCGGAAGTCATGGTCCGTTACTCGCAGCCAGCTGCGACATGATGTCGCAGAAAACCCAGGTATCAGAGTGAAATGCATCGCCATTTGCATCCCAGCTCTGATGCTTGTGAGTAGCGTGAACCGAAGAAACCGACTCGAGCCAACCCGTTTTCTTCGTGTCGGACAGGACTGTCCCCACCCCGATGTCAGAGTGATTGGCAGGATTAGAAACAACG
>NW_011888969.1:695724-697718 GCF_000151845.1 Pteropus vampyrus | reverse complement strand
CGGGACGAGGACCACGATGTGAAGTCGGGGGTGGGAGCTCTCCCTGCACTGACCGAGCCGGGGTCTTGCACGACAGGGCTGTGCAGACCACGCGCGGACAGTTGGGGATCAAGGTCAAGACCCAGCTGAGCAGAGGATTCAGGGGCCTGGCGGGTCTGGTCGAGGAGAAAGCTCTGTTGGCGGGAATGGCCGCCCCCACTCAGGCCTCTTCGGGCCTCGTCACCTCTGAGGTCTACGCTGCAGCTGTGGACGTGTCCCTCCCTTGGCCAGCAGAGTCCTGGCCCCTGGGTGGGGCCACTCGGCCCCCCTGTGGGATTTCCAGCCTGCGCCCAGTGCCTGGGGGGAGGTGGGGGGCTGGACAGAGAATCTCCAGGTTTCGCTGCCACCACCTGGCTGACGCCGTAGCATCTGGCATCCTGGGAAGAGGTGGCCTTTGAGGCCTCCCGCGGGACGATCTCTTCCCCACTGCCGTCCTCGTCCCTGCGCCCGGACGCTGTGACGCCAGCGTGCAGTGTCCTCTGTCACACCCTGGCTCTCAGCCTCACAGGTGCTGCGGCCACACTATCCAATTTCCAGAGGTCACTCATGCTTTCAGACGTCCGGTCCCCAGGGACCGGAGTGCAGTGAATGTCCTGCTGCTGGCCTGTGGCTGCTGGAGCTTCCGTCTCTGTGTCCGGCTTCGCTCTGCCTGGAGCGCTAGCCAAAGCAGTTCCCAGCAGGAGCTGGCCCCAGGCGGCGCCGGTCCGCAGGGTTCCTGAGGATTTGGTCCACTGGGCGGGTCTGTAATGTCCGACACAGAGCCGCTTGGACCTCCGGCCTCGTGGGGCACAGGGGCCAGGGAGGGGCTGCTGAGGCTCACGTGGGGGTGATGCTCCGTCAGGCGGGGTGTCCTCCTCTGGGAAGCAGACACCCAAGGAAGCAAATGCCCTCACACGGCGCCTGTCCCCAGTGGAGAGCTCCTCGCTGGAGAACTCATGGGTCACAGCCAAGCAGCGGGAGGAGAGGGGCTTCTGGGGCCATCTGCCCCGGCGACTAACCAGGAGGCTGGGCGCTCCCCCTCCCAGGCCTCTGCACTCTGCGAGGTTAGGTCTTGGTCCCCAGAGGAGGCATACCCGTTGGGTTCTAACCTGTGGCCGCCACCTGGGCACCTCAGGGTCCTTGTGCACAGAGATGAGCACGTCTTGGGAGAGGGCCATCATCCTGGCAGGGGAGCTGACCTGGCCCCCAGGAAGACGTCAGTCTGCTGTGACACGAGGCAGCGGGAAGGAGCGTGCGTGGCCCCCACTGACCTAGCTGGTGCCTCTTGGTGCCCCCTCGCCCAGGCGTGAAGGCAAGCACCCGGCCCTACCCAGGAAAGGCATGGGGTCAGGGCAGACACCCTCAGGTCCAATGGTCTGGGTGACACCACCAGGCCAGCCACAGGCCGGCAGATGTACTGGCCGGGGACGAGGAGCTCTGGAGTGGGCAAGGGCGGCGCTGATGACGAGCACCTGTTGTGGCCTTGGGACCGCCGCCGCGGTGCAGGTGCCCGGTCCCTGCGGGGGACAGGGGCCTGGTCACTTTGCTCCAACCTCAGACCACTGTCTCGCCCCGTGCTCCAACCCGCCCGCGGGGGTGGCTGAGGCTTTGTCCAGCTTCCATCGCAATTCACGCCATCCCCTCCCCAGTCCCATTTCCTCTCCATCCTCCTAGAGGGTCGATCCCTGAGGCACGCCCCCCCCCGCCCAGAGCCCTCTCAGGGGCCCTTCCGGGAACGGGGCAGAAACCAGCCTCGAAGCAGGTCGAACGCCGCCGAGTTCACGTTAGACTCTGGAATGTCAGGATGTTTTTAAGAAAACAAAGACCCAAAGACCGAAAGACGAGGAGGAAGTGTCGAGCCCTGGAGGGGACACCTGTGCGCGCTCTGCGTCAGGAGGGGCTGGCTTCTCGTGCAGCCGGCCCTGTCGCTTCCCCGCACACTCAGTTTCGGAGCCTGCTGCCGTCCAAGGCCGCGT
>NW_011888969.1:684116-694680 GCF_000151845.1 Pteropus vampyrus | reverse complement strand
CCCTTAAACTAAAAAAAAAAAAAAAGATAATGTCATCAGAAATTTGAACAATTATTTCAATAACCAACATCAAGGAAAGACAATAATTCTTTGGGCGTCATAAATACACACGAGGTATGAGTTCGTATTCTCATCGGTCTACTTTTATTTTTTTTAGAGATTTTCAACAGTTTCCATAAATACCAACAGTTTTCAGACACATATGGTGCCAGGCGCAACATATTCCAAGCTCAGACATAACGAAAATAGTGTTTTATCCCTAAGACCTTTCTACCAGACACCTGAATGGATGTCCCCGATGTTGACCTGGCTTGGAGAGAATGTCGCATGTCCTCAGCGCCGGGACCAAGCGCGGTCTCAATCTTATACCCAATGAGGCCGAGCAGAACTCCCCAGCACTGCCGTGCGCCCAGCTCCCAGACCGTCTTAAGTTCCGAGCAACGAATTGTGAATGGCTCAGAAGCTCTCCGGGTCTCCCCCTACCCTGTTTCAAAAATACCCGTAGGAACTTTGGGCAGGTGACGCTGGGGGACCAGGGGGCTGATGGCATGAGGACCAGGCGCTCCCACCCCAGCCACCCATTATTCTCGGTCTGTAACATTCCCGTTCTCCAGCTCGAAGGCGCTAAGATGCCGTGCGAACGGGCAGGACAGCGCAGACGCTGCCCGATGTGAGGCTCCCTGTTTGGGGTTCGTCTCGGCGACTTCCGTGCAAGGTAACTATCAATTCCTCAGTGGTACTGAAACGGCCCGAAACGTAGGTTTGTATGACCACATAGGAGACGTGTACATATAATAACACACAGTGTCTTTCTGTCTGTCTTCTTCTGCTGGAAAATATTTCGTTGTTTAGGATACAACACGGCTGTAGTGATGTGTTAATTCATCATCTCCTTAGCAACAGATGCTGAAGTCTCCTGTGTCAAACTCGGCCCTGCTGGCAACCAGGCCACTCTCCGTGGCTCTTGCTTCTCCCTCTGACTTCCGACTTTCTGAGATTTCCAGGGCAGACTACCAGGAATGACACGGGGCAGATGAGACTTCTCAGGACAAGAACCAGCGTCTGCTTTTAAAGGGCACAGAGGCAGCACGTCCCGGCCCGTGACCCTGGATAAGTCCCTGCTCCGTGTTCCATCCGTGGCAGGAGGTGCCGTGGACAGGGCCACGCTCCTTTTCGACGTCCTTCACTCCCGTGGACCCTCTGAGCCACCCACCGAGCGACGCTCCTGGACGGAAGGCGGCCGTCTGGAAGGCCACCGTCACTCTCGAAATTTCCCGCTGATGGAGCTCGCCACTGGAAGGAGCGGAAAGCCAGCTTTCTCGGAGGAAAGCGATGCTCCTGCCTTCTTACTCTTGAAGAATATCGCGCTCGTGGTCGATAGTTCTGGCGGGGACGGGGGAGGGGAGAGGGGAAGTTGAGCAGGGCCGGGTCAGAAAGTATTACTTCTCCAAATGTTCTTCGCGACTAAAGGTCTGGGCCGGCTCCGGCCCCCTCTGCAACTTCCCCTCTGCCTCCGACATCTCCTGCTCTTCCCCAATCTTTCTCAGCTCCCGGGGGACTATTAACAGTGAGCCAGTAAGATAAGCAGGGAGCAAGCTGGAAGCAAATCAATCTCAGAGTTTATTAAAAAACCAGCTATCGCAGAATACTTTTTTAACTCCTCCGGGAAAATATTTCCAACAACCGTATAAATCCCCTTGGCCTTTGGCTCCAGGCAAACATACCACGGATTCGAAATGAACTTGGTTTTAAGCTAGCCAGCTTTTCTCGTGTCCAACCCATTTGCCCTCGCCTTGATAAGTCTTCAATCCACAGACGATTTAGAGAAGGGAGAAGAAAAACTGCCCCAGAACCTAAGTGGTTTTTTTCAAAAGAAGGACATTTCCTTTGGTTTTGCCCGGTGTCTGGCACATGTGCAGGAGTCGGGGACCGTGACAGGAGCCATGCAGACCCCAGGCGGGGCTCTCCCAGCAGCGTGGCCTCGAGAAAGTCCGTTGAGCAATAGGAGCCTGACGGCTGCTCTGTGAAACGGGGCTGAGGCCTGGGGCGCGGGCTGCCATCGCGCTCGGAGTTACGATCGATGTCATCGTTACTGGCGGAAACCGGACTCCTCCGTCTTCTCAACAGATTAAATTACTCATCAAACGCAATCATCGGTCTTTCAAAATTTCCCTCACAATGAACACTGTTCCGAGAACGGCGTCCGGCAGCGGGGAGGGACGCGTAGCAGCGGAGGAAGGCAGCGAGGCGTCAGACGTGCGCCGCGTGGTGTCGTGGTACCGCGTGCGCTCAGCCAGGAGTGCGAACCCGCTTCCTAGGGCGCAAAAGGAACGTGGGACCCCACGGAGCGTCAGGCGGACTCCGCCACGATGGGTGCAAAGGAGGCAGGATGTCGACGAGCGCGGGAAAGGCCCGCAGACGGGCCTGCGGGAGGACGTGGCGGCTGGCACGGCCTCCCGGGTCTGGAGCGATGGCTGGGGCAGTGCGGGAACGCGGTTGCCAGCCTTGACGGCCACCAGCCCGTGGAGCCTCGGAAACTCCCCAGTAGATGGCGTCGGGCCACAGGGGGCGGCTGCAGCCTCGGTTCTTCCCAGAGCTGAGCGGACGGCGCGGAGGCCTCGCCCTCCGTGGCGCCGCCCGGTGCTGCCCTCAGCCGCTCCCCGCGGGGCCGCGGGCTTCAGCTCTGCAGAGAGTCCCCGATGCTCGCGACGGGTGACAAGTGATGGCAGCCACCGCGTGCAGACACTGCTCCCACCACCGTTTGGTGCAGGGGACTGTGATGACCTGCAGTGCGTTCAGGTGACGTCGCTGGAGGAATGTCGCGCATGCTCGTCGAAGGGGAGAGATCGCGCTGGCCTCGCAGGCTCCCACGGGCCGGCGGGGAAAGGACCTCGGAACGGGGTGGAAGGAACAGCCCTGAGCGCCCCGCACGCCGGCTCCCCGGCCTGAGCTGGGGGCCAGCCGCACGCAGACGCCTCGCCTGTGCCGAACTTGGTTTGGATCCCACGAACTTCGGGAGCTTTTCTTACGTGTGTGCTGGGGTCAGGTGGGGAGGGTGACGGGCGAGGTCCTCCTCGGGAGGGACGGGGCGGGCGGGGAGGCCTGGAGACGAACACTGGCGGCAGACACAGGCCGAGAAAGCGTTAGGCGCGTGTGGAGGTGGCCGCGAAGCCCGGGGGAGGGCCGTGGGCGGACCCCGGAACGTGAGGCGCCACCGCCTAGGGCGGTGCTCTGCGGGGGCACAGCGTGGGGACAGTGGGGACAGCGTGTGGAGGGCCAGGACGAGGCGGGCAGAGGGTCCTGGAGCGTTCGCTCATGCCCCGAGCGGGACAGAAGCCACGGGCGTGTGTTCAGCGTTGACCTGACCAGGCCTGATGATCATCTGAAGCACAGGACACTTGCGGAGTAGAAAGCGGGAAAGCGACAAGTGTCAGGGCCCAGTTAGGAGGACACTGTGACCGATCCTGAGAGAGACTCCCGGGCCGGTGGCTTCGAGGAGCCCAAGCGCGAGGACAGGACTCGGGGGGCCTGAGCAAGGGCCCCCCCGTGGTGACAGACTGCAGCCCCCCAGCTCTGCCGGTAGCTTCACGCACATCTTTGCTAAGGGGCTGTGGCCGCGTCCTTAGCGATTTCTCAGGGCTCCTCCGGTGGCCGGCGGGGCTGCTCCCAGCCCACTAATGCCCGAGACCTGCAGCGGGAACACCGAGTGCGATTTAACGGAGGAGAGCGACTGGCCAGGTTCAGAAAGTTCTCGGGGGGCGTCGTCGTCAACTGTTGAGCCATCAGGGGCCACCCTGCCTCCTCGGGGAAGAGCCACACAAGCAGGCTCTGGCCGGGGCACGAACTCCTTCCGGGTCCTATTTGTCCTCGAGAAATAATGACTGGATTCTCTGCAGGACCTGTGAATGTGAAACTCGACCCTGCTCTAGAATATTCAGCTGTGAATGTCACGGTCACACTATTCTAAACAGAGAGGGGTGATGCTCTCAGAAACGCCAGCCACACACCATTACAATGCAACCTGGTATTTTTAAGGATGATTTCCAAACACTCAGATCTTCAAGAAAATCACTGAGCTAAAAAATAGTAATCAATTGAAGATGCCCTCTGATATGAGACTAAACATTTCACTGTTAGGATTTAATTAAAATCATGTACCAAGAGTGTGTCTTAACCTCATCACTATTTTACAGATCTGCAGTGAGAAAAATTAACCTTCACAGTCTTTCGTCAGTATTCTTAAGAGAAGAAAAATCGCAACTGACTATAAATGAAAAAAAAAAAAAAATCAAGCTCAGATATTTCTCTGCTTTCCACCAAGAAAAACTTTTCAGAAACAGAAGATTTTGCAGAAAAATTTGGAAAGGTTTATGTTTAAAGTATCATAATTATGCATAAAAGCCTCGATTATGTCATCCGGGCAATTCCTGAATACCGAGACTTTTATATTTAATATTAAATCAGGCTACATATGCAATTTTTTAGCAATGGCTAAAAACATTTCATTTAAATACTCAGATTTAAAATACATTGATAACTTATAAAAATTTTATTTCTTACAGGGCATGTGTGTGTGTGTATGTGTGTGTAATTTTTGGATTAAGTGACAGGATTTCTTTGTTTCTAAATAGAACAGACTTCAGAGAAACAGGTTTTGCCCACAGTGCTGGCCTGTAAAATCTCGGACATAATAAAATATATATATTAAAAAAACGGATCAAGTAAAAGTCTTTTCCTACATCAAAAACCTAGAATGATGTTGATATTGCAGCAGAAATAAAAAAAAAAGATTGCAATTCATGTACCATGCACAATCTGCCACTTTAAAAAATATGTAAAACCTCTAGATAAATCATAAGGGGCTTGTGGAAGTTGCAGATATTGATTAAAACGTCAAGCGGTAACGTACGAACCAATAATGAATTACTTCATGCTGGAAGATAAAACTTTGTGATATTTAAAATTACAGACTTGAAAGTAAGTAAAATTACCCCTAATTACGCAGAAGGGAGTAACACCTTCGCAGTAAACAAGATAAGCACCTCAAACAGCACTAATAATTTTAATTAACATTTTCAAGTTTCCTTTCACCTCTTTTCAAGGTCACCCCCTTCCTCTTTGAGGAGCTGCATTCCAGCTGCTGCAATACAAACTTCTATCACATTCCTTATCATCAGGATTAAGCAACGAGAATATTTTATAGGACTGATTTTTCAAAACAAGTAATCATGCACCCAAGTAAATATTGAATCCTGGCAGCCCGTTAGCGGTGATTTAAAAATGAATCGCAAATCTAATTTTTCCTCCTTGTTAAGATGGTAACTTATCTTTCCTAAGTCCCCCGATTTGAATTATGAAATATGCCTGAACTGTTGAATATTCAGATTATAATCCAAGTCCGGAAGAATTTAGCTATCAACGCTGCAAAGAACCTCATGCATAACACAACCTATCTGCATAGTATTTGTGTTCTCTGTTGAGTACTGATTAATACGTTCATTTGTTCAAGATTTATGATTTCGCTAAACTGTTTTCTCTCTTTGGCAAATTAAGAAACCAGTAAGAATAGGGCTTTGTTATATCAATGGGTTTGTTCCATGCCACAAATTTAATGTACGGGGTCACTCAGAATATAATGCGTAGTGAAAGAATCTCATTAGGCTAAAATGAATGTAAAATGTGTCAATTTGATCCAAATGAGAACTGTAGTAAAACCATGTTTGATGTTCACGTGCAATAAATCTTTAACATTTGTCTGTAAAGTAGTGGAGAACCCACAGGGGAACCTGTGTTTGTGATGGCTACGCATTCCCGCTCCCGTGGCTTTTCCCCTATTATTCTTTGTTGGCATTTCGCGTGTGGACGAAAAAAATGAAAACCCAGGATGGGAGTTATTAACCACGATCCCAAGGTAAAGAGGAAATGGACCCCACTCCCGGTACCGCGCTTTAAAAAAAAAAACCTAGGGGCGATTTTCAAAGAGAAGGAAAGCGACCTTTGGACGACACCTTCGCTGTTCGTTTCGAGAGACGCTACACATAGCTCTCCGGTCCCAGACTCGGAAAACAGCGACCGACTTGATCTGTGTTTGCCTCGAAGGCCTTCCGCTTCGACATGTGATTTTGGTAAGATTTCACGTTTCCAGGTTATGTCACCTGTGTGATGACCGCTATCTCCCCAATTCACTCTGATTTTGATATATTCGTATTGTTAATTACTGTTGTATTTCAATTTTCTCCCGCGTATTTTCGTTCCTTCATAATGGCTTTATGGTTCACTGGACCGAAATGACTAAAATGAAAGATTTCCAAGATTTCTTCTGGGAGTAATTTACAAAAGACCACCATTTTTTAATTGCTCCCCATGTTTAGTTCTGGATATCTGCTTCAGAAAGAAATCAATCGTGTCTTTTAGGTGCCATACTGAGCACATCACACTTTTTTTTTAGAAATCTTGATAATTAAACCTATTTTTTTCTTAAATTACTTAAACATTTTCCTTCTCGATCTGATTTCTCTAGACTTTAGAGCACGATAATGCACTATTATTTCCGTTTGTATTAATTTAATTATCTTTTGCAGCAACTTATTTTGCTCTTTAATGTAGTGAAAAATAGTAATAATCAGTGTAACATCAAAAATAATTAAGAGAAATAGCAAGGTTTACCCAAAAGGAGAATTCTTCCTGTAGAAGAACGAAATTAAGTGTTGCTATAATTAAAATAGGCTGCAGAGTCCCCAAGTTAAAAAAAAAAAAAAAAGTTAACAATTGATAATGCTTTCCATAACAAACAACTCATTTGGAAAAACCGGCATGTTAAAGATTTCATAGCGTTTTTTTGTTAAGATGGTGGGAAATTCTGCCAAGAAGCAATTTCTCCTGCAGCACCCTGCTAACATTGTCTTAAAAGGTGACATTCCCTGTTTTCAGTAATATCCACACACATCCTCAGGAAATATGCTGATTTCAATGTCAAATTAGCATGTGGTTAGAAAGGGGAGTCTTTCTTCATTACTTTTAACTTGATGGCCGTTGCCGACACGGCGTAGAAAATTGTCACGGTGGACCATCGCCTGTAACTACCTTCCGTATTATGTAGCCACTCAAATTATAAAGATTGTGGTGCTGACCAGAATTCTTGTTTGGGCGTTAACAAAACTCTATTGTTAACGTTCACCCTTATTTAAAATATCTGTGTTAAAAAAAAAAAATCGAGACGGAACGATCGTCCCTCGGTCTGCACGAAGCGGGACGTCGTGCAGCCAGGGTGTCCGGATGGGCTCTTCCTCCGCGAGGCCATGCAGCTCGATCTCGGCAGGGGTTCTGTGCTGGACAACTCTGTTTTTCCCTTTCCCTTGAAATCCAAAGAAGGACTCGTCTGTGCTTCCTGCTGGACTTTGGAACATCTTTACACGGCACTTTTTGTAGCAGATTTATTTTCCTAAGTAGGCTTGGCTTTGATTGATTTTAAAATCATTCACCACCTCCTGGCTGTGCGTCGTGTCGGAAGGGGGCCCAGGAACACACTAGTTGTCCAAGGGACGCCAGCCCGATGTCACGCGGTGGACAACTCAAGCAGTGTCGGGAGCAGACTGTGCTGGATCCTGCTAGAACATCATCGTTCTAGAAAGAGGGTCCAGAGGAAGCCCGGTCCAGCTGTCCACAGGGCCGCCCTCTCTGGTGCTGGTGCAGATACCTGCACAGGCCCACGCCCACAGCCAGAGGGACATTCGCCGTCAAGCCGAGTCTCAAGGCTCGGGAGCTTTCACTTGTGTGGGTGCCTTGTGAGAAACTGGGAGATCCCATAGCCGTGTTCCGTTTGTAATTCACGGGCTTCAAAAGGGGCATCAGCTTCCAAGTCCCCCCAAAGAATGGATTCGTCGTGTCTGCTGCGAAGGGCACAGAGTTTGTCTTCTGGGTGTCATTTTCGGTTTGCCTACATGCTCAGGCTACAGTGAGAAACAACCTACTGGAACCTACTGGAAGGCAAGCAAGGGAGGGGGCTCTCCTCTTCCTGGGGGACCCCTGCACTCCTGTCCCTCTCTGGACTGCACGGTGGGAGAGAATGAGGTCGCGGGTGGGTGTCGTCCACGTGGCCCACGCCACGGCCCCCCATCCTCGCCTCTCTCCCGAATTCTCCACCCAGCCCCACCCACCCCCTCTGCTGTCCTTGCCTCCCCCCGGCCCTGGTTCCACACCCAGCACCCACCCCCAGGCCTCCACCTTGGCTTGTTCTGCCTGACTAATCTTTCTGCCGCGCACGTCACTCACCTATCTGCTTGGACTTAAATTCGTCGTTACGAAGAACAGCTTCCTCCGCTGTCATCAAGGCCCGCCATCGGCCTCTGCTCTTCTGGGCCTGCTGTCCTTCTTTCTCATGCTCGGCAGCTCGTGGACGTAGAAGGAAGACCAGCCAATAGATAACCACCTGTCCCTTACTAGCCTTACGAATCGGATGAATTAGGTCCCCTCACCCACCCTTCGTGCCTTGACAAAATTGTGCTGAAAAATGGTCCTGCCTCAGCAGGTTGTTGTAAGCTTCAGCGAGGTAAATGCATAAAGTTTGCGACGGTGCTTGGTACACAGCTGGCGCTCAGTAAGTTATTTTTTTTCAATACTGACAATCTAAATGCCCATGCTGTGCTCACCCCCATCACTTGGCCTGTGTCCATTTCTAGAAGCCCTTCCCCCAGCCTCCCTTACCTATCAAAATCCTCGCCATCCTTCAGGACCTAGCTATTAAGTCTCCCACAGTCCACTTTGTCATTGTCCAAGCAGAGCCCTGTCCCAGTCACCTCCGAGTCTCCAGGGCCAGGCAGAAGAGCGCGTGCACTAAAAAAATCCACGCTAAATGAATAAATGGAATAAAATGTAGTCCGTCCAAGGGATCGTTCCTGCCACCCCCATCCCAAAGGGATCGTGCCCCCCTCCGAGCTGGGGTACACCTTCTTCTGTACCTATAAGGTGGTGTCTAACACTTTCAGTCTTGTAATTGGGGAGATGAGTGATCCCCAAACACAGCCACAATACAGTGAGCTCCTCGGGGGCAAAGGCTGTCTCGGCTGCTATGATGGAAGCGCCCATGACACTCATGGCAGACCCTAAAGGATGATTTTGACGGAAGGTGTTCCTGGCTCGTGTAATGGATCCAATTTAGCCAAGTGCTCCATCAAGCAAGTTTCCCATTCTCTCACTGACTTAATTATAGACACATAAAATTTGGCAGGGATCACATGAGTAACTATTTAACTCCTAGATCCCTAGATGAATTGTTGACATCGTTTCGGAAATAATCCCTAAACCTCAAGTTTGTTTGTTTGTTTGTTTTTCCTCCCATCAGCACGAAGTTTAGAGCTGAGGCGATTTTTTTTTTTTTTTTTTTTTTATGAGCTTCTCTCCTCCGTGTTGTTTCGATCTCTATACGTGTAGGTCTCTTCCCAGTCATCTCCGCCCGGTAATAATTATAGCGTGTTCCCGACCTAACTGATGGCTGGTGTCCTCATTAAGGGCCATTACCCTGAAGAGAGTGTTTATTGAACCTGGCAGAGTGCTGATATTTGTTAGACCCTGTCATGCGGTTGACGGCGTGGAGTCAGAACTCATTCAGAAGCAGGAGTGGGCCGTGCAGACTGGCACCGGCAGCAGCGACTCGGAGGCGGGCTCGAGATGGCAGCGCATCCCCATGGCGCCCGCAGGCCAAGGAGGGCCGTCCCACCGGGCGGCTCGGCTCCCCCGCTCCCCCAGCTCTGAATCCTGTTAAATGGATTTGTGTCGCGTGAGAGGTGCTCGCACCAGGTCGGTAGGAATCAGAGAAGCCGCGGTGTGTTCGCGTTTTGCAAGTACTTTTGTCCTACGCACGCCATGCCCGGATTATTCTCAAAGGGTTGATTGGAGAATTGATACCGTTTGAAAAAGGTATATTTTCGTAAAGACCAGCAATTTAATTCTTTATATCATTAACAAAGAAGTGAACTCACTGAGAGACAAAAAAAAAAAAATCATTATCTTTCAGGGAGATATTATAAAGATAGAGGTTTTTGTGTAAACACCTGGAAGTGTCCTGTGTTAGTCATTAGTTTCCTTGACGATACGTAAATCACGGGGAGGGGAATGTTGGGACAGTAACACACAGATTCTCGGTCGATGCTCCCGAGCTTGAGTCCGGCTCCAGCACTTGAACCGCAGCTGTGGGAAGACGCAGCATTTCCAAGCCCCAGCCTTCTTTCCGGTCAAATTCATTGGCATCGATGGTTTTAAAACATGTCTGTTGTGCTGGGGATTATGATGTGGGACCAAGCGAGCGAGCGAAAGATGGTTTCAGCTCTTAGCCACGGTCGGTCCCAGTGCAGGGGGAATGGCGTGCCTCTCTGAACGTTTCTTGACGTCTTTAGAGCCTGCAAATACGTGTGTGTGCGCCAGACATTATAGAAATGCTGAAGCTGAAAGAGCTCGTTCTGCACAGAGAGAATGGGCTTGAAGCCAAGACCACGGCCGCCAGCGCCCACTGATTTTTGTCGAGGGCTCACTCTGTCCGGTCGTGCGCAGGTGATGTCCTGACCTCATC